>NC_088932.1:60387500-60732500 GCF_038396675.1 Hydra vulgaris | reverse complement strand
TTTGGAGAGACTGTACACTTTGGTGGGGACAGGATTGGAATTTTAGATACAGTAGGTGATGTAAAGTTAGGACAAGAGCTTGAAGATGAAAGCATCAAAACTGCTTCAGTAGAGGTATTTGAAGTAAAAGATTTTATAGCTGGTTGAGTAGATCCTGAAGCAAGTTTTGAAATAGCAAGAGGTTGTGAAGCTTCAGGGTTTTGTAAAGGAAATAATATTGGAGCTTTTTCGTTTTTACTAAATGCAGCTTCATGAGCTCTTTCAGTTTCAGAGCTTGCACCTTTAAATGTAAAAATATAATTAGATATATTAAAAGGAGATCGTGACGTAACTCTGTTTAGGACATGTAGCTAAATAAAGAAAAATATATATAAATCTTAAATATCTATATCTAAACAAATGTGTGTGCTTGTTATATATATAAACAAAGAAATTACAATTATGCATGGTATTTCATTTTGAAAATAAAAATAGTGCAAACTACATAAATCAATTAAACAATAGAGCATACATATTAAATTTTTCTTTGGACTTTAGCCATATTCTGATTTTCAGCTTCTTTCTTATTTGAGGATGCTTCAGATTCATTACTTGTGAAATCAAAACCTACACATACTGATCTGTCATCTAAATTTTATATATATGTATGTATGTATGTATGTATGTATGTATGTATGTATGTATATATGTATGTATGTATGTATGTATGTATGTATGTATGTATGTATGTATGTATGTATGTATGTATGTATGTATGTATGTATGTATGTATGTATGTATGTATGTATATATGTATGTATGTATCTATATATATATATATATATATATATATATATATATATGTATATATATATATGTATATATATATATATATATATATATATATATATATATATATATATATATATATATATATATATATATATAAATATATATATATATATATATATGTATATATATATATATAAAATTTATATAATTTTTACTTTATAAAAATAAATTTATATTGCCAATTTAAAAGATCATTGACATATAAATGAGATCGAGAAAATATCAATATCACAATACTTACTATGACGACACTTTTCCTTAAGGAGTGGAAAGCAAAACCAATCATTCTGAGGTATTAACTGTTGTTTACATGCTTTTAAAATATTAATACTTTTAGGCTATCACAAAACTGCCTTTCATTTGGAGCTCCTTTAACTCACACTAAAGGGATTGTCAGTTCTTCTTTAACTGACCTTTCCAGCCATACTGCTCTACACCAAGACATATTTATTTTACTATAATAGAAGCAATGATATCACAATTATATCATAATAAAAAGCAAATATATAAGAGTTCTAAACATAAAAAGAAGTTTTTCTCCCAAATGTTTATATAAATAAGCTAGTTTAAAGAAATACATTTTAAGTTCAGAAAAAAACTAAAATTAATTTTTTTCAACATTGTGTAGTAATGGAAATATTGATAAACCTCTTTTTCCATTCAAACAAACACATTTCCTTAGATATCTGCACAACTTAATGTTCTTTGGACAACTTTATTAAAATGTTTGGTGCGAAACAATGATATATTAAACTGCATTGATGAAGCTGGAGTATCAAAGACATATTCTAAATATTTAGTAATAATAACATTACATTGAAAGGTACCATCATTGTGCTTAGCCTTTATAAAAGCAATAGTAGAGTTGTGGAGCAAAAAACAACTATCTTTTCTGTTAGTTGAAATTTTAGTTTCTAAAGTTGTTTTAGGTAATTTTCCAAAACAATGTTGATAATCAGATTGTCATTTTAAAACTGAAGACACTGGATTGGAAGAATTCCGTATGTTTCTTTTCATTCTTTAAAGAAAGTTCTTAAAAGGAAAACATGATATTATGTTAAGAGAACATGAATGATTACGAGAATCGTCAACTAAGTGCAAAAGATTATGCCCATTATAGACTGTAAATGTATTGCCATATATATGTTTAGCTTCATTCACAAAATACTTTAGTAAATCACTTGCATAATCTAATTATGGAACACGTAGATGGTCATCATCTTCTAATAATATGGTCATTGCAATACTTAGGACTAAAAAATGTTCATACAACTTCTTTGATACTATACCTCTTAATGCAACTGGACCGGTATATAATTAAAATTGTTGAAATTCTGTTGCTTTTCATCTATCCAAGGCATTTAAACTTCTAGGTTGCCGAGTAAACCCAATTGGTATACATCCATTATTACTCACCAATACTTAAGATACCTCTGAAATTTGAGTAGCAGATATTTTCCCACCTGTTCCTTTTTTCAGACAATTTAAGATGCGACACATTACACCTAAACATACAAGATGCATGTAATCTAGTGTGAAAGAATAAATGCAATCAATTCTAATTCCAGTTAAAGGAGACATTGATCATTGATGATTATTGTGATATCCAAACTGTTCAAAAGTAATTTTTATCTCTCAATTAATAATGTTCATCTTCATTAAATACCACTCTTCCTTCATGTGTTCCATAAATAATGCACCTTTCGCAGGAATAATAACCAGAATGAGGGACTATACACTTTAAAAAGGCTCTGGAGGTGCATCACAAACAAAAGATTTAATCTCTATGCTTATCTGGTCTCCATTGAACATAATTCCAGTGTGCCTTTACTCATTCCATCCGTTAACAAAATCTAACAAATATTCATTAATGTTGTCTGGTCTATGATCACCATAAAAGATAGCAATAGCAAATATATCAGAATTTTCAAAGCATGCAAGAATTGGCTACATCTGCATACTTGATGATTTAAAAAGAGGAATTCCATCAACATTTATTGACAACTTGATAATATTACCAAGAACATTTTTTTTACTTAGAACACTTTTAATTCTTTTAAATATTCCATGATACGCATAATCGAGAACAAAAGTTTTCACAAAGAATAGATAAAAGTTCATTAACAGATAAACGAGTACAACAATTTCTAGTTGCACAATGAGCAAAACCTTTTTATCTAATGATGACATTTCACCCTTATTAGAACCATCACTACTGTAACAATCTGTATTTTTACTATCAGATTCACTACTGTTCGGATAATAATCATCAGTTAAGTAAGAATTATCGCATAAAAAATATTGTCTGACATACTTATACTCTCCAATAATTCATTGTCACTCTTCACTGAATATATGTCATGAAATGAAGATGAAACAGTTGTAGAACCAAGCGATGTTGATTTTTCTGTAAGAAGAGAAAAGTCAATAACATGATGTTCAACAACTCTCTCATCCTCACTTGACGAATGTAAAAGTGCATTTACTTTTCTATTGATAACTTTTCGTTTTTTTACAATGGATGCCATTTAAAAAAACACTGAATTTCAGATGTGAATTATGCTGATTCTTGAAAAAACACCACGATAGATGCCCGCTTTATAAGGTGACAATAGATAATAGGTGATAACGCCAAATTTTGTTTTTTTATGAACATTCAGCAAATATATATTTGAAGTTTAGTTGCTATTTTGGAACTATTATTTAAAAAAACTTTAAGGTTTATTTCTAATCCGAGAACGGACGAATGACGTTTGGACTTACAATGTACGTACATTGTACGTGCTTGTGCCCGCGTGGAAGGTTCTTCACCCAAAATGTAATACAAGAATGTTTAAATTTGACTTTGGTATTTTTGTTCCAAATAGGCTCAAAAACTGTTGTTTTTTTTTGTATATACGAAAACGTGCAATTAAACGATCTTATTGGACATAAGTCCAAAAGATAGTTCATTGCACGTTATCGTTTGGACGTCTGTTAGTATTTCCAATATGAACCAAAATCGTACTTAAAATGTACGTCCAATTTTGACCAAAAATGAACGTCCAATTTAAATATACATTGTACATTCAGATTTGGACGTTATTCAGTATATCCAATCTGAACCAAAATTGATCTAAAATTGTACGTTCCGTCCGGACGTACAATGTAATTACAATGAACGTACCCGTGCCCGCTGGGATATTATTGGAATAAGGTTACTTTTTTTTAATTTGAATAAAACCAAATTGATTGCTTTTATTGTAGACTTTGATTCATCTTCAGAAGGAAAGTTATTAGAGTCTAATATTTCTAAAGGTTTCAGTTTATATAGATCAACTTATTTTTTTATCAAAATTTTATGTATATTTATATATTTTATTGCCTGCGTTATCTGCAAACGGCTGATAACCAAGCTCTTTAAATAAGTTATTTATGGTTTCATCGGTGTATTCTTTAATATTATTTTTTACATAAGCGAATGCATCTTCATAAGAAAAAATA
Source organism: Hydra vulgaris (assembly GCF_038396675.1). Lineage (NCBI taxonomy): Eukaryota > Metazoa > Cnidaria > Hydrozoa > Anthoathecata > Hydridae > Hydra > Hydra vulgaris. Next base: position 60,728,186 of record NC_088932.1, on the reverse strand, counting down.
TCAGCAAACATTTTATTTACATTATTTGACCAGCCTCTCCATTGGGAGGTAATTATTGTAAATGTGTTCGGTTCCCTTGAAATGTACATTTTCAAACTTTTAACACTTTTATCGTCGATGTCATCAAAAATATATAAAGTTTTTCCATTTATGTAGTAGTTCTGAACTTTTTCAGCAACTACTTCGATGTTAAAACCACCTTTCGAATCATAAACAGCCAATCTTAATATTTAACGGTTTCTTATTGAAGTTTGTAACTTTCCACATGCTGCGTCCATCTAGACAATGTTTTTAAAGAAGCTAGAATAAATTTCACTGTATTCTCTGGTAGTTTTTGTCTTTCCGACATTCCATATAGTACTAAAGGGAACTTTTTTGTATCTTGTGAAAAATAACGATGAATTTCGTGAACTAGTTTTTTTGCGTTGAACACCTATTATTGAATGAAAAGCTATTACTATTCAAGCTCATTTTAATATCTCAGTTGGATGATTTTGCGCCAAACCAGCCAATAAAACGAATATGTTGAAATGAGATAATTTGACGCAAAGTTTAAAGTCTGTAACAAGAGCCACTAAAAAGCACGAAAAAATTAAAAGTAATTACAGTTCAGTGGACTTTAAACTTTAATCATAGTATTTTGGTGTTTGCAAAGAAACACTACATAAATCATTTCTTAATATAAGCTAATTTTTTTCAACTTTATCATAATTTTTTTCAACTTAATCATTCATTTATATTAATATCATTTACTTATTTAATGATTCAATTAAAAACATTATACAACATTATAAAGTTTTAAAATAAAGTTAAATGTGATACTGTAACAATTTTATAAATTTACAAAGCATAATTCTATGAAACCAAATTTTATATAAGGATCTTACATGAAAGCATGAAAAAAAAGTTATGTAAAACATAAATTAATTGTTGTTACTCAAGAGAATACATATAACAGTACTTAATTTTGTCCGAAGTTGTTATTTCAACTGATTTTTTGTGGTTAAATTTCTTTCTATAAATAAACATTTCCTACTAATGCGTATTTCAAACTTTTGATTTTTCATAAAAATTTATTTTTATTTTTCATTTTTTGTAAAGCTAAGTTTTGATGCAACATAGCTTGGAAAAACATGTCTAAAAACTTAATTTTTTTTAACTAAGTTGAAAAAAATATACAAAGTTTAAAAAGTTTTATTTGCAATACTAATAAAATTACAATACTAGTAGAATTAAATCAATGGTTTACTTGATTGTCATTTATTTGAGTAGGGGGGTTGGGGTCAAAAGAGATAGTTTGTCTTGGGCGGCAGATATCCAAGGGGTGGTGTAAAGAATTTCTATTTTGTTTTATATTTTGTTTTGTTTATTTTACTTTACTGGAATTTTTTAGTTCTTTCTTTCAATCAAACAATACCTTCCTGGACTTTATTTTTGAAAACTCTTTTAAAAGAACTTTAATTTTAAGTCGCTAGGCTGTTTTAATTCTATCAAAATTTCTATCAAGTTCTTCAAGTCTTTCTTTAAGCGAGAAGCAGTTGCGTCATTGTCTTTTTCAAAACATGGGGGTTTTCCAGGATAATGTTTCGTTTGAATAAAATGCTCTTTCCAAATTAATACAAAAAATCTTTAGTTATTTTGAACTTTTCATCTTGAGGACTTTTATACTATAAAGAAAACCAAAAGATTTAGTGATTTCATTTATTTGCGCGAATCGCTTATTTACTGCGCTAATTGCATTTGTCTACTATTGCTAAAACGAAAGACCGTTAGGTCTTCTTGGGGCATCAAAATAACAAAATTAAATTAAAAAAAAAAAAATGTCACTCCAGTTGTTTAAATAATTTGTATTTTTGTGCTCATATACTGTTTTCTCATGAGCAAAGTGTTTTTCTAGCTGCGTTTTACTTGTAAAGTTGATTTGATAAGTATTTTATGCCATGTTAAATTGCCACAACAAACTTGAACAAAGCATAATACCATAAGAAAATTTTAAAGAGTTAAATTTTCAGCGATTTTAAACTATTAATACTTGTGTTTGTGCTTTAAAATTGCATAAATTCGCTTCCAAGTGATGAAACTAAATATGTGCTTAAAACCTTTATATGTAAAGAGAGAACAACTGAAATGTTACTTCCATCATTGCAATCATTATGCGCAAGGCTTGTCTTTAAACTCAATAATTTTTCCAAAAAGATTGCAGTAAAAACAGAAACCTTTTATCAGTGGATAGTTTTCTTTTAAGCACTGTTAAAAACTTCATTTTTTCCACATCTAAGGAAATTGTTCGCAAACTTTTTTCAGGTCCTTTTTAATCGAAAGCATTTCTAATATTTCTTTGTTTATTAGTAATTTTCCCAAAAAATTGGATCTGAGAAATCTCTTAAAAACATTAAGCGAACTCCAAACCTTATTTTCTTTTGAGCCCATGTCTGTTTTGATATTCTCTCTTTATGTAATGTAAAGGTTACATTGTAGTTTTTTTTGTTATATGAAAAATGAAATTCAAGACAATCTCAAAAATATATAATAAAAAAAATACGCGTAATGTTTTAAAAAAACATAACGCTAGGTTTCGTCTTTTATAACGGGTTAGGATAGGGTTAGGGTTACATAACTAACCGTTATGTTCAATGTACAATTCGTATGAAAAAAACGTATAGGCAAATAGCGTTACGTTTTTTTTATACGAGTTATACACTGAACATTTAATTATTTTTAAAAATCGCAATTACTATTCAAATTCACTGAATACACTATTTACATCAGACCAATTACTATGGAAGTTTCTATAAAAAACATCGAAAAACTAATAAAAAGCATGTTAGAGAAACAGAGAAAGTCTATTTTAAAGGAAACAGAAAAACCTCTTAAAGAACAAGAAAGTAACTTTGCAAAAATCACTTGTGCAAATATGAAAATAATAACAGATAGACTAAAAAAAATTGAATGCGATTTGAACAACGACAAAATAAAAAAAAAAGGTATGTTAAAAGATATCAGTGAATTAAAAGAGAGTATTGATTTCCAAGAGGAGATTTGAATGAAAAGGATATCAGAAACTAACAAACGTATAAACGAAGTTAAAAAAATTATACATTGAAAAAACACTTCTTAATTCGAATAACGAATCAAATTTTTTGAAAGATATTAAAAAAAAGTTAGTAGATCTCGAAAACCGATCCCGAAGAAACAATTTGCGAATAGACGGTGTTAAAGAACTACCTGATGAATCTTGGGAAGATAGTACAAAATTTGTTAAAAAAATATATTTTCTGAAAAACTCTAAATTAATAAAGAAATTATAGAAAAAGCGCACAGATCAGGGTCAATAAAGTCAGGAAAAGAGCGATCAATTGTTTTAAAACTTTTAAATTTCAACGATAAAAAGTTAATTCTGCTTAACTCAAAAAAACTACGCGGAATAGGCGTGTTTGTTAATGAAGACTTTGCAAAGGGAACAATGGAAAAGCGTAAAAAACTCTGGGATGAAGTGATTAAATTGAGAAAAGTAGGTAAATACGCAATTTCAAGTTCGATTCTATTTTTTGTAGAGATCATAAAAAATAATTTATTTTTTATTTTTTTCACATACAGTGTTAAGAAAGTTCTTCTAATTTATGACGCAATCAAAATGCCTGTGACAAATGATTTTAAATCGTTTAGTTGTAATTTTTCAGAAATGAGACACTTCGAATCTGATGAAAAATTTGATCCAGATAATAATTATTTCAATGACATTATTACGGATTGTTCTTATTACAAATCCTAACAAATTAGAATAATTTTTTTATAAATATACAAAAAACAATAATTTTGATCAACTACGAATTCTTCATATAAATATTAGAAGCCTAATCCGCAATTTTGAAAATCTTCTCAATTTGTTGCAAGAAACCAACAATTTTTTTAATATAACTTGTTTAACCGAAAATTGGATAACTGAAAAAGATTTAAATACTACTTCAAATTTTATACTTCATTACTTTGGTTTAATATCTCAAGAGAGACTTATCAATAAACGCGGCGGAGGAGTTCTTATTTATGTAAAGAAAAGTATTGCGCATTTTTTAGGATTGATTTAAGTGTTTCTGACGGCAACAAAGAAATTTTAACTATTGAAATTCTAAACAATCAATCACAAAACATTTTACCGAGCTGTTGCTATAGGCCCCTAAATGGTGTGGCCGAGAACATGAGCATGTATTTTGAAGAAAACCTTTTCAAAATAGGCATTCTTGAAAAAAAAAAAGAATTTTATTGTAGGGGATTTCAATATGAATTGCTTCCATTACTTTACGGACATTAAAGTTAAAAATTTTAATGATTCTATTTTAGAAATGGGAGCCATTCCTTTAATAAATCGCCCTACCAGCGTAACTCCTAAATCGGCTACTCTAATTGATAACATTCTAACAACTGATATTTTTAACAGTGACTTAAAAAAAGGTATCTTAAAAACAGTCATATCTGACCATTTCCCTATCTATATTTTTTATCATAAACTTCAACTCTAAAATTATGACCAAAACTAACATAAAAGTTAAATTACGCAACTATAACAAAAAAAATGTTGAGCAATTTAAAACACAATTATCATTACTTCATTAAAAGAACATCGACTTTAGTGATAACGCAAACAAAATTTATGATGATTTTTTAAATACACTTTACTCAGTTTATGATGCCAATTTTCCTTTACATGAAAAAACAAAAAATCAAAAAAACATTAATTCTCCCTGGATTACCAAAGGTTTAAAAAAATCATCAAAAGTTAAGCAGAAATTATACATAAAATATCTAAAAAACAAACCATTCGCCAATGAGAAAATATACAAAGACTACAAAAATCTTTTTGAAAAAGTTCGAAAAAACTTAAAAAAACATTACTTTTCTAAAATTCTCAATAAAGCCAAAATTACTTGCAAACGCTCCTGGGAAATAATAAAAGTAATTATCGGTAAATCAAAACCATGCTCAGGTTCCTTGCCACACATTATCAAAGTGGATAACAATAATATAATTAATTCTCAAACAATAGCTCACGACTTTAACAAATTCTTTGTTGAATTTGGCCCTAAACTATCTAAATTAATTCCTAACACTGAAGCATCATTTAAAAAATTTCTAGTACCGATGGATAATTGCATTCACTCGGATGAGTTATCTAAAGAGTTACTATTTGATGAGTTCGAAAAAGCCTTTAAAACACTAAAAAAAAATAAAGCAGTTGGACCGGACGAAATCAATGGTAACATATTTTTAGATTGCTTTGAACAATTAAAATATATTCTTTTAAGTCTTTAAATCATCAATCGAACAAGGAGTCTTTCCTGATCAATTGAAAATTGCTAAAGTTATTCCTCTATTTAAAGGTGGTGACAAATCTGACATTAGCAATTACAGGAGGGGTGACATCTATATGCGTGAAGGTCTCTGAAGGCCTTCTGAGCTTACACTTAGACCCGCACGACCGCATAGCAAAAACGGAAGACCTTCGCAGTTTTTTGAAAGACCCGCACGACCGCAAAGTAGGTCTAGAGGCGCAATGAAAATATTTGGGCGTGCGGCAATTCTCCGTGTATTTACTAAATTGGATAATGCGAAATCTTTAATAAGAAGCTTGTTATTCTGGAAATGAATATTAAATTTTAAATTATTTTATAAGAGACCAAAATTATAAAAAAAGTTTCATTCTTAATAACCTTTTTGTTAACCTGCCATAACTAAAATCGGATTTGCAAGTATACTTGAGGGCATTGTTTTTATTTTTATCATATAAGTTATTATAGTTTAAAGTTATAAGGTTTTTTAAAGTTGAAATAAATTTAAAGCTTTTTTAGTGTTAACAATTATATTGTTATATTATGTTGCATACAATAACTTTAAAGTTATAGGATTATAGGTTTTATTGTTGCTTTTATTTTGGTGAGTTTTTGTTGTAGGAGATATTTTGTGATAACTTTCGTTCTGGGAGATAATGCTAGAAGAATAACTAATATTCTGTTATAGGTTTTGAAACTTCAAACTTTTGTAACTGACGCAACGATAAGTCAAACCAGGGGTCGGCAATCTAATTTAAGTAGAGAGCCACTTTTTAAATATTTTACAAAATCTTATAATAAGACGTAAGAATAGAGTTTTAATGTTTTAATGATTTAAAGTTTTGAAATGAAATATATAATTTGGGCAGCCCGAAGAGCCACGCAATTTAGGAGCAGCAGCGGTGCCGACCCCTTAGTTTATATTTTTATTTATTTATTATTACTACTATTAGTACATTTATAAACTCAATTTACACTAAGCTAGGAATATCGCCAAAAAATTTGAATCTTATTTTAGTAAAGTCAGTCATAAATACCCTACAATATTCTCAGAAAACAACTTTGTTGTCCCAATATACAATTTGAAATTGAGCTCATACTCAATTAGGTTCCCCATTATTAGGCTCCATATTTGTCACCTTTTTCATAGATTAGTGTTAAAATTGTTGACTTAAATTGAATTAGGAGTTGTATTGTTCTATGATAATGTCTTAAATCAGTTGGTGGCTAATAAATTAATGAGCTTGCTAACGGTATAGTAAAACTTTTAAGGACTGCAAAACAATCCTTATTAGCTCTTGAGTTTTTTTCATTGTGAAAATTTTAGTATAAATAAAACCCAAAACTAATATCAGCTTCAAACTGATTTTGCATTTAGAATAAAGGGAAGTAATTATATATTATATGTATTAAAAATATAATTATTTTTATATAGTTTTTATATAATTTCGCTTCTTTTGAGTACCAGGTTGACCTACTTTAGAAGAACTTCTTTTTTATTCAAAGTTTTAGGGGCCCGTCATATTTTTAAGGGTCTATCTATATATTTTAAGGGTCTACATATATTTTTAAGGGTCTTGAGCTAAAAATATTTTTTATTTAAAAAAAATTAAAATCAGTATTCCATTATTATATTCTACATATTTAGATATTTTTCAAAAATCTTATTATAAGGGTCACCCTATTGTATATTACTATATATGTATATATTTATATATATTTATATATATATATATATGTATATATATATATATATATATATATATATATAAATATATATATATATATATATATATATATATATATATATATATATATATATATATATATATATATATATATGTATATATATATATATATATATATATATATATATATATATATATATATATATATATATATATATATATATATATATATATATATATATATATTTGTGTGTGTGTGTGTGTGTGATATAGATCAGTGAAGTTAATAACTTCATCTTTTCACTTATCATTCTAAAAAAAATGTATATATCTTTGCTATATAGTTATGAAATAAATATATACAAAAAGTAATGCAAAATTATTAATGGAGTACCAAAACGACTTTAAAAATAAATCAAAAAGAAACTTCAAAAGGCTTTAAACAATTTAATCAGCAGCAAGCCATTTAGTTATATCATGGCAATCAATTTTCATAAAATACATTTTTTTATTTTTATTTATCTCTTCTTGTTCGGCATTTTGATATGGGAGTATGTAGCTACCGTTTAAGGCTCCATGTTCAGCTAAAGTACAATGTATCAAAACTAAGCCCTTTTTATCAACAGGAACTTTACAATTTTCTGTTGGTCTCCATTTGCTGTATGCTTTCCGAAAAATACTCATGACAACCCATTTTGTCAATTCAGCTTGAAAAAGACTCCCTATTTTTACATTAAATTTTTCTATGCTAGACTTATCTTTTAAGTTTGGTTTATACCAACGTTGTAATAATGATTTAGATTTTTGGTGATTATTAAACGACACATGAACATGCTCAGAAATAGATGCCAACCATTCTTCACAAATATCCTTAAGTGATATTTGAGTGAACATTTTCTGAAATTATAAATGTTGCCTTGGTTAATCTCAACCAACACCTCATCAACATGGTTTATCTCTGGCTCACTATGAATCACTTCAACTTCTAAAATTGCTTCCTGTAAACTACTATTAATTATTTCTATTAATTTTTCTTGAACATCAGTGCCATAGCCATTATCAGCAATTATTTCTTTATCCAAGTTGGGATTACTGTTTACTTTTATCAGACTACTTTTATTCTCTATAAAAGGAAATATAGAAGTTCTTTAAATCTGAAAGAGAACTAAATTTTTTAGTCAAAGTTTTTTCAATTCCGCATGTATTCAGCAAAACCCTCATTTTATCTGAAAACTCATTTATTGTTGGAAAAACTATTTTTAATAGTTTACAAGCAAATGATTGGTAATAAAAAAGTTCAAGTAAAACCTTTTCTTGATTAGGTGATAAATTCAATGCAGGGATAACTTCTTTTTTCTTTGTTTTTTGTTTTTCTTGCATTGCAGTTACAGATGCAATAAAGCCAGTTAAAGTACTGGCATAACTTTTTGATGAATTTCCTCCAGTGTTTAATGCTGATCTAAAAGCAGATGAAAAAAATTGATTTATTCGATCATCATACTGAATAAAACCACGAATTGTGAACTCTCTTTCAAATTGCCTAGTACAGCCAAAATAATGCTCACAAGGTTCTTCAGTACAATATCTAGGGCGTTTAATTTGCTCCTGTGGGTACAAAAAGATTGAACCTATTGTATTTGTAACAATGTTCTTTAAAGTTGTAAAGTGAATACCTTCAATTGATAAAAACCAAATCATTGCGCACCATTTAAAGGCAATTCCAATTGGAAATCAATATCGTCAGCATTTGTTGAAATAAGAAATAGTCTGAGAAATACTAATGTTAAAGAAAGTATGTACTGTGATTGCTTTGAAATTGCATGACTGGTCAAATCTGCTTTTATTAATTTAGGGTCACAAATTCCCAACACTAAAGCATCAGATGCAAAGTCTTTAACTTCATATTAATCTTTAGATATATTTAAACTTGCATGTGCAAATATTCCAGGTTGAATCAGATACGATCCAATTATTTTTAATTCAGTCACAGACAAAATTTGGTTTCTTATGGCTTTTGCAACATGATTATCATCTATAAAAGCAACTTCATTTGTTTTTTCATCCAGAAATGATAATAAAGTCTTTGTTATCCATTTACTTTCATATGATACACCATCTGTGCAATATGAAACAACATCAAAATATGGATGTCTTATTAAAACATCATAAATGTGATTATTGAATTTATGATTACTTTTATTTGTACTTTGGGGATGAATACATAGAAGTTTCATTGGTGTCATTCCTTCAGGACAGTTGTGAATCATTATAACAACTGCTTTAACTTCTGTTGCTAGATCTATTGCACTGTCAATACCCCTAATTGTTTCATCATTTATTGTCAGTATATGATTTGGTGCAACCTTTCCGACAATACAATTAAACTTTACACAAGCTAGAAGGGCTGGTATTACTTTGGTAGCATCCATAGATACAGACACAATAAGTTTATTGGTTCCAGGCATTATGTCATAAATGTTATCTAATCTTTTGTTAAGGCCATCTATAGAAACATCAAGAATAAAACTATTTGATGTTTTTGCAGTGACGCGTTGTAAATGTCTCAAGGAAACACTAGGGAGATTTGCAGCAACAAATCTATAAACACATTTACCAAATGTTCGAAGCATTAAAAAAAAATCTAACATCACAATTTGAAATTTTTTATTCGTTTTACCACTTGCTTTTGAAATTAGACAAGACTGCATTGCATGTAGTAGAGTTCTATTTTGTTTAGGATTTTCTTTATAAAGTTTATGAAATGATCGGAAAAAGGAATCATATCCTGAAATTTGATTGGTTTCTGACACAGTAATTCCAATTGCCAAAAGTTCTTTTTTCAGATTTATTAATGAAGTAATACCTTCAATTTTTAAACTGACCTTTGCAGCTAACAATTTTCGTTTTTCATTACACCGTGCATGATTAAGTTTACAGCTTTTTACAAATTTTTTAAGAGCTTCTAAGTCTGCATCACGAATTTCAGACGATTCTATAATTTCTAAAACATCTCTTATTATCTGCATTGCTTCTAATCGGCTAGTGAATAATCGATTTCTACATAAATTAATGCAGTGATCATATTTTTTGATGTGATTTCTAGTACATCGAATGCTATGAATATAAATTTTACGATCTATTTTAACAAATATTGATTTATCAGTTATCATACTATCCATAATGCCATATGAGTTAAAAAGGATTACAAGTTCTCTTCTCTTATTAAATACACCGTCGCATGGTTTAGTTATTTTTATTTTAGCTTCAAAAATAATACTAAAATCAATTTCAGAATTAGCCACAATTTCTAATTTCGAATCTTTGGAAAAAATAACTGGAAAAAACTGATGTATATACGTTTGGGAATGCCCGGCTTCATTTTCTTTACGAACACATAGCTCGTGTGAAATGGATTTACAATGTTGATCGTACTCATGTGTAGTAAAAGATCTCCCCTTTCTGACTTTGATTCCAACATTGCATAGCAAGCATTGTATATTGTTACCATTTTGATCCAGCTTAACGTATTTCTTTGATTCTAATTGTACTGCTTTATCAGACCATTCAGCTTTCCTTTTAGAAGCCATATTTTATTTTGCTTTGAATTATTTAAATAAAGCGCCGGTCTTAAAATTCTAACGCCCTAAATACATTATGCGAGTCCTTCCGTTGTAGGCCTTCTAAAATGGAAAAATGACCCGCATACCCGCAACTGAAGGCCTTCGGTCGATAATTGAGACCTGCACGCCGACAAACGGAAGGCCTTATTTTTTACTAATGTCACCTCTCCTGTAATTACTCAACGCCGTTAATGTAAGATCTCAAACTTTTTTGTCTTGTTTATTCTCGGTGATAACAAACATACTTTTTTTCCGGTCTGCAACATTTGTTTAGATATTGTTTTAGACTTAACATAGCTTTTGCGATGTAGTAAAAAATATGTTGTAGAGAAACGCAATATTATGTTGAATATATATATATTTTTTGTTAAACTTTACTTAATTATTAGAAGTAATATGTTTTTTTATGTCATGAATAAAAATTCATTTTTGATAACAATGATAAATCTTAATATAATATAATAATCCTAATATAATATAATATTATTAATGTTGTTAAACAATGCTATATATCATATATACATATGTATATACTATATATCAACACATATACATAATAATACTATATATATATATATATATATATATATATATATATATATATATATGTATATATATATATATATATATATATATATATATATATATATATATATATATATATATATATATATATATATATATATATATATATATATACAAATATTATATGTGTAGTTATAACTACAAATAATATATATGTAGTTATCTTAATATATATAAAGGGCAATGTGTGTTTTTGTGTGTGTTTGTTTGTTCTCTATAGAAATCCAAACCGCCGGACCGATCTTGATGAAATTTGGCATGGGGGTAGTCCTCGAGGGGGAAAAGGTTCTTAGCTGGGTTTTGACCCCGTACCCCGACCCCCGGGGTCAGGGGGGCATAAAAATGGACCACCCCTGACCCCGGGGTCAGGGGGGACCATTTTTTGGGCCCATTTCTGGACCCATTTTTGTGTACAGATATTAGGTAAGCCAGTTTAAATATTGGCCCGGGCAACGCCGGGTAACTCCAGCTAGTCTTAATATATATAAAGGGCTATGTGTGTGTGTTTGTTTGTTTGATCTCTATAGAACTCCAAACCGCCTGACCGATCTCGATAAAATTTGGCATAGGGGTAGTCCTCGAGGGGGAGAAGGTTTTTAGCTAAGTTTTGACCCCGTACCCCGACCCCCGGGGTCAGGGGGGCTTAAAAATGGGATCCAGTGTGGCTCTGCAGCCTCAGCCGTGCAATTTGGCAAAACCTAAAAGCTTCCTACCTGTGGAGGAGTGTCAGATTACTTCGTTTGACAACAAACATGAGGGTAAAGTTGTCCGGTGATCTGTCTGCAGAAGCCTTTTCCATTCAGCTCCTTGCCTTGGGCAATGGTGAGACACCATTTGATGTGCAGACAGGGCTCATTAAATTCCCTGCCAACTTTTGCACATTGGTGGATTCTGCAGAGGAACTCATTCTCAAGGTGTTTCCCAACATCCAGCAGATTTTCACCAGACATGACTGGATCTGTGAGAGAGCTATTCTGGCTCCCATAAATGAGTCTGTCACCAAGATCATATTAATATTTATAAGGCATTATAATGCCTTCTACTAAATAGTCAGCTGATTTTTCTAAAAGTTTTTGATATTCATTGCTATTCTTTTCAATCCAAGTAAATGATATTTTTGTGTCATTAAATAGACTATGTAATGGTTGGTAGAATTTGTGAAGTATTGAAACGCCATCACATAACTTTTTTCCTTCATTTAAATATTTTTTTGCTTGGTTGCGGATTATTGCATTAAAAATAACATTATCTTAATGATGATTAGAAGATGTTTTTGTAGACAGTTTCAAATTTTGAAACATTGCTTCTTCTTTTTCTACATTAGACGTACAACCTGCAAACAATCTATACTGTAGTGGAGCATGGGATGTGATTGAGTGATAGTATGCACCAAAGAATTTTCGCTTGCTATTTTTTAAATTTGCTTTTAAATGTTCTTTTATAATTATTGCATGTACAAATGTGGTATTTATTAAACAAAGAATACTGTGTCTTGATCTAGATTCTTCTGACATATAAAGGATGTTTTGTATTTTACACAGAGTTAGTAAAAATTTAAAAACAAAGTGACCAACCTTGTAATGTTCTAGGAACCAGTTAGTAACTATTAATAAACTTTTTCGATAGTTGGCAGCATTTTTTGCTTCAATACCATTGAAAGAGCTTTTAATTATATTTTCTACAATTTTTTTATCTTTTTTTTCTACTAAATATGGCAATTCATCAAATATATTTTTAATATGGTTTGAAATATCATACATTGGTTCATTATTTTATAGTGTAAAAGATTTAGTTGCGTTAAAGAAAAACCTGGTTTTTTAAAAAGAAGGGCAGGCAATCCTTGCACTCCATGCATATCATTTGCCAATAGCTCCTTTAATTTTTTGACAGATGTATTTAATGGAAATTGAATATTTCTTTCATAAAGCTCTTGTTCAATCTGATCTTTTTTTAGAAATGAATATAATTTGGTTTTTCCTTGGTTTACTGCCAGCTGTGAGGTGTTACTTGCATTTATATGGTCTATACGATTTTGTAAGGAAGTGTATGGGAAGCTTAGTGATATAGATATATTATTAGAAAGATCTGCATGCATGTTGCATGCCCAACAAAAATAATAACCACCCTTCTGATGACCAGCTTCCAGTTGTGCTGCTATATTATGAATATTCGTGCAACATCTAAAATAGGTGTTCCCTTGAATTCTAAGGGATTGCTCAATTGCAAAATGTCATTAATCCTGTCATCGCTATACAAAAGTTGCTGGTCATTGGAAAGACATCTACCAAGTATGTATAAATAAGGCTTTCGACCTCTGATTGAACATTTATATCCTCTCCATACTTTTGTTTATATTCAAAACTACTTAAAAATATGGCCGTATCATACATTACGCTAACAGTAACAAGAAAGTGAGTGTGATTAGATATACTGGACCAATCATGCCAAAACATTAAATTCCTTGTTCTTTTATAAGTTTTAAGTATATTTATCAGCTCTTTTTTAGTTAAGGTGTCATATTCATCTTTATATTCCTTAATATTATCAAGAGCATCAACAATTTGCCTTTGAGAAAGTGCTTCTAGTTCATTATCGTTTTGAACTTTCATAAAAATCTCATGGTCTTTGAACATATTTAGTCTTTTATCTTTCAAGGAATTTTTTCTGCCTTCAATATGAACCTCGTTTTTTGTAATTGTTTGATTTTCAGATGATATAAATACTTTTTAATATCTTTGGGGTACAATCTTTTCCCCTGAATTATATGTTCCATCGTCTATTTTTTTTTTTGAGTTGCTGCGTTATTTTTTTATTAGTTGGCTCGCTTGGCAAAGATATATCTCTGATGTATGGCATGTTTAACCTATAAATGAGTTTAAACATGAATGATTAATAAAATTTGAAAAGTTTAACTTATTTATGATAAGTGAAGGAAAGGTAATAAATACCTCTGTTTTTTTCTTCTATACTGTATATTATTAATATTAGTGCCATCAAAGTATGTATTATCTGACATTTTTCTTTTTAGATTTAGTCTTTTTAGATCACAGTTCATAGATTCTAAAAGTCTTTTCAGTACTTGGCCTCCGTTTGCAGGTGTAATACCTAAAAATTATTTTGTTTAAAATTCTTTTTTTTTATTGGTACTTATTACTGTTAAAATGGTAAAACTAATTTATTAGCATATTACATTTATTATTAGTTTATTATTTTTGTAACTATATCGCAGACATTTAAAACTATTACCTTTTTTGTTTGTCACAAAAAATTTACGTGCTAGTTCAGAAAAGTTTATTTTAAAACCATTAGGGTAGGATGAAATTTCATCCAAACACTCAACTTGTTTCCAAGAATATTACTCAATAGAACCGACAGGGTTTTTTACTTTTTTCTCTCCCTAAATTAGTGGTAGAAAAAAAACAACTTTGTATAAGCCTCACTATATGCACCTTTCAATCCTTAATCCTTCTCTGTAGTATGCTAGAAGGTATATAACATAACTACATAAGGAATGGCTAGTACTTCTCTGTTCTTAGGACACATTTGTCATATGGATTGTTAAACGAGCCCTGTGAGTGTTTCCACATCTCGTAGGTTCCTTCTAGATGTGAATAGAGTTTTAAAGTATGTGTGTATGAATATATGTATATATATATATATATATATATATATATATATATATATATATATATATATATATATATATATATATATATATATATATATATATATATAGTTATATATATATATATATATTGAAATATACAACTTGAAATTATAATACCAAGGCTATCTGTTGCATTTAATTAGTGTATATTGTCCAAATTATAAAAAATGCATACATTTATAATTAATGATCATTTGAGCTGGTAAGAACTATAATGGTTAAGTTAAATTTTCCTCTATTTGATATTTATTAGGTTTTATTAGATTCTTTATTTGGTTTATGTAGAAAAATCCCTACATACTACTTCACCCAGGGGTCACTGAATGAACTAATGACTTATGCCAGTCCTAAAATTAACATAATGCATTGTAATTATAAATATTGACTTAACTCAAATCTGTTTTGAAGATATACTATTCTTATTTTAACCAACTCATTTGTTTGTATTTGACTTACATTTTTTATAGCTGATAGTTCTAATATTCTTCTTTTTTACGCATTTTTTTGTGTTTCAAAACTATGGGTTAGGCGGAGCTTACCTATTGCTTAATGATACAGGAACACCAAATGCCCTAAAAAAGTTAATTTTTTATTTTACTTTGTGTTATATACATATATTATATATGTAAAACAAAGTGAGAGAGAGAGTACATTCTCTCTCTCTCTCTCTCTCACTCTCTCTGGCGCAGCAAGCACACACACACTTGTGTAGTATATACAGTATGTACAAACAATATTTAGTATGTATAGATCTAAATACTCAGGTGTTTATGAATACTTATCTGCTGAGCTTTCGTGTAT
Organism: Hydra vulgaris; assembly: GCF_038396675.1. Taxonomy (NCBI): domain Eukaryota; kingdom Metazoa; phylum Cnidaria; class Hydrozoa; order Anthoathecata; family Hydridae; genus Hydra; species Hydra vulgaris. The sequence goes on along the minus strand of NC_088932.1, from coordinate 60,712,501 downwards.
AAATACCTATCTGTTGAGGTTTCTTTCCATTGATTTTCAATATCATTTTTTATTTTATTTGCATCATATCAGAGTTTCTTTTTTTTATTTTGTGGATTAGGTATATTGATTTTCATAGCCTTTGAAAATGTGGTGGAAAATGTTTTATTAAAATCCTGATCTAGTTTGTTCAGTGCTTTGTGAGTTGCGATTGAAAGTTTTTTCTGCCTATACATTCCTCTTTTTTCTGCTTTATATTTGAACCTTTTACATTTGACAGGAAATTTTTCTAACACTAATTTTAATCTTTTGTTAGCAATGCATATAATAATATATAATAAGGCGCGTACTCATTTAGATAAAAATAATTTAACTAAACTTTATTATTCTTTTATTCATAGTTATATAAGTTATGGAATTATTGCCTGGGGTAGTACTAAGCAAGTTTAACATGAGGAATAATAACTATTTAAATGAACCACTCTGTCGAACAAAATTCAATCAATTCTGTATCACTTATCGTGCAGTTCATCTCTGGAACAAAATTATTTTGCCTAACTTCGACTTACCCCTAACTTAATCTGTTTTTAAAATTGAATTAAAAGATCTCATTCTCTCTATTAAAAAAATCTTAGAATATTTTTAATTCGTCTTATGATATATAATAATTTTGAAATGAATGTTCAATCTTTGTTTTATACTTGTTGACAATTTGTTTCTATTTATCTAAGTGCTATTTTAATATTTTAATGTTAATTTTTTACGTTCTCTTATTGTAAAAAGGCGTTTTTATAATACTTTACGCACTCTGTTTTGTAAAAGGCTTCTGACGATAAGATCATTTCATCTTCTTTTAGAAGCCTTTTTGTATTTGAAAAAAATATGTAATTTATATATATTACGTCAAATGTAAACAAAAACTTACGAAAAAAAATAAATATATATATAACTAAATTTTCAAATTTTTAAATGAAATCTTTGTTAAAATAAATGACAAAGGAAAAAATATTTTCTTTATAGGGGTATTTAAATATTAGCAGTCTAAACTACAAAGAAAATGCGGTTACTAAACTCTTTTTTGATATTCTGTTTCAATTATGTATCCTTCCAATCATCAACAAACCTACTCGGATAACCCCAATCCGTCTCTGCAATAGACAATATATTAACAAATACATTTCTTGAAACTTCTTTAAAAGCAGGAATTATAAAAACCGATTTAACAGACCATTTTCCTATTTATTTTTCATTATCTCAAGATTTAAGAACCTATAACAATCCTAAAACATAAATTTATAAAAGAAAAATCAATCAGTTCTCTATTAAAAATTTTAAAGACTCGCAATCGGTAGTAAATTGGGATGAAGTGTATCGAGAATGTTTCCTTGCACACACAAATTCTGCATTCAATTTGTTTAGAAATATTTTTCTAGATCACTACAATAAACATTTTTCTGTTGAAGAGAAAGAAATAAAGCTAAAGTGTTTAAACTGTCCATGGATAACAAACGGGATCAAAACATCATTAAAAACAAAGCAAAAACTCTTTATCAAGTATTTAAAAAACAGAAACGAAACTAACTTATCTACATACAAAGATACAAAAGTCTATTTAAAAAAACTAGAAAGAATTCAAAAAAAGTATATTATTCAAAACAACTACAAAAAAGCAAAAGTGATATTAAAAAAACCTGGAACATATTAAAAAAAATAATAGGTAAAAACTATACTAAATCAAATAATATACCCGATAAAATTATCGTTAACGAAACTGAAAATTTCGACAAAACCTATATCGCTGAAAACTTCAATAGCTTTTCTGCAAACGTAGGCCCTAATACGGCTTCAAAAATTATATCACAAACCAACATTTCTGTTTAAATATTTTCTATGGACTAAACCATGAAGAACTAGAAATTGCAAAAAACTCGCTCAAGACGAATAAGGCCCCTGGGATAGATGACATTTGTAGCTATATAGTTGTAAATGTGTTTCCGGAGATAAAACAACTAATCTATGAAATATTTAAATCTTCAATTATTACAGGATCCGTACAGAATAAATTAAAAATAGCTAAGGTAATACCAATATTAAAAACCGGTGATGCATTTACACTAAATAACTACAGACTTATCTCAGTGTTTTATGTAATTTCAAAACTTTTGGAGAGAGTAATATGCAATAAACTGTATAAATATCTAACAAATAACAAAATCCTAAATGAATAACAGTTTGGTTTCCAAAAGCAACATTCAACATGAAAAAAATTTTTAAAAATTACTCAAAATAAAATGCGGTGTCCCCCAAGGTTCCATTCTTGCACCTCTTTTGTTTTTAATATACATAAACGATCTTCCTAAAGCCTCAAGTAAAATGGATTTCATAATGTTCGCAGACGACATTAATTTATTTTATGCATCCTCATCAGTTACAGAACTTTATGAAACTACAAATACTGAACTTGAAAAAGTAAACAGTTGGTTAAAATCTAACAAATTATCGCTAAACACAGAAAAAACCAAATACATTCTTTTTCATTCTAACCTTAAAAAAATACCACCCGATTTACCTTCGCTAAATATAGATACTAAAGAAATTGAGAGAACCCAAGCAACTAAATTTCTAGGGATACTTATTGATGAGAACATCTCGAGGAAATCACATATAGATATATTAAATACCAAAATATCAAAAAACATTGGTATCCTCTACAATAGCTACAAATACTCTCTCCTGATAATTTAAAGTTTCTATACTTCTCGTTTATACAAAGCTACTACATATACGCTAATGTTGCATGGGCGAGTACTCATATATCCAAACCAATCACACTATATCGAAAACAAAAACATGCTGCAAGAATAGTTTTTTAATAAGGATAGACTCTCGCATGCTGAGCCACTTTTAAAATATTTAAAAGCATTAAATGTATATCAAATCAATATATTCCAAAATTTGTTATTTATGCTCAAATATAAACTTGGACTCGTTCCTTCTAACTTTTTAAAGAAATTTTTCCAAAATAGCAAAATAGATACCATACCAGAAGAACGGGAAACTTCAACGTACCTTTTAAAAAAACTATCGCACTTTTCTATTTCGTACCGTAGTCCTTATCTATATAACAAATTAATATCAAAAAATGCTCAACTAGAAAAAATCGAGTAACTTAAATACTCTGAAAACGTTATTAAAAGATCTCGTTTTAAACACTAACAACTTTATGAATTTTTATTAACCCCAAAACGTTTAAAACTATGTATAAAACTAGTTTTGTTCCGAAACCAATTTGTTCCAAACTCTAATAACTCAAAAAACTCTAAATAACTCAAAAACAACAGCAATAACAAAACGCAAAAACAAATAATAGGCTTATTTATCAACATTATATATTACCTATTTAGCAAATCGTGTACCTACTTATATTTATGTGTATTGAAATAAAATTAAAAACTTCTTTTTGTCTGCATTCTCTGTTTTTTGCATTTTTGATTTTTATTCTCATTCTGCCGCAAACGGAAAACATTTTTTTTTTTTTTTATGTAAATATAAACTTATTTTAAATAAAAGCATCCAAAAATATTAGTAATGCATAGCGGTTTCTTGATGACAAGGCCGTCGCACAGTGAGTCAGAAAGGTGAAAAAACGGCAAAAATTATATAACTATTATATATAATTATGTGATACATCAATATTATCGTGTTTTGGGTCAAAAAATTTAAGTTTTTCATTAAAAATAATTTTTACGCGTACCTATGACGCGTAAAGCGCGCATACGCGTGTTACTGTCATTTACGCTCGTGGAGTATAACCTAGTAAAAAAAATCGAATTCCGTGATCCAAAATACCATATAAAAGAATACCACATATTTTTTAATCTAAATATTTCTTGTGCCTAAGGCTCGTGCTACTTACGCGTATACGCGTTAGAGACTTTCACGCGCACAATGACTTTCTTAATTTAAAAAAATTAAATTCCTCAAACCAAAACATTTATTAATTAAAAAGAAAAACTGGTTCGAAAAATATTTTAATATTATATAATATTAAAATATATTAAAAACAAAATAAATATTTATCTTACCTAATTTTTCTTTCAAGAAAACAAAAAAAGAAAACCTAATACTAATAAAAAAGCTTTATTTCATTATTTTAGCATTAACAAAGATAAAACTTCAGGGGTAAGTGTTTTTCCATTTTCAACCTTGTATTTTTTAAAACAAGTGTTTGATATTACAGGATCACTTCTATTCAACAAGTATTGGTACTGGTTTTTCATAACATTCTTTCTAGATATCTTGGCTGTATGGTTTAATCTAGCTTTGCGAATTTCTTTATTTAGAGCCTCTTGTGACTCTTCAGAGAAGTAAACAATTGGCAGTTCTAATGCCTCAGATATCTGCACACCATGTTCCAAGAGTTTATGAACAGTTGGGGAAAACACATACCAGCAATAGTTTTTGAGTATAAGAGCTGTAGTTTCATAGCAATACTGGCCAAAACTTTCAGAGTTCAACTCAAAACAGGAGCATACTGCTATTAGGATTGTCCTCAATCTAATAATTACATCTACTGCCACTCCCGTTATATCAGCGAAAGTTTCAGCATTTTTAAATGCTCTTCTGGCAGTGTTTCCATCGTTTGTGTTGCCAAGACTCTGTTTGGGCATATCAACTATAAGACTTAGCTCTTCTCTAAACCTCAGTTGAATGTTCGTTTTTTTACTTTTTACTAATGCTTTTTCAGCAGGGGATTTGGAAAAGTATTTTTTAATGTCTAATTTATATCCTAAATGTAAAATATATTCAAAACATTTGAGCCAGCAATGCAGAGTAGAAAGACCCAAAGATAAAGCTTTTTCATTGATTGGTTTAGATCTGATCAATGCTGGGTTATTAAGTTCACTGGGCTTAGCTCCGCAAACATTACATGATTGCGAGGACAGAGTGTTAGTGAGGGCATTAACCACTTTACTATCAAACATAGTTAAATCTAGTTTGAACTTAAATGTGATAGTCGTATCCGGTTTGCCTTCCTTAACTTCTAACTTTACTTCAAACTTGACTTGTCTATTTATTTCTGCTTTTAATAGTTCATATTCATTTCTTATCAATTCTTCCGTTTCTTTTTGATATCGGAGATGGAGGGGTCTACAGTAATGTGTACTAGAGGGCTTTTTATTTAACCATACATTTTTGTTCATGATGGTTAATTTAAGTGGAACAACAGCTGTCTGGAAAAGACTTTGTTCATTAACTTGGGCTTCACCAATATCTGTATCAGTGTTTTTTTGTGTGCTTCAGCAGGATGTTCAGCCAATTTGGCAACCTTAAACAAGATAAAATTTAATATTTAAGCTTGTAAACTATTTTTTTAACTGGGTTGAATCTAATTTATTTATTAATACCTTAGATCTTCTGCTTCTATCACCTAAATCTTTTCAGTTCTTGCACTTTCTACCTGAACCTGATGCAACATTTTTTTTGTCAACAGTAATATCTTTGTTCAACCAAGTTCGCTCGTGTTCTAAAAGTCTTGAGAAGGTTCTTGCATACTTCCGCAACTTTGATCGGAATTTACATTTAAATATTATTAGAGTTTTCTTTAAGATTTATCATTTCAGGTTTTTCAATACTTTCATAGTATAGGCCCTCCAGTCTACAAAACTCACGTAGAAGAGCCTCGAGTAAGGAACTCGAGGCTCTTCTACGTGAACTATTTTACGTTATTTTATACACAAGTTTTAATTTTAAAACATGCACTATGCCATCAAACGTTGCATATAATGGTTTTTGAGGTTTGATAATTAGCACCATCTGCATGAGCATGAGTTTTTTTACTAATAGGAACTAAATGTATAATATGTGTAATGAATGAAAGCAATGAACTAATATTCGCTACTTTATACGGCAAGTTTTAATTAAAAACGAAAAAAAAACACAAAAAAACCAAAGTATTTGAAAGGTCTTATTTTAATTGGGGCAAGTTTGGGCAAATGATTTTTATTTTTTCTGCTTTCATATATACCTATTAATGGGAAAATATTAAGACTACAACGGAGTCTAGTGGAATCGTTTAGTTTTTAAACTAAACTCATAATTAAATTAATTTGAAAAAATCAAGTTAAGACACATTTTTGAGATCTCAGTAATGAAATTTATTGTCAAAAATGTTGTTAGTAGTTGCCAAACATCTTAAACATATGACTTCAAATTAAATTTTGAACAGTTTTTACCCATGTCAATCTTAAAAGAGTGACACAAAAGCTAGATTTTTTTGAACGAGTTTTTCGATAAATAAAATAAAATAAGTAAGTCTCGGAAAAAGGCGTATAAATTGGTGAAATCTTGAAAATTGTTCACAAAAAAGTTAATTATTGACTTTTAGTGGTATTTAGTAACATTATAATTAAATTATTTAATTACCAGCAATACGTTTTTTGTGGGGAGTTTTTTGCCGTTTTTTATGGATTTTGACTCACTGTGCGACGTTTGGACGTACAATGTACGTACATTGTACGTGCTTGTGCCCGTAGGGCAACGATCCAGATACAATGTCAACAAAAAATAATATCAGAAGCTGTTTGAAAAACTTGAAAAACGAGTTGTTTAATTAATTAAATATAATTTAATTTTTTGTTTCTGTGTCAAAGCTTTACTATTTTGTTTGATAAAAAAGAAGTAACTTTATTCCTATTTTTAAAAGGAAGCACTGTTAAAAATTTTTCTAATTCTACTATATAGTTTGTTATTTATATAATTTATTATAATTTCTGTTGCGAATTTTCAAGTCAAAATTGATATATATATATATATATATATATATATATATATATATATATATATATATATATATATATATATATATATATATATATATATATTAATTTTTAATGTTTTATATGTATTAACTTAAAAAGGAAAAGTTATCAACTATAGTTATTGATTTTAATCTAAAGCAACAGGTTTTTTTTATCTAATTTAACTAAGCTGAATTAAATTATGCTTATATAAATCTGGTGGGAAAAAGAGAAACAAAATTTTGATTAATTTTATATCTAAAATAATACAGCAAGACTTGAGAAATATTGTACCGTCTAACAGCGGCTTAAGTACTTTTAAGTAAATAAATTTGATTAGGATTCTTATTTGAAACATGTTTCTAAATTTAACTGTACCTAAAAGTATAAAACTGAAAGTGAATCAATGTGACAAATTTTTAAATGCGTCCTTTTTTTTAATAATTAAATTTGAAAATCGTTATTTTTAGTTTAAAACAAAATAAGTGGCAAAATTTAACATAATTTAACTAAAAAAAAAAATTAAAAAAAAACGTTAAGTCTCAGTTATAGTTTAATTGCAACCAAACTTAATCGTCAAATTGAAGTCTCTTCACCTTTTTAAGATGTAATTGAGAACATGAAAGTTGTATTTAAGAAATCATAATATGTAATTGAGAAATACAACATGTATTTTAGAACTCATAGTATGTAATTGTATGTAATTACAAAATATAAATAAGAAATCGTAATATATTAATTGAAAAAGTCTTCTTGAACATGAAATTAACTAAGTTAAGCTTACCATATTTAGTATCTGTTTGCAACCGTAGTATACCATGTATGCTACCGTAGTATACCATGTATGCACCAGTAATAATAATTGAATTGAAAGAACGTTGTGTTTTATACACACTATGACACGAAAAACTATTATAAAGTCTGTGTCAAAATGTATTTCACCACATTTGTTTACATCCGCTTCTTGAAAAACCAAATCGAACTTGTCGAATTTTTCAGCATAAAACGCATAGAACCAATCAATCTAGAGACCCCCAGTACTCTAAAACCGATATAATTTTTTCCCTACTGTGTTTTTTGAGCTCATTATATCAATTTTATAACAAAAAGAGCAATATTTTACCTTTTTAAATATTGGGGGAAATGTAAATAAATTATATAAAAATGAAATATGAGGCCAGCAAGACAATTTTCTAAAATTTTAATTTCTTAACAATTTATATTAGTCAATTGACATCATATATTGAAATAAGAAGAAGAAATATGAAAATTTAATATTTTGCTTGCTTTTTTTCAAAGCGTTTTTCAAGAAAATCCATTTAAAAGCAGAACATTTTTTTAACACTTACTTTACACAAGCAGAAAAACACTAGGTCGCACTTGGCCGCACCTGATCTACTTCAAATTAAACTTTATATATATAGAGATAAAAATTTACAACCGAATTTTCTGTGCACACTTGAGCGTAGTAGTTGCTAGGCTTTTTGTTGTAAATGATACCTAATTGTATATTTTGCTTTAAAAAGCTGAAGAAGACGCATAAAGAACATTCTTAATCATTTAAATCTTGTTTGAATAGCACTTTTAACGTAATTGTGAAAAGTTATGAAACTATTTATGAAGAAGGATGGTAACAAATAACATTAAAAAACATTAGCATTCACCGCAAACGGACGTGTTTTTTTTACTTACTGGTTATCAACAAAAAAAAAAATTCAAAATGGCTACTAAAAATTTTACATCTGCACAATCAAAAGATATTTTGGAAATTCATGAAAATACTGTTATAAAGATGTTTAATGGCTCAAGAACTCAGGAGTGGGCTGGAGCCGGCTCGGTCCGGCTCTAGCCCACTTCGAGTTCCACTCGGTCCGGCTGTTAAAATTTTTGAAACTCGGCCGGCCGCTTGTTAAATTAACCCTAAAACCAAAATTAAGCCATATTAATAGTATGTTTATGCAAAATATGCACATCGCGCTGATGTGCCACACACTCGCAAACATATCATGTGCGCAACACAATACACACATCATGTGCATACGTAAATTACGAAGTGCTTGGCTCGTAACGTAAAATACGAAGTGCTTGTGAGTGAGTCACAAGTTATGAAGCTTCGGCACACTACACATGGTATCGACCGCTTTATTAATTCCTTCGTTACTTGTTACAACTTTATTATTTTTATAATTTGTTTGTTTTCTACAGATTATATAGGGAATGCAAATTTTAACGAAAATAAAAAAATCGGAATTCGGAATTCGAAAATAAATCTTTTCGGAATTCGGAATTCCAATTCAATAATATTTAGTTATTGTTTTATTTGTCTAAAATATGCTTTAAAGAAGCAGATATCGCAGATCAAACATCTATACAAAAATTACCAGCAACTGAGAAGGCTCGCTCAGACTCCACCCTCAATGGCGAAATCAAAATCAAAAACTAGTAGACGCGCTATTCGAAGAATTTCATTTCAGATTTAATTCTTGAATTAAAGCTCCGACTTGTAAATTGTAGAGTTGAGCTGGACGGTGTGTTGTACAATAGATTCAATTGAATTTGATTTTGCAACTTTTGCATTAATGTTGAGGGCTTAGTTTTTGTTTTGTAATGCTTACCTAATTATTGATTTAAATAAATCAATACACACCGCTCCAGGGTTGGCGCGAGTAGGTGTCACGTGAATAGGTGTCACGGCCTTGCACCGCACTAATGCGGTGCAATGCAGGCGCGAGTGTACTCAAATAAACAAACACTGTTCCAAATCTTAAAATATTACAGCAAATGAAATGAAGACATGACACTTTTAACTGCAATTTGGGAATGTTTTCTCTGTCTACTTACAGAATTTAGAACTTATAGAATATCTTCTTATAGAATTAGAATGTAGAACATTAATATGAAACCAAACAAAAATACAATTTAAAAGTTGTATAGAGCACGAATAAATAAATTTTAATTTCGGAATTCGCTGGTAAAATTTTCGGAATTCGAAACTATATTCTGAAAACGAATTCCGGAATTCTCGAATTTCGAATTTCGAGATGCAATCCCTAAGATTATATTTACTATAAAAACTTACTTTGTCTACTGTATTGACAATACAAAATACAATTAATTAGTCTAATTGCTAAGGTAAGTTATATAAGTAAAATTAAATTTTCAGTTTACATAAATAAACAATTGTAAATTATTATTTGTAAATAATATAAATTCATTAATTTAAAAATTGTGTGAATATAATGGCAGTATTTAAATTTTAGATTTTTTTTTATTAAAAAATGAAGAGAGTGCAAGGAAATTTATTTTCCTTTGCAAATGTCAAAAAACAAAACTCAATAAAGAATTACTTGAGAAAACAACAACTTCTGCAGATATTGAACCTATACAATCAATTTCAAACAAAATATCAGCTTCATGTTCATCAGCATCATCTACAATATCATTAGAATCATGCACAGTACGCAATAGTCAACTACTAGGTTGTTGGACAGAAAGACAAGTGAGTTTGTTCACTGAACAATATAAATGGTTAGTGGTAAAAGATGGCAAATTAGGTTGTAAAGACTGTTCAAAAATAAAAACCTTAGGAATAGAAAATAAAAAACATATTCACGTATAAAATGAGTGGGTTTCATGTTCAATAATTCCTAATGGAACTAAAAAAGACACAAGGCAAATTTCTCTACGCAAAAAAATTAAAGAACATTCCACTTCATGCTCACGTTTAAAAATTCAAGAAAAAATTATTCAATCTAACAAACAAGTTTTACCAAATGTAGTTAAAATATTCAATACTGAAGCAATTAACGTTACTGTAAAAATTTTCAACACAGTTTATAGTCTTGTTAAACGAAACAAACCATTGTCTGATATAGAAGCAGCTTTGGAATTACAAGAAAAAAATGGTGTTAATATAGGTAATTGTTTACATTCCAGACGCACTGCCACTAGATGATTCCATATGTGACATTAAACAAGTAAATTATTTAAAAATATTTTTAGACAAAATATATGCGATATATCATCAGTCAAATAAAAACCAAGCCGAATTGGAAACTATTTTTAGGGATTTGAACCTAGAAATAATGAAAATTGGTCGCGTTTTTGGACCTCGTTGGGCATCCTGTAGCTTACGAGCAGCTACTGCTGTGTGGAGAGCATACCCAGCGTTGTATAAACATTTTATCCAGTCCAAATCAAATTCAGGTATAGCCAAAAAAATTAGCTTATACACATTTTATTGAAGATTTAGCTTTAATGATAGATATCTTTGAAGAATTTTCAATACTATCCAAGGCGCTACAATCAAGAAAAATTACCATATCTAAAGCTGGTCAATTAATTAAGCGTTCAATAAGAGTTATAGGACTACAAACAAGAATGATATTTTTGGTATCTATGAAAAAAATGTTCAAAATTTAATTTCATTAAATGAGTTCAAATGCGTACCATTTGATAAATTTGTGTTTCTTCCCAGAGAGCAATTATTAGATAGTGTGGCAAAGAATATGAAAGCATGACTTTTATCGGCTAGTCATATAAATATGGATGAGGATAAGAATGAGAAAAATGACACTATGAAAAATTTGTGCAGCTCTTCGGGATTTTAGATCCTTCTACCTGGTCATTAAATAAAATTATGTCATCATGGCTAGAAGGTGAAGACATGGTTAGAAAATGATGTGAAATTTTAAAGTTTAAAGTAGATGGTAATAATTTTTGTGACTTTGTAGATGCAAACATACAGCCGAAAAATGTTCAGTTACCTAATTCAATTTTTAGGCCTAAAAAAATAGCAAGCACAATTGCTATTCGCAGTTCAGAAGCTGAGAGAGGTTACATATATCCAATCTAATGACAATAAATTTATTGGGGAAACCAATAGCAAATTTTGATGCCATTTCTTTTGTTACATCTTGGATGAACCAGAATAACAGGTTAGCAACTGAAACAAGGGTAAGAAGAGAGCAAAATAATGATGTTTCTGCAAATGAACAAGGCATATTGGCTCTGGATTAATTAATTAATTAGGCATATACATAGCGTAGTATGTTAAATTTGGAATTTATCAGTTTTATTGTGCAATAAATATTTTGTTTAGCTATTTTGTGCAATAAATGTTTTGTTTTGTTATATATATTTTATACTGTACTAAAATTAATGAAGACAATGTAGGGGAGAACGGGGTGAGATGGGACAAAAAAATTTGCTTACGTGCTGCGCTTTAAATTTTCCACAAAAACCATACAAATCGGTTTAAAACTTTAGTCCAATGAATCGTCATGTTAAATTATTGCAAAACCCATTATTTAACCATCAAATTAAGTTCAAGGGCTTGGTTTTTTAAAGTGACACTGTTTGTCCCATGTCACCCCATGTTGGGGTGAAATGGGACAATGGTTGGGGTGAAATGGGAAAAAAATAGAAACTAATAATTTTAAGCATTATTTTATTGTTTATTCTACTCCTTATAAAAAATAACAATACACATAATTTATTTATGTTTAACAAAAATAAAATACCATTCTAAATGCATTTGTAACTTTGTTCAACAGGTTGCTTGATGTTTAAATTGAGTCAAAATTACGTTGATGTCTGAAGGGGTAACTTTTTTTCTTTTTCTTATCTTTATCTTCTTTTTTTCTTTTACATTTTGATAAACTTTTAACTAGTTCATTTCTTGTTGGTGTGTCAGACAATACCAGAGACCTAGAACATTTTCTTTTTGCACTTTTTCTCTTTACCACCCTTTCAGTCAATTTTGGAAATGGCCTTATATCTTTTGCTGTCCAATTGTAGGCAGGAGTGCTGATTTGCTGTTTCTTTTCATTAATAACTTCAGATACAATACACAGTGATGTGCGGATTCTTTGTTTGTCACTGGAATTGGTCGAGCAGATACATTAGAACATAAAAAGTCGACATCACTGAAAACATATGGATCGTACGGGAAAATGCCAGCTGCTTTAAAACCATTTTCAATGTTTTGGGAAGTACAGGCTCTCGTATAAGCTATTCCTAAATTATCAGAAATGTCATATATCGTCATAGGAGTATTTGGATGTGCCTTTAACCATGAATCACATGCTGAATTGTAAAATTTCTTTAATGGCCCATTTACTGATCTGTCAAGTGCTTGGAGTTTGTGGCTGCAATGGGGTGGCAATGTCAAGAATGCAACATTGCTTTCCTTAGCTTTATCCATCAGATCAATCGATATATGAGTTTTGTGGTAGTCCATTATTAAAAATAATGGATGATCCATGCTAGGATGTCCATACTCCACAAAATGATCAAACCATTTCAAAAAAATCTCTGTATTTATCCATCCACTAGGATTAGCATCACCTTTTGTACTTCTTAAGCATATGGCTACGAAAGAGTAAACGAGGAAATATAAAAAACGGTGGAATAAAATTTCCAAGGGCATTAATGCAATCCACCATTGTAACTAGGGCTTCCCTTTGAGCAGAAGTTACCTGTCCTATTTGCATATGGCTACGAGAGGAGTAAAGCAATATTGCATATTGCTTTACTCCTTTACCAGCAATCACTTTTACTGGCTTATGAACAGTTGTCAGACCTGTTTCATCAATATTGTAAATGCAATCAGCAGAAAAGTTATTGCGCTTCTGCACACTGGCAAGGTTTTTAAAAAAAGTATCTACATTTGTGCGATTGAAACTAGTTGTTTGACTGAGTAGCTGGTAGCTTCTGGCGTACGAATAGATAATTCTGTACGATTTAAGAATAAACAAAACCATTCACTCTTTTTCCAGTTTTCTGGTATTTTAATGTCATTTTTAATTGCATATTAGTACGCAAGTTGCTTTGTTTCTTTTGCATTAAGTCCATAATGCATACTAGATGCTTGACGAAGATATATTGAAAGTTCATCTTCTTGTGTCTTATTAAAAATATATTTATGTTGTTCATCAAAGTATAAGTTACTGTAAGAAGTTTCTTTATTAACCTTTATTTTCCGCTGTAAACTTGATTTTAAAATTGTATACTCTTGTGCAGCTGCTCGTAGTGATAAACTGCCAGATTCGACAGCCATCACAGCAGCTTTTATTCTATGAGCATCAGGCTTTAACCGACTTGTCACTCGTTTGTACTTTCTTGGCATCTGAAAAATTATTACTCATATTACTCACTCCATTATTATAAAAAGTTATGCTCTTTTTAACTACATTAACCAAAATCCAGATTAGGCTATAAATTTTAAATTTATTTTAATGAAAATAAAACAGTATCACAACCCTATAAAATTTATAATGTGATTAAAATTAATAAGGCTAATAGTGAAGAACTTTATTTAAAATGAATTTAAAATAAAAAAATGATTGGCATTAAAGCAATACTTACTGTGAAAGATGTCTTCAGGACAAAGTAACTAAGAAATCCAATATAGTTATTATTATTTTTTATGATAAAAAACACTTTACTATAAAGTAAACATTGAAATCTTATCATAAACATAAACATAATTTTCTGTTCACTTGAGTTTTTTACAAAAATATTGATTATAAAAGTTAAAGTACAGTTAATTAAAAAAATGATAAAATTGAACAGTGTCCCATTTCACCCCAATTCTCCAGTCCCAAGTCACCCCATCACTAGTAGGTATGAGAAAACCTTTATTTTATATAGTTCTCGTAGCCATATGCTAATCATATTTCTTCAGTAGTTAAATAAAACAATAGTGAATAATTAAAAACCATAAACATAAAAATATATGCAAACAACACGTAAATATTTAATATTAATGATGTCTTCAAAATTCAGGAAAATTGTTAGATTTTTAAATATTCGCAAATAAGCCGAAAAAAAAATAATTCTGAAATTTAAAAAACGCAATAATATGAAGAAGCTATTTCAAACTTATAACATATATAAAAAACTTTTGCTTTATTAAATTTTTCACTGAGATATTGCCAAGTCCCATTTCACCCCATGCCCCATCTCACCCCGATCTCCCCAACGCATTTACCGTTTTTTTTTGAAATAATAGCGAGCCGGTTGTTTAAAATTCGGCAGCCCACCCGTGATAGAATTGAAAAACTTGAAAACAAATTAAACTCAGTAATTGACGAGAACAAGGAACTAAAAAAGAAATTACACGAACTTAATAAATCTGTTGAACTTGTGAGTAATAATTATGATAAAATTGCTGATCATCAAAAATCAAAAACATCATTGATAAATGAATATGCAAATACTAACATGATTATCAAATCGACACCCAGTAAACTTTGAACAGTCGGTAAATAGTTGGCCCGATCCTAATAACCAACTATTAGCTGCAGTTGGGCCAACAGTTGGCTATTTAGTTGGTACCGTGAAAAAAACGTAATGCTTTTACCAACACTTAGCCAACTGTTTTATAAACTGTTGGCTAAGTGTTGGGTCGTTAATGGTACAGTTGGTACCATTATTGGCCCAACTCATAGATTTTTTTCGCGATATTTTAAATTTGCTTTTGCACTTTAATTGAAAGTGAAAATGCTATAAATGTTTACAACTATTTTTACAACTTGAGGTGATGGTGAAAAATGAGTTGCATATTTGAAATCAAGATGATAAATGTTATACAAAAAACAAATTGTTTGTTCGGCACCAGAAAAAAAAATTTTTGTTGACCTGTGTAATAATACAGTAATAATCATTGAAATAATAACAGTAGTAATAACAATAACAACTACAACTATAATAATAACAGTTGAAATTTACAACAGTAGCAATAATAAAAAAAACTAGCAGTAAGCAACCCTTTATAGGGGTTATGAGTAATTAAATCATTAATAACAAAAACACATTGATAACTTGATATAGTATTTAAAAAATTAAATACAAATTTATCTATAAATAATATTTTATTTATAGATAAATTTGTATTTAATATTTGACTCCCTATCAGCAATATCATTGCTTATAGTTAACGACAGAAAGACCGCATTAACATCAGTTAAGTTCTTTTTAAAATCTGTCACAACACAGGTACCAGAAAATGGAAGTCAAGTAAAGCCTGCAAAAACTTAAAAAAAGAAATTAAAAAAAAGTTACAATTTTTAATTAAAAAAATATTATTTGCATTTTATTGTTAGTAGAATTAGGATAATAATATAACAGAAAATATAAAGAATAAAAAATAGCTATAACAGCCTAGGTCTATCAACACACAATACTGTCTCCCGAGTAATTAAAAAAGTTTTATTAATTCTCCCTCTCATCTAAGAGAGAGAGAGGGAGAAAAAGTAAGTGTTTCCAAAGCAGCATGTTAAAAAAAGTAAAAAAAACACGCAATAAACCAGTAAACAAAATTATTTTTACCTTTGTTTTAATTTCCAGCATTTCTTATTTAAGCTCCAGCTTCTCTCTAACTGTTGACTAATGATTAATAGAGTAAATTTCACATCATATTAAATTTACAAAACTAAAACCATGTTTCAACAGTAAGCAAACTAATCAAGTGATGACAAAGGCAACTAAAAAAAAAAGGAATATATTTAATAATTATGTTTGAAATTGTAAAAAAATTTAAAATCATTTAAATTCAAAACTGTTATTAATTACTATAAATAGTAAAGTTCATACTTTGCTTTGTTCTAAATTGTCTAAAGTAAAATCAAATTAACAGACATTAACACTGCTTGGCACTTAATTCTGGCAAGTAAGTTTTCTGCTTGCTGGGTAGAAAACTTACTTGCCAGAATTTTTATTTCTTACATTTCCACAACGATTAGTTTCATCTTGCCTAGACCTATTTCTTTTACTTAAACACAACTATTTTCAATTTGCTATTAATAATTACATTAATAACTTCTTTGAGCCTAATATTATCCACTCTAATTTCACTATTATCATTAAACATGTTGCCAGTAACCAAATACGCCATGGCCTAGGGGCCCTGCGTAAAAAGGGGTCCCAAAATCGAATTGCAACAAAATGAAACTTTAATTTTTGGAAAGTGCATGCATTTACATTAAAAAGTAACTGTGTAAAAAAATTTTCCTTTTTTATTTTTCTAAATATTTTTGTGAATAAAAAACGAAAATTAAACAAAAAGCATTTTGCAACATTTTGTTCATTAGTATGAATAATAACTTTAACGAACAATCAAACTCAACAATTTTATTTAACATTTGACATTTTTTTAATAACATTACGTTTTTTTATTAAAAGTTCAACCAAGAAACTAAAATATTATTTCCTAGAATTACTTAGTTCAACTTATCAAACCAAGAAAATAACTATAATTAGGGCTGTTTTTCTAATTAATTAAGGTTTACAATAGTTGTAAACATTATTTATTTGCAAAACAGCCTGACTAATTTTTCAGATTGATATTAAAAACGGTAGTCGATAATTTTTTTTTTAATTCTTTGTGCATAATGTTTTAAAATATTCGTTTTAAAATAATATGAATGCGTTTATTTTAAGAAAAATTTTGCACGCTTTTTTAAGTAAAATATCTTAGTAATCGAAGAAAGCAATTGTTTTAAATTTTAAATTGCATTTAAACTTAAGCAATATTTTAGACGCTTTTAAGTAAAGTAAATAAACGCGCTGGGAAAAAAAAAATCATAAGTTTTTAAGGTTTGTTTTCCTGTTTACTTTTAACAAACTTTCTCTTATTTATGTAGGCTATTTTACTTAATTTTAATAATAAAAAATAGTGGAGTGTTATCTATAAGTAAAATCAGTGCAAGTAAACAATAGCAATTAAAATAACTAAATGTGTTCATTTTCAGAACCTTTTAACAGATATGGGAAGAAGCTATGAAAGTGGAGCTGCAAAAAGAAAGTAAAAAAATAAATAGAAAAAAAACATAAAGAAACATCGAAAACTTGATAGTTTTTTATTAATAGCAGAATGTCATGGTAATTCACGAACTTCAGCTAATCTTGCAAACTGTCGTATAAGTAAAGACGCAAAAATATTGGATTTTGTACATGACTCAATTAATGAAACCCAAACTTTAAATGAGCAATCAGAACTCAATAAGGATAGAGTATGTTTCCCTATCGACTTGCCATTGAATAGGAAAAGTGATCTAGCACTTTGGGAAATTCTTTCAACTAAGGATATACAATTATGGATAGAGAACGGTCCGTTAAAATGTCAAAATGCAGCTTATGACTTTAAACCCTCTAAAATGATGTATCAAGGTCGCAATCGATATTGCTCAAAAGGCTTATTAATGGGGAAAAAAGTAAATAGTGAATGTAAATAGAGAATGGCTCATATATTCACCAGCATTAGGTTGTGTATTCTGTTTTGTCTGCAAGCTTTTTGAACCCTCAAAATGTGCTTTAGCTTCAACGGGATATAAAGATTGGAAAAATTCAGGAGCTTCAATTCAGGGACATGAACACTCATCAGACCACAGAAAAGCTGCATTAGCATACTTTCACAGAAAAAATAACAAGGTTATTTTAAATGATCAACTTCCTAACAAAATTTGCAAAGAAAAAACTACTGGAGAGAGGTTGTAAGAAGAGTTATAGCTGTAATTTGATCATTGATCAAATTACAGCTATAACTCACATTGATCGAAAGAAACTTAGCTCTTGGAGGTTTGAATGAAAAATTTGGGTCTGAGAGCAACGGGAATTTTATTGGTCTGCTTGAGTTGATTGCTCAGTTTGATCCTTTATTGGCCAAACACACAAAAAACTATGGCGACAGTGGTTCTGTAAAAACAAACTACCTCTCAAAGAATACATGTTTTGAATTAACAAAACATGTATTCTTTGAGAATGGCAAGAAAAGTTTTGCAATCAATCAGCGACGATGTTTTAAAATCTAAATATTATGGATTATCAGTAGATTCAACAACTGATGCGAGTCACAAAGATCAACTATGTGTGATCTTGAGGGACATTGATCAAATTTCTAATGAGCCTATTGAAAGATTGGTCAACTTCATTCACATCGATAATCACACCGGGGAAAATTTAGCAAATGCAACCGTGGACAGCAATATGCAATATGACTGGAAAATATAAAGGAATGAAAACTAGAATTTTGGAGTTTAATAAGCTAACAAAATTCTTACCATGTTCATGTCATTCTCTTAACTTGGTAGGAGAGGCTGCTGTAGATTGCTGCATTGAGGAAATTAATTTTTTTGGATTTGTTCAAGAACTGCTCAAGTTTTTCTCTGCTTCTACAAAGTTGTGGAGTGTTTTGGAACAATTTGCAAGTAGTTCATTGAAATCACTATCGAATACTCGGTGTAGCGTTCATGCTGACTCGGTCAAAACCATTCACCAGAATTACAATAAATTAATGGAAGGATTGGTCAAAATCAATTAGTGTGAAAGTATTGAAACATAAAAAAAGAACTGCGGCTGGAAATTTACTATCGAAAAAGGAAACTTTTGAATTTGCTTTACAAACAATAATATAGGGATCAAATTTTGCAACGAATGAATGCTGTTTCCAAATAATTGCAAAGTGCAGCTAATACTCTAGATACATGAGCTGGACTTTATTCATCTGTTAGAGATTATCTTCTTGGATTAACTAGCACATTCGATTTAATAGAACAAGATACAAAATTACTGTTACCAGACATAGATTATTTACAAAAGAGACACCGTAATAAGAAAGCGCTGCTAGGTGAAAACCCATCAGAAGAACCTTAAGTCTACGTGAAGAGTTTAAGACAATCGTTTTTTTAAAAACTTTCAATAATCTTACTACAAATTTAAAAGAAAGAGCTCAATGCTATCAGGAACTGAATGACAAATTTGTATTTTAAATAGATACGAAATTCAACAAAGATAAGCTGAAGACATGCGTTAATCGTCTGGTGGAAGACTACACAGAAGATATTGATGATAATTTATATGCAGAAATTGAACATCTACACCTGTATTTGAAATCTGTATTTTAATACTCAAGTTCCTGAATTGTCCCATTTGTTTTTGTACAAACTTATAACGGAAAAGCAAATGGAGGCTACATTTCTAAATACTGAAATCATTCTTAGGAATTTCAAGTGTTTCATGATATCCAACTGCTCTGGAGAAAGGTCATTTTCAAAATTAAAATTATTAAAAAATGATTTGCGATCAACTACGTCACAAAAAACGTTAAACAATTTTGCATTATTATCAAGCAACGCAGACAAAATGAAGTCAATTATTATAGATTTATTGATTAAACATTTCCTTAATAAAAAATACAAAAAAAAGATTATGTAGATTTTATAAAATATTAAAAAAATTGAAATAAAACTTTTAATTATGCTAAACTAAGATTATATTTTTTTTAACTAACATATTACTTCTAAATATGGGGCTGCAGGCTTTTTTTTGGCCTAGAGCCCCTAAAACTGTAAATCCCGCTCTGCCAGTAATATTACTATTGTTAAATCTGAATAATAAAAAATGTAAAAGAATCTTACAAATTGTGATCTTTTCTAATCTAAGACTACATTTAAACTTAAGATTTATTGAAATCCATATCTTTTTATGTTTATATACATCAGTCGTTTATTAAAAAAATTAAACAATATTTATTTACATCAATTATTTTTAATTTAACAAAAAATCTAGACTACAATGCTCAAAATTATTTAAGTAAGTGATCAACAAATTAATGACTGTAATTTGTTGATCACTTTTGTGTCAACAAAATACAGTCAGTTTTTCATGTTAAATGCATAAAATATATATCAATATAAAATAAATCCAATATAAAATAAATAAAAAAATAGTAAAGTTACTCAAATCAGTACCAGTTATACTGTCTGAAGTGACAAAAAAACACTTCAGTTCATTCCAATTGCACTAAAAAATAGCTTTCAGCTCTTTCCAATTGCACTAAAAAATAAAACAAAACTTGCTTAACTAAGTTGCCTAGTTCTTAAGAATCTGAAAACAAATAAGAAAAAAAACCAAGAACAAACAAACATTTATTTATTAAAACTAATATATTTAAACGAATTAAATTAAACAAAGAGTAACATCAATTCTTCTCACAGGATAAGAAAAAATTTTCAGCTCAAATTTGCTTGCAGACCTTGCTTGTAAAATCATGTGAATAAGAAACACATTTAGAAAAGCCAAGAAACTACTTAAAAATGACATATGCAACATTGAAGTTTAGACGTCAACCGGACTAATTATTAGTAGATGTTTTTAAAAAATTCATACAAATTTACAATACTTTGTTCTTCTATACCGCATAAATCCATCATACGATAAATACGAAATGAAAAAATGTAACGAATAAATAACACAAAAAAAAAGATATCATATATGAATCAAAAATCAATGCATTGATAGATTATTGTCAATAGCAATAAGGGCATAGAAGTAGTCGTTTAGGAAAGTGCTAAAAATAATACCATATAAGCTATACCTACATTTATAGATTCAGTCATTCTCAAACACAAAATGCATACATATAAATTATTATATTATAACATATATATATATGTATATATTTATATATTAGAATATAATAACCTATATATATATATAAATATATATATATATATACATATATATATATATATATATATATATATATATATATATATATATATATATATATATATATATATATATATATATATATATATATATATATATATATATATATATATATATAGGGGAGAGTTGCCTTAATTGGAACACTTTAGGACAAAATATTTATTAACTAAAGATGGCTGAACTATAAAAACATTTATGAATTAAATAATATAGATATACAACCCTACTATGCTTTTATTAATGATTCGACTCTATTGATCGCACCCTTATTGGATATAAATTTTGATTTTTCAAGGCAACATTTTGTTCCAATAAAGGCAACTGGTATCCTTGAATGGAACACATATATTCTTTAATTAGAACAGTTCTAATATTTGAATAAATTACAGCTATAAAATTTATGGCTCAAAGGAAAAATTAATTGATTAGCTTTTTAATAAAAGATATTTAAAAGATATAATAACAAATAAAAATTACAACAAATATTTAATCCTTTTTTTGCTATTCATAAGTCTTTTTTTCTTGCAGCTTCTGCACTTGGGATGGTAGTGGTGATATGTGGTGTGCTGTGGTGGCAATGGTGATTTTATTTGATGTGCTTAATTTCATTTGGTCCATGGTGATTGAGTCAAGTGCTACTTTGCTTTCCTGTGGTTTTTGCAATAGTTTGGCAGTTATTGGATTTAGTGTGAGCTTTTTTTTTGTAGATTTTTTAATTTGTTTGGAAGCTATTTGATTTAGTGTGTGCTTTTGATTTCTTGGTGTAATTTCTAGAGCACGTCTATATGGGGAGCTTGTAAGATTAGCCGCCTGAGTTGTTCGTGATCTTCTTTTTTTGTTTTTTACTTCAAGTGAAACCACTGGCAAAGGAGACAAAGTTGAAACTGAAACATGACATTTTAATTTTTTTTCACTTGATTTATCTGTAGATAGTTTTGTCATCCCATCTATACTTTCAGATGACTGAAGATTGTTTGAAGGACCAACATCAGTAAATGAAGAGGCTGTAAAATCAGAATCAGTGAATACATTTATGTCCAAAGGCCACAACCTACTAGCCTGAAATCCTTTCATAGCAATTCTCAATGATGCTGCCTGACTATATGCGTCACCAAATAATTCTGCAACTTGCCAAGTTGTTACTGGTTGTGATATATGTGACCGCATCCATTTTCGCATAGCTTCATCATAGTATGTACCAAGTGGTCCAAAGAACGCAGCGTCTAATGGTTGCAGTCTGTGTGTAGTATGGGGAGGTAGTGATACCATACGCACTCCAGCATTTTGTGCTAGATATATTGCTGCCAAATTTTTTGAATGTGTAACATGACTATCTAGTATCAACAAAACTTTTGATTGTTTTAAAGGTTTAACAACTTTAATGAAATGATTGAGCAAATCTAAAAAACCTTCATTTGACATCCATCCTTTCTCTTGAGTACTAAATACAGTTCCTGGAGGTGCACCATTTGTTATTTCTGGCTTCATTCTTTTGGGTTTATATATTAACATTGGTGGAACATAAAATCCTGCTGCAGATACACAAACTACAGCTGTTACTGATGTTCCTCGTTCACTACTAGTCATAATTCCAACTCGTTTTTTGCCCCTTGCACTAAGAATTTTTATCTGACCATTTTGTACTGTTGATAAACTAGTTTCATCCATATTATAAAGTCTGTCTGGAGTTAACTTTTCTTCCATGTATAACTTTGAAAGTAAATTAAAGAAAGATTGCACTCCCTCTTTATTAAAACCTTGTGCACGTGCAATTGATGTTGATTCATGCCCACGAAGCGACAGTTGTGGGTGCCTTTGCATAAATGCATAATACCACTTTTTTCTTGCCATTCGTGTTTGTTTGTTAAAATTATGTGTGATGTTGTTAGCTTCCGCAATATCAAATGCTAGACGACGAAGATCATTAATCCTTAATCCAAAGTACATCAATTCTAATAATAAACAGTGATCAGCTAGTTCTGTTTCAATTTCATTAGGTGAGGTGGTAAGTCGACCATGAAATTTCACATTTGCAACAGCAACTTTGTTTTTTTCATTTATATGCTTTGACAAAGTTGCTTTTGGAATACAAAATTCATAAGCGGCTTCATTTAAGCTGATTTCTCCTTGTTTTATTGCTTCAACAGCCTTTTTCAAGTTTTCTACTTTCCATTTTCCATATTTTCGTGGTGTTTGATCTAAAATAAAAGCAAATTACTATGAAGATACATAAGGAGAGTTTTATAATCTTATTACAGGCTTATTTTTTCATATATTTATTTGTTATTCATATATGATTAAGTTAATTATATACTCATTATATAATCATTATTTTTCATCATTTTTGTTTAGTTAATCATTAACTATATAAATCAAAATCTATATAAACTATATAAAGTTTGCAACTTTATATATTAACTTCTTTATACAGTAAAAAACTTATGCTAAGTATATACTTTATGTTGTCTTACAAGTTTATCCGTTAAATAGAAATGTATAACTTTTGTAAAACTTTTACATTTTATTTTTTACTAAAAGATAAAATGGTTTGTTAATTAAAGTATACGATGTTTACAATCAACTTTATATCCTTAGACTATGACTAGACTTTAGACTATGAAAAAAATTTTGTGAAAAATCATTTCATACTTTAAAGCAAGACTAAATACCAATTCCAAAAAAGCAACAAATGTCTAATAATAATACTATGTCTATAAAAGAAATTCGCTTTAAAAAATATTATGCAGTCGGACTAATGAAATTTTCTGATAATTCGGACGTCAAGTAGCGTGTTATGAGATGACATCGTTTCAACGGCAACTTTTGAAGTTCCATTCTGGGCAACATAGGACCATGGTGTTGTAGCAAAATATTTACATACAAGTAACAACTTAAGATATAAGCTCTTAATATCACATAGACTTGAAACCCTTAAAATTTAAAATTTTAAAAAAATTATCATCAAACTCAATATCGTTAAGCTTCTGTAATCGTTTAAATGCAACGATAAAATTAGATCGCAAAAATTTTTTTCTTTAAAAAAAGTAATTTTATTCACATACGTGCAGTTTTTAAGTTTAAATACTAGAAGTTTCAAAAAATAAAGAAAATTATTTTCTTTACAAGAAAAAATATTCATGAAAGTAGAATAAGTTCCAGTTTCTAAATAAAGCTAAGTGTTCCAATTAAGGAGCTCTTCCAATTTCGGCAACTCTTCCCTATATATATATATATATATATATATATATATATATATATATATATATATATATATATATATATATATATATATATATATATATATATATATATATATATATATATATATATATATATATATATATATATATATATATATATATATATATATATATATATATATATATATATATATATATATATATATTATATATATATATATATATATTATATATATATATATATATATATATTTATATAAATATATATATATATATATATATATATATATATATATATATATATATATGTACGTGTGTGTATATACAGCAGACATGTGTCTCGCAACCAACTAAACTGCTTGCATTGCACCACACTGCTTCAGAAGTGTTTTTGACGTTCCATTGCCAATGAACGGGATTTTCCTTTCTAAGTCTTGCATTTAAACTGCTTACTAATTTGACAACACGTTCGTTCATCAAATAGTCCCATCTACAATTACGTGACATTTTTCCTTCAGAAACTTTAAGTATGTTGTCACGTTTCTAACGGACTTGGTTGTATTGTTTGTACACTCGCAATCCAAGCACACGACCATTGACAAGTTTTCTGGAAACTTAGAATGCAAGCCATATTTTTTCAATAATTCTTAAACTCTGCAACTTGACATTATGTTATTAATGACAATGATGATCAATAAATAAATCCGTCTCAGACTAGACTAACTTGTCTAATGATAATACCCATTTTAAGATTTTATTCATTATTCTGAGCGCCACATTTAAACCAAAACCCAGTCTTGTTAGACAGTAACGCTGCCCTTGATATTCCACAAATTGATATTTCCATAATGCTTTGTTGAGACGCATCTGCAGGTACGCTTTCTTTAAATCAATTTTCTCAAGATTTTCTCCCAACTTTCTCCAGTTGCGAAGTTTGGTACTGCAAACATTGCTATCTGCAGCATGACTGGATACAAATCGATTTAGCTCCCGGTGGTTCATCACCGGATGTACTTTTAATTTGTTTTGTTGAACTACTGTCATCAATGGAATGATGCCATTACATCTCCCTTCAAATGGTTTCAGCCATTCCTGTGCTATCCATTCACTTATTTCCATTGCGTACTCACTTTTAACGTCCTCAGAGATATGATAGTTTGGAATTTTGTTTGTTAAAGTTGGTGGTTCCATCAGCCATTTTTAAGACACGCTTCAACTGCCATTTTTGAGTTCTGCAACGAACTCTTTATCAATCAGCTTTAGAATAGTAGGCGAGGAAACTTCATTCGTTTTTTCTTGAGAAACTGCAGTAGCACCGTTAGCTAGTCGTTCCACATTGAAGTTTATGATTTCGCCGTCTCACCCGACTTGGTCACCTCCAAGCAGTCGTATTGCGTCTATACCAAGTAGCATTTGAAATTTGGGAACAATGTCTGCAACCAGGCATTCCAAATAGATGGTGGTATCATTTATAGAAAGATAAACAAAATCCTGGTGTTTTATATCAATTGGGTTTCCATTCATCAAAACAACCTTTTATCTTGCGTGTTTGCTTTTATTTTTCTTCCATTAAAATATACGCAGAGAGTTGGCGGTTGTAAGTTTTGAGGGAAGCTGCTCGCACAAAAACGGGTGGCTTCCCTTCCATGTTTTTTGAGTTCGTACACTTTTTATAGCAGTGCAGGGCCAGGTGATGGTCCATTCCACAAAGCAGTTTCTTCGCTACAGTTTCGACTGATTTGTTTATTCTCGTCGCAACAGTAGCAATTTATGGTCTTTTTTCCGCGTCCTTGAGGAACCCAAAGTACGATATAATAACAGTATTGGATAAGTATAATTATTGTAGAGTACGGACTACTTTGGGTGAAATTTAGATTTGGGTGAAAAAATTAAAAAAAAACAGAACTCTCGTAGTAAAATTTTTAAACTATAAAGACAAATTTGCGATTTCGGAAAAGTTTGTAAAAGCGAAACTCTGGAATGAAAAATTGTTTATAAACGAGGATTTCAGTGCACGTACAATGGAAATAAAACGAAAGTTATTTACAGAAACAAAAGAGCTATGAGGCAAAGGAAAGAATGCTAAAGTTGTTTATAATAAACTAATCACACGCGATTTTTAAGACTATTTTATTTTTATTATTTTCATTTTTTTTTTTAATTAATAAAATCTTAAAATGGATTCAAACAAAGTAATTAATTTTGAATCAAGTTCATTTAACTTTTTACAAACTAATGATTTTATACTTGATAATGATTCGGATCCTGACTTAAATTATTTTAGCGAAGCAGGTGCTCTTCAAAACTGCTCATACTTTTATATAAATGAAATGAAAGATTTTCTCCAACGGGATCTATTTAATGTTATTCATTTTAATATCAGAAGCTTAAAAAAAAATTTTGAAAACTTTTTATGATAACTTAAAGGAAACATTACATATTTTTAGCATTATATACCTCACAGAGACTTTGTGTAGCTCTGATGATGTATTAAATTAAAATCTCCACCTTCCAGGTTTTAATATAATTTCTTTAGCGCGTAAAACTAAAAAACAAGGTGGTGGTGTTTTTTTCTACATTAATGAATCCTTGCGGTTCATTAATAGGTCTGATTTAACTGTTTCCGATGATGATGATGAGGTTTTGAATATTGAAATTACAACCCAAAATTCTAAAACTATAATTTTGAGGTATAATTATTGCCAAACATATATGGCGTAATAGAAAATTTAAATGAATTTTTGCAAGATGGTATAATTAAAAAAGGTATACATGAAAAGAAATTCAACTACATAATTGGCGATTTTAATTTAAATTGCTAGGATTACCACGCTAACAACAATATTAAAAAAGATTATAATGATATTTTTGAAAATGGAGCGATACCGTTAATAAACCTACTAGAATTACATCATCATCAGCCTCATTAATAGACAATATAATAACTACAGATATTTTTAACTAATCTATAAAAAAAAGGCATAATTAAAAGTGACGTCTCAGATCACTTTCCAATTTTTTTTTCTATAAACATAGACAACTTAAAACTGCTCCATCAAAATAAACTTCTCATTAAACGATTTTTTACAGAAACAAATTGTATAGCATTCAAGGAACAATTATCTTTACTTCATTGAAATCACATTAATGATTCTAACGACGCTAATTTAGTCTATAATTCGTTTTTAAAAACATTATTTGAAGTATATGATATTAATTTTCCGAAATATAAAATATTAAAAAAATAGAAAGATCAAACGTCGCCATGGATTACAAAAGATTTCAAATAACGCTCTAAAATCAAGCAAAAGTTGCAATTCAAATACTTAAAAAACAAATTCATTCGAAAATAAAACATTTTACATGACTTATGTTAAAAAATTTAAAGTCCCAAAAAAAATGTTAGAAAAAAATTATTATATAAATTTACTAGAAAAACATAAACAAAATTCAAAACACACATCGGAACTTTTAAGAGAAATTACAGGCTGTAAGGAATCAAAAACAGACCCTTTACCAAATGCTATCAAAATTAATGATGAAATTTTTTATGATCCGCGTGTGATAGCTGATAAAATGAATACATTTTTTATTTTAGTTAATCGAACCGAAACGAAAAAAATTAATAATTTTAATTTTCCTTTAGTGTCTTGTCTAAATTCTTTTGAATTACCTTTTGATGAGTTTGGTAAAGCATTAAAAATGCTTACGTCAAATAATGCAATCATGATGATATAAGCGGAAACGTGGTTATTAACTCTTATGAAACCATATAAAAATGTTTTTTATGGTTTTATAAGAGTTGTTCAATTGATCAAGGAGTATTTCCTGATAAGTTGAATGAAGCAAAAGTTACACCAATATTTAAAAGAGGAGAGTTGTTGAATGTCAGTAATTACCGTCCTATCTCTGTTCTCACTGTTTTTTATAAAATTTTAGAGAGAATTCTTTTTAACAAAATTTTCCAACGTCTCTTTCAAAATAATATACTGTCTAAAAATCAAAATGGATTTAAGGAAAATAAAAATAACTCAATATATTACAGATTCATTTGAAAAGTCCAAATTTACTTCAGACATTTTTGTTGATTTATCAAAAGCGTTTGAAATGATTGACTGTAAAATCCTTTTCAAAAAACTAAAATGTTATGGAATTAAAGGAAATTTTCTTAAGCTAAAAGCTATTTACACAATAGAAAACAATTTGTTCGTTTTGACCAATCATCGCGATCTCAATTTTTAGAAATACTTGCGGAGTTCCTCAAGGATCTGTACTAGGACCTTTTCATTTTCTTAGTTACATAAACGACCTCTATGAAGCATCCAATTTGCTGACAGTTATGTTTGCTGATGACACAAATTTTTTTTTATCTCATAGCGAAATAACGATACAATCTTCTTGTATGGACAATGAACTAATGAAAGTTTCTCAATGGTTTAAATCAAACAAACTTTCTCTGAATATTGAAAAAATAAAATGGTCTCTTTTTCATTCTAACTCTAAAAAACGTCTACTTCCAATCGAGCTTCCTTCTTTTTTTATTGATGGCGTTCTAATTAAGAGAGCAACATGTACTTTTTAGGGGTTTCAATTGATGAAAATCTCACATGGAAAAAACATATCGAAAATTTTACCTGCAAAATTTCGAAAAGTATAGGTATATTATATAAAGCAAGAAGAATGTTAAATAAACATATTTTAACTTACCTATAGCACTCATTCATTCATTGCCACATAAACTATGCAAATGCGGCTTGGGGTGGTGTCAATAAAAGTAAATTAGAACCTCTTCATCGCCAACAGAAACATGCTGCACGTCTTATTAATTTTAAAAACCGTTTTTCACATGCTAAGCCTCTTTTTATTGAAATGAATATTTTAAATATATTTCAACTAAATATTTTTAATATACTGTGTTTTATGTTTAAATTTAAAACTCGTACAGCTCCGGTTTTTTTCTCAATTTATATTCCTTAAAAGAAAAAAATAAATATAGTTTACGGAATGATAATTTCCTTTGTATTTCTTTTCGAGGGGCGTTTCTATGCAACAATATAGTTTTAAAACATTTTGATTTTTCTCAAGACTGGAACTTTTTCGCATTTAAAAGGAAATTAAAATATATAATTCTCTCCATAGAAAACATACTTATATATTTTTAAATTTTGTTATTTTGATTTATTTATAATGTTTTTAGGAATTCTAATACAAAAATTATTTATTTGACTATATAACTGTATATTCAAATTTTGCTTTGTTAATTTTATTTTTGTCTACCATGTTAATTTAATTTGTAAATTTTATACCTATCAATCTTGCATTTTAAGTATTTATGTAAAACGTTAATTTTTACTTCTAACATTCGTTTTATAAACTTTATTTGACTGCCTTATTTATTTATTTTGTACACATTACAAAACTGTTTTAAACTCGTAACGATTGTGAGTGGTTCTTGATGACAAGATCATCTGATCTTCTGTAAGTCTCCGCGTTCTTATTTTATATGTAACAAAATTTGTAATTTTTTATTTATATGCATTCTTCGGTCATTTATTTTATTGTAATAGTTATAATGAAGAAATAAAAGAACAAAAAAAAATAAAATAAAAAATAAAAATAAAATAAAAAAAAACTACTGAGAGTAGTAACTTTTTGTTGTAATAAAGTTTTTAAAACAACAATCCCAGTTACAGCTATCGAAAAAGAAGATATAGATCATGCTGACTTAGAATATTCAAATGTTTATCTTCTGTGTCGTACTGATTGAACATGTTTTTTAGATTCACCTAGGTAATAATTATTTTTAGTCTATCTGTTATCACAACAATCGTCGCATGTTATGATAACAAATTTATTTTGTAAGAAAGAGTTATTTTTTAATAATAACAAATTATATTATATACAGTAGATTTTAATAATAACAAATTATATTATATACAGTAGATTTTAATAATAACAAACTATATTATATACAGTAGATTTTAATAATAACAAATTATATTATATACAGTAGATTTTAATAATAACAAATTATATTATATACAGTAGATTTTAATAATAACAAATTTTATTATATACAGTAGATTTTAATAATAACAAATTATATTATATACAGTAGATTTTAATAATAACAAATTATATTATATACAGTAGATTTTAATAATAACAAATTATATTATATACAGTAGATTTTAATAATAACAAATTATATTATATACAGTAGATTTTAATAATAACAAATTATATTATATACAGTAGATTTTAATAATAACAAATTATATTATATACAGTAGATTTTAATAATAACAAATTATGTTATATACAGTAGATTTTAATAATAACAAATTATATTATATACAGTAGATTTTAATAATAACAAATTATATTATATACAGTAGATTTTAATAATAACAAATTATATTATATACAGTAGATTTTAAAAAATTCAACTACTTATTTTTCAAAGCATTTGTTTTTCAAAACATTTATTTTTCAAAAAAGTAATTTTAAAAACAATTATTGTTGAAAACAAATAATTTTTTTATAATATCCTCAAAAAACGGGCACAAATTTTTAAATTTCAAAAAATTAAGAAAATACCGTAAAAATATTTAAAATGGCTGGTTGCACCCAGTCAACATATTTGACGTTTATGCAACTGTTAGATAAATAATGTTGACTGAAGAAAATCGGCTCCTATATTTAAAATAGTTCAAGGATCAAGTTGGGTTTTCATTGGTTAATACAGGTTTAACCAGGTTTTCATTGGATGATACAGGTTTAACCATCTTTTCATTGGTTAAAACTTTTCATCGAAACAAAGTAACTAAAGTAATAAATAAAAGGCCTTTGTTAAGATCAACAATGTAAGATATCAAAGTTTATGACAGCCACACAACTTCAACATTTTTTTTTTCAAATGTTTTTGAACTCCCAGCAAAATGACACCAAATAACTATTTAAATTTGGAGTAAGTTAGTTAGAGTTGAGAAGGAGTTAGAAAGAAGAGTTAGAATGGAGTTAGTAAGAAGAGTTAAGAAGGAGTTAGCAAGAAAGAGTTAAGAAGGAGTTAGTAAGAAAGAGTTAGTAAGAAAACTGTAAATTGTATGGAGTCAGAAAAATATGATGAGAGGGATTTCTAAAAATAAATTTTTTAATAAACTAAAAACATAAAGATACGGGGAAGATTGAGTTTTGGTTGATGGAAAAAGTTGATGACGTGAAACCTTACAATGATGGGAGAGAGCGTAAGCTTGATAGTTAGAGCAGGATCAAACACATTTTGATGTGTTTCTCCATATTTTATAAACAAGAAAAAGGCATTATTAGATGCTTTAACTAAAGAGTGACAACAGTCTTTGATACAAATACAAATAAGAATTTAATAACCAAAAGCAAGAACTATTAAATTATGACAATCTTATCTAGTTAATTCATTAATGATGGTATGGTTTTGTATATCAAAAATGTTTTTTTATAATTATACTAAATTATTAATTTAGAAGTGTAAAACTCATCAGAAAAACTACTCAAAAGCAAATTTTCCAGTTAAGAAATGCAAATCTTATAATAAGCGAGTTCAGGAAAACCAAATCTTTATATAAAAACAAATGAAGACCTGCCTAAACCCTCACTCGACCCATGTTCTAAAACCTCCATGATAGAATGACATTAAAATCACATAACAAACTTTAAAAATAAAACCAAGATAACCGCAGGAACTATTCAATTTTAGGCAAAACTTACAAATTAAAAATATCAAACTTATCCGAAAAATTACTTAGAGGCGAGCGAAAATAATTTCTCGGAAGAAAAATGTTAACCTTGTTCTAGACTTGCCTAGAAAAATACAATCTTTTGAGAAAAACAAATAGAGAACTACCCAAACCCAAACCCTCAGTAGTTGCATGTTATGAAACCTGTAGCAACAGCCATTTCAGAATAATATCTCTAAAATCACGTGACAAAAATTCTAAATTTAAAAAAAAAAGGTAACTACAGGAGTTGTTCTATTTCAGGCAAGATTAACAATTTGAAATGTTAATCTTGTCTGGTTCGAAACGAGCTCTGGTCATATTTTCGCGCCACGGTAAGGACGGAGGCGTGAACTTCCTTGTTAAATGCACTTCCGCGGTGCTCTGTGACAAGACCGTTAAGTCTTCTTGGGACACCTAAATAACAAAAAAAAATTTAAAAATGTCAAACTTATCCGATAAACTACATAAAGGCAAGCAAAAATAATTTCTCTAATAAAGAAATTGTTTTCGCAAATTATTCGCTTAGTTTAAGTTTGTTAAAAAAAAATAAAATCTTTTTATAAAAATAAATACAGACCTGCCCAAAGTCAAACCCTCAGTTGATGCATGTTTTTAAACCTATATTAACAGCTATCACAGAATGATATCATTAAAATCACGTGACATAAATTTAAAAATTAACCAGGATACTAATCGTATTCCTAAAAATCATAGACATAGAAACAAGAGAAATACTGAGCAAAAGGAAAACCCCACAAAACAATAACAAGTATAAATTAGGCAGAGAAATTCTTAACACACTTGCAAATAAAAGTATGGTCACTTTTAAACTAACAGATAAAGGAGGCAGCGTGTGTATTATGGACACCGAAGAGTATAAACTCAAAGTTATGAACATGCTTGAAGATCACACAACATACACACCAGTTCCGCATTACCCAACTGCACATAGTGTAAACGAAGTGAATGACTTAGTGGATTGTATATATTATATCCAACTTAATTATAATATAATAACACATATTGCACAATAATAAGTATAATTGCACGTAGTTGATGAGGAAACTGGTAACTTCTGAGACCACCGTACCCTTACTGAAGTGTACTTTTTTACAGACCTAAAGTACATAAAGAAGGCGTGCCACTCCACCCTATTGTTTCAGGCTGTGGGGAACTCACAGACTATTTCTCCCACTTCATCATATGACACATTCAACCGTTAGCAGAAATGCTTCCCGCCCTTCTTTATAGACAGGACGGAGAGAACTTAGAGGAAGACAAAATAAACGGATGGGTCACCTTCTTAGAAGAATCTTTCAAAGAGGAAGATAAAAATTAAAAAAACAACAAAAGGGACACAAAAAATTGTTTAATTAACGAAAAAAAGAAAGAGGATGAGGAAAAAATGATCGATGAGCTCTCTGAAATTCTACTAAAAGATATCATGAAAACAGTTCTTGTTTGACACCACAATTGTAAAATTGGAAAAAATAATTGTAATGAACTTTTATTATTTCTAATAAATTTAAAAACAGCACCCACTCTAATGGTCTAATTTTTAGGCTAAAAATGCAATTATGTAATAAAAATCAAACAACTGGTATAATGAACCATCATTACTTTTGTGTTTAAGCTTAAATGTAAAATCTACTTCTCGGTGGCTCTATATCTTCTGCCCACATTTGCGTAAAGATCTTTCTCACTCTGATACGATAATGCATTAAATTACTTCCTTATCTGAGGCTGAACGGGCTCAACTTGCACATCGGATAAAGAGGCTTTTTTTTTTTTTTTTTTTTTTTTTGCCGTTTCGTATATATTCAATATAGACGTATTATATTGTTCGTGTTTATAAACAAAAAATAAAATATACACAAAACGTTAAAACATAACTTTTGCCAAATAATAAAAATGACTTTAATTTTTTGTATTCTAATACAAATATATTTGATACATGTTTAACAATATATATTAAGTGTTAATGGAAACGTTTTTTCCATTTTAAAATCACCTTTTTAAAAAAGTATTTAAAAACTACTGTATTAAAATCTAATTGAAGTTAATATTATTTTAGAATCTGTTTTAAATTTTACTAGTGAGTAGTATTCTTTACGGAACACTTTAATAAAATTTTTCCATAAAAAAGGTCCTCGATATTGAATTCGATAAGAACTTATTTTTAAATTAACTCTCGGATTAATAAAGTTATAGTCTGAAAACTTTGTTGGATACTTATAAGATATACCACTAAAATAAAATAAATTTAAAAACAACACACACTCTAATGATATAATTATGTAATAAATATTAAATAACTGGTATAATAAACCTCTATTACTCTTATGTTTCAGCTTAAATGTAAAATCTACTCCTCGGTGGCTTCTTCTGTCCACATTTGCGTAAAGATCTCTCTTACTCTGATAAAATAATGCATTATATTTCTTCCTTCTCTGAGGCTGAACGGGCTCAACTTGCACATCGGATAAAGAGGCTTTGTCTGAACATCCTCATTACACATATATAGTATGACTACGCACTCTGGGGGAGAAGATGCTTGGAGTCAACAACTTCTTCTTTATTATTATGACGACACATGTATCTGTACTATTTATTTGTATTTTAATAAACTTATTGTTATATTTTTTCTATCTTTGTTTGCTCTTCTATCTTTAAATCACTTTACATATTGTATACATATAAAAAGACATTGACAACAATTAAACAACTCTAACGACTGACAACTTAGAGACTGCGCCTCTTAACATTGAAAATATAGCTCGTGATTACAAGACTAACAAGTTAGAAATGGCAAGGCAAGACTAACAAATTATAAATGTCAAGTTTATCAGATATACTACTCAAAGACTTGCAAAAAATATGCAAATCTTATTTTAGTTGAGAAAAACAAAACTTTTATACAAAAACAAATAGAAACCTACCCAAACCCTCAGTTGATGCGTGTTCTTAAACCTGTAGTAACAGCCATCACAGAATGACATTATCAAAACCACGTGACACATATTTTAAAATTAAAACTAGGATAACCGCTGGAACTATCAATTCTTTGACAATAACTACTTACTAGAAATGTCAAACATCGGAAAAACTACTCAAACCCAGCTAGCACACATACAATGATAAAACTTTACAACAATGTTGCGCGTTGCGTTGGTCCAACATAGTTGTTGACCCAACTCCGCTAACGTTTTTTTAATATCATTTTGGTTTTAAATGCGACGTCGCCAACAACCAAAAAACAACGTTGGCCCAAAGTTGTATTTAAACCAGCTTTGCGTAATATTTTACGTTGATTGAACGTTGCATTTTACGTGTGCACCACGTTATATTTTACGTTCGCACGACGTTGTATTTAACTTTTATTGCAGTTAAAACTATTTGTTTTATATTTTGGTATAGATATAAACACATTAAATTTTACATATTTTTACGCATATATAATTGTTATTATATACTTATTTATTATTTTTATTATTATTTTTTTTTTTGCCGACTAGAGAACTGCTGCTGAAACCAGGCTTATACAGGGCCCTAGAAGGCGGTATTATTAGGAGCCGAAATACCGCGTATGGCCCACTAAAGTTGAAGCCAAGCATCATCAACTTAATGGTTTATCTCCATTTAACGTACGGAGTATACGGATCACTTTGAGATTTCCGAACGTATAAGGAGTCAACGAAAAGCGACTACGCCAAGTCGCTTTTCTACAACCTCTATCGACTATCATGTTTTCAATCTAATGCTGTTTCTGCTTTCCAACAACACCAATACCAGTTGAGAGATGGTCCAGACCCAAAACAAAAACAGATACTACACTAGATCTTAGAAAAGCGATATATAATTTATATTTATTATTTTATATTATTTGTATCATTATTTTATATTATTTATATTTATTATGTATATTTTATATTTAATATATATACTTAACCATACTTATTTCAACCATTTTGATGAATTAAAATTACTGATGACGCTTGTTACTTTAGATAAGGGGGCATCCATAAAGTACGTACGCAGTAAAACCACTGATTTAAGACCCTCCTTCTCCCTCCATTTACAAACCTGTATGCTATCAAAGACCCTCTCACCCCTCCGCGCAAGTACGCATTATTTTTTTTCAAAGTAAAGCCCACCCTTCTTCCCTTTCCCCAACGCGTAAATATTTCGAAACATTGAAAACAAAAAAAATACTTTAGTTTATTTGACATTTCTCTGTACTTAAATGTTACGTAATGTA
This sequence comes from Hydra vulgaris, assembly GCF_038396675.1. Taxonomy (NCBI): domain Eukaryota; kingdom Metazoa; phylum Cnidaria; class Hydrozoa; order Anthoathecata; family Hydridae; genus Hydra; species Hydra vulgaris. Next base: position 60,675,996 of record NC_088932.1, on the reverse strand, counting down.
CTTATTTAAATCTTAAAACGTTACAATATTTTTTAACATTTTAAGAGAAACGATAAAAAACAGTTTGCGTACAGTAATTTAAAAAAAAGAATTCGAAAAAAGTTGGGTTTTATTTGACGTCTTTTTGCTTCTTATCTAACTTCCTATCAAATTACGTTGCGAATAATAAATAATATTATTTGTCGCACGATTTCTTTTTTCTCTCATTATTTATAAAAATTTTTTTGACTTAAGTCAGAAAAAAAGTACAATACTGATTTCTTACACACGTGAAATTCAATGTTCTAATGAATATAAAAAGAAAAATCAAGTTTTGGAATGATAGTCAAACCGCGTACTGTCTTTAACACCCCTTGTACGTCACTGTCTTTAACACCGCAACCGTCACTGTCTTTAACACCCCTTGTACACGTTCGTAAGCTTTTGGGTAGCCCCCACTCCCCCATACCTGCGTACGTACTTTGTGGATGGCCTTCAATGAACCCAATTAAAGATACATTAATTATGTTTGTTTTGCTTGTGCCTTGATATTTCAGATTTTCAAAATCACCAAAACCATAATTCTTGATGATTTTGAAAACCTTTTTTATGATTTGTTATTACCATTTTTAATTATTTTTATTCACAAAATAAATCAATATATGTTATTAACTATTTTTATTTTATACAATATATAATAAAAAAAATTTTATTAATAGTTTCATCATATCAGCATTATTTAAATTTCCAAATTTGAGCAAGTGCTCTGTTTCTAATCAACAAACAATAGTAACCATTTTCTGGGCTAAAACTAGGAGTAAGAAATGCATTATTACAACAAGAATACGATAAATTGCAAAAATTTAATAAATACATACAGTAAGAAATATTAAAAAGACTTTTTTTTTACTTGAAAATACAGAAAGGTTTGTGTATGTTAATTCAAGTAAATACTGTCTAAATATATTTTTAAAACAATTTATTAAAGTTATACTTTTCACATTTTCATTTAAAAATATGTTCCACAGACGAGGTCCTCTATATGAAATTGAGTAATCAGATGTTTTAAGAGTTGATTTTAGCTAAATTAAAATTATCGAGAGAGTACCTCGTTAAGTATTTATGATTAATTTTTAGAAATCGGTTATTAAAGGATTTTGGAAGCATTTCATTTTAATATTTAAACATGAATAACAAATTTTGGAACACGTTTAACTCATAGAAATTAGGAGTTTTAATTTCCCGGAGTAACGACTTGGAGTTGGCGTATTTAAGCACATTACATATAGTTCTACTGGCTTGTTTTTGTTTAAAATATATATTTTTCAATGCTGAATGGCAAGTACTTTCCAAATCAATGTTACAATAGCTTATGTAGCTATGGATAAAAAAGTAACATAAATCTATTAAACATTTCTTATTTAGTAGTTTTGTTTTATGCATAATGTCTATAATTTATGAAACTTTGTTTTCAACTTGCGTAATATGATTTTTCTAATTAAGATGTTCATCAAATATTATTCCTAAGATTTTTAGTGGTGAAACGCTTACTTTACTATATTGTTATTTATTATTAACGGAGGAAGTTGCAGAGGCAAGTCATCGGAGATTGGTGGTGAAATAAAATGCACTTAGTTTTACTGATATTCAAAGAGAGTTAGTTTGATTTAAACCTTTAAAAGTTATATCTATGATTGCATCAATTATCTTTTTTTTGTTAGGCTAACGTCTTTAGTCTCTCTGCTCCATGGGCTGATTTCTTTCGTCTCTCAGCATATGTGTGCGGCTCCAAACTCCAAACTACTTTGCAAACCCAGGCAGGTATAGAAGCATTTATTACTTCTTCCTAGATTTTTATAAAGTGTAGCATGAGGATCTACTCCGTCAGCTTGCCTAACATGGTGTAGCTGGAAAAGATGATTAAATCATTTCTTTTTAACCGTAGTAAACCAATTAAATCTTTAGTATCAAACTGTAGTACCAAAGTCATTCTTGAATCTTCATTTCCAGTCTTCTCAATCTTCATTCTCTTTGTTCCTGTTTTGTTTTTTACCTAACTTAGATTAATGATCTTTCTAAATTTATGATCTTTATAACAATTTTTTATCTAAAGTAGCACTATCTTTTATCTAAAGTAGATCTTAAACTTGATCTGTCTTGCGGTACGCAGATTATTTAATACAAACACATACATACGCAACTCCGGGTAGTCAAGACATAATAAAAAGAGACTAAACTAAGATATATTCTTGATTAATTCTTTTTGATGATATCCAATACAACAATCAATCTTACGCAATACTCGTCTATAAATGTTTTTTTGTTTATTAACTGTTTATTAACCAACAATCATGCTACACTCTCCTTTTCTTCCTCTTCTGTATTTATATAACTCATCTATATCATCGTCATCTAAATCTTTGTTTATTCTTTTCTGTCTATATATATTCTTTAAAATTGCTTTATGGTTTATATATCCAAACGCTTCAATTTGTTAATACTGCAAATAATTATCACATATATATTAAACAATTATAACATAATATTATTGACACTCCTATATTGATTAAAAGTAACTCTCTCACTGAATCCTCTGCTTTACATTTTCTCAGATTATCATTCACTTCTGATCTCTATATATGATGCTATATAAACCATCCATTACAAAGTTAGCACCTGCAGAAATTTCTTCTCTTTATCATGTTCGCAAATAATCTTCTACTAATTTCAATTTTTACCTCTACAAATCTTTTATTTGTCCCTGTTTGAAATACTGCTATCATTTTAAGGCCAGTTTTTCAAATGACGCCCAAAATCCTAATGATGTCCCAAAACTCATAGTAAATTTAATTGAACCTGCTTTATCTGCCAACCTTGACCCAATATCTCCATTTGGTAATATTGCATCCCTTTTTTTTTTAACAACTATGGTTGCTGCTTACATAAGCTATTATCTCTAATTCCATCAACTCTTGCTTGACTCCTCATCCAGCAAAGTAGCATTCTTTTACTGTATCTGTTTCTTCATGCTCTAAAAAATTTTTATTTATGTAGTTTCTTTCCTCGCACATCAATGCTTTGAAATTTTCTCCCATCTTAATGTTTTCCAGACTTGTACAAACGACAACTTTTCAAGTTCTCTGTCAACCGTTTGATTGCGCTTAAACAATATTCTTTTTTTCTAGTAGCTTCCAAGCCTTTCAGTTGCAGAAAAAACCTGAAGCGAATAAGGAAGAGATTATACCAACAATCTGTGTAGCAATCGTAACAAACAAAAATTTTAAAGACTTTGAAGCAGTGAATAGTTTGGGTAAAGAGTGTTTGTCATAACTAAGCTATAATGATTCTAATCCGTATTTGTTTCCTTTACTGATTTAGTAATAGATGCTAGAAAACAATTAAGATTAGATACTAGTCAGCTTTATTTAAAACTCAAAAAATGGGATAGAAAAAGAAAACATGATTCAGAAATTGAAACACTGAGCGAGTTATTAGTAAAAAGGTATTAAATTTGCTGAAAATTCTTAAACATATTTGTTAGCAAGCTATTTACTATTTTATCAGCATAGATGATCATTTAGTATTTAACACGTTACAAAGTTACATTCGTGAAGAGTCCATATTTTACAAGCATAGGTGAGCAATCTATGTTTTACTAGCATAGGTACGCAACACATATTTAATAAGTTGATTATATTAGCATTTTTAGCATTATTACTTTTTTATCTTTTTTATCTTATCAATTTTTTTTTAAACTTGGATTTTTTTAATGCATGTTATGCGTAATATTGATGTTATGATTATTTTTTTTTAACAATTATTGCAGCTTTAGCAGCAGTGGCGCAGTGGTAGCGCACTTGCCTCAGAAATAAAGGATCCGTAGTTCAAACCCCACCTTTAGGCAAGTTTTGCGATATCGGTAAGGAACGAGGTGTGAACTTCCAATTAAATGTTTATCCGCGGTGGTCTGTAATAAGACCGTAAGGACTTCTTAGGGCAACTAAATAAAATTAAGGAAAAAAAAAACAAAAAAAACAGATGTGATATGTAAATGTTTTAATGAATCAAATTATTTTTAAATTTATATTTTTGTGTCAATATTTTTTGCTGCGCTTTTTTTTATCAAGTATTAATTTTTTTTTGAGTTTATTAAAATTTTTCTTGTGTAGATTTTTTACAAACAATGTTATGATATTTTTGTAATTATGGTATTATTTCTAACCCAAATTAAATGGAATGCCAAACTTGCGCTTAAAAAAACAACGGTTTAATCGTAAAATATAGCATACGAAAGCGTGTATACACTTCTAAGTTTGAAACTCTTTGTTGGTATCGTATATGTTTTAATGTATTTTTTATTATTTATAGTGTGTCATGAAGAGCACTAAAGTGAGAGTAAATAAGTTGTTTCAAGACTAACTTATTGATATGAGTAGCGCGATTACAAGACCGGATATATAGATTTTCAATCAGAAATCTGAACATCTGTTTGTACTCATTACTAATAACGCATTTAAAAAAACTATACCTTTGTAATAATCTTTGTAACAAACATTTGTAACAATATTTGTAACAAACATAAAACGATAATTCATGGAGCTTCTTTAATTAGGTATTTTAAGTATCCTCAAATAAGTTATTTTTCTGAGAGTGCTATTGAAGCCAGAAACAAGGGAAGCAAAACTGCACGAGTAAGTCATGCACGTCTAACTTTTTTGGCAGAAAATACAAGGGATACAGCTAGTTATGTGCTTGTATCATTTGATATGTACCTCTATTGAGTGTTTTTTTGAATGTTATGCTATTGTTAACAGTTTTGACTATTTTTTTTTTTTTACTAATTTTTTTTTGGTACAGAAATCTCAATAAAGTTTATAATAACAATTCAAAGTATCATATTGTTGTTTATTTCTCTCCTCCGGCGTCTGCCTTGTAGAGATATTATAATGAAGACAGTGGTATTATTCAAATTCAAAAAATAATTCAATTATTACAATTCAAAGTATTGTTGTTTTTTGTTTTTAAAAAAAATTTAAAAAAGTTTTATAAACTTTAACTAGTAATTAACTAATCTAGAAAGATCTGGTAACTAATCTAGAAAATCGATGAACAAAAGATATGATGAACGAAAATGTTATACTGATTAGCTGCTCTGCGTTGAATTTAAATAAAAAAACGGCTTTTTCGAAGCCACATGTTATTAAAAACATCTAATTTTTTTTTTGGTACAGAAATCTCAATAAAGTTTATAATAACAATTCAAAGTATTATTGTTTTTTGTTTTTAAAATAAATTTTAGAAAAATTTAATAAACTTTAAGTAGTAATTAACTAATCTAGAAAGATCTGGTAACTAATCTAGAAAGATCGATGAACAAAAGATATGATGAACAAGAATGTTATACTGATTAGCTGCTCTGCGTTGAATTTAAATAAAAAAACGGCTTTTTTCGAAGCCACATGTTATTAAAAACATCTATTAGAGTGTTGAGAAACTTTGTTAGAAACTACAAAGTAAAGAGTCAAACAATAGCAGATTTGTTTATAATATTAGTAAGTTTATATTTAATGATACTGTTTATTGTTAAATCGTATTAATGATATATGATACAATTATATGAGTTATATATATAACTATGTGAGTTTTTTAATTATAAAAGCTAAAAAAGAAAAGGCTAGACAACTAGAGGACAAGTTGAGCAATTTTAAAAAATTGAATATGCATGGTAAGAAACTTGTGCGAATAAAACTTTTACAAACATTAGGCGTGTGTTTGATTTATATAAGTTTTATTTTATACACTTCAATGACGTAAGTAAGAGAAGAGAAAAACTTAAATAAAGTGTAATAAAATATAAAAATATTATATTATGCAACATCTTTAACTTTGAAGCCCGATATAAAAATATTTTGTTACACATTGTGTTAACATTCTAGTTCCCTGACTTTCATCCATTAGTCGTTTTGTCGTGTTATGGATTGTTTTTAAGATTTATTAATTGCCCCTATGCTCAACTTGCCCCGTTTGAACCTATATTCTATTTTTAAATCTTTAAACTTTTTTTTTTAGAATAAAATAACAATATACAAAAACATAATTATTTTTTTGCATGCATGTTAAAGAAAGCGAATTCGTTTGCTTTATTGTTTATGTAATTTGTTTTGTTAAGGTCCTAGTTGTATATAGTGTTTATATATTTGTATATATAAACTATGCGCTTAAACTTCAAGGTAGCACCAAAAGAGCTGAATGACAAAAGGCATAAACGGAACACAATTGTAGATTTTCAAAAAAGATAGAAGCTAGTAGACTTTCAAAAAAGTAGATAACAATTATATAAGGTTCAACAAAGTGAACAAAATGCTTCAAGTCTTTGAAATTGATTTAAAAATGGCGAATGAACTGTATAGCTATTTCAAAACTATATATAAACCTTCTGTCTATTTCCACAGAAGGTTTATATATAGTTTTGAAAAACTTGAAAAAAACATATTAAGTTTTGAAAAACTTGAAAAAAAAGCAATGATATTAGTGGGCACACATAAGTACTCTGTATAAGTACTAGAAACAAAAAAGAATGAGCAAACGCCAACTAGACAAGTTGGTGTTTATTAAGGAATCAGACTGGGAGAGGACTTCTAGCTGAACTTGAAAGGCGAAGGCAAGTTTAAGTTCTACTTTTCTTTCGTTTTAAATTTTTTTTTCTGCTTTACAATTATGGATTTTTTTGCTATCACATTACACTCCCAAACACTTTTATAAATCTACTAAAACGCTTAGAGCATTTATTTTCCAAATGTCAACATTTCCTAATGTCTGCAATTTAGATACTACTTCGTTTACATTTTGATTAAAATTAATACCGGTGAAACCAGAAAAGGATGTTTCTTGATGCTGCTTTTAAAAATTATGCCGGAGAAAGGTTTTTTTCATCTTTAATAAAAGCTTTAGATCAAATAGTAGATAGAAGCACCTGTTTGCTCTAGCCGTTCTTTGGATTGAAAATGTTATTTCTAAAACAAATCATCGTTGAAGATAAGGCTGATTATTTTGCTACCTAACTCATGTACTCAATAATTTAATAATAAAACCTAAATGAAAACAGTGAAAACCGAAGGGAACACATATTTAGAGAAGTCTATGTTTCAATTTACCCAACTAAATTGTGTTAAATATATGTAAAATACAAAGATCTGATTGTCCCTTGCTTAATCTTCGCATTAGTTTATTATAATCACATTTACTTAATAGTTTTTGGTCTAATGCAGTAACATTTACTAGGTAAGCTATATTTAAAAATTGTGTTCAAGTACGAATTTTTTTTCAGGGTAGCTCATGGTGATGGCGAGAGGGTGGGAGGTGGGGGGAAGGGAGGCAGTTGGAGAGGCCACAATCTTTATTTTGCTGTGGAGCCAGAATAAGCTAAAGACGGGCCTAGCTCAGTATATTAAATGCTTCTTTATTTATAAGGCTATTTTCTCATTTTGTTTTAGAGCGACGCGTGGTGTACCGGGTGAATCTTGTGAAAAACATATTTACTGAAAAACTCCAAATTAATAAGAATTATTATAATATCAATGAAAGAGTGCGCCGATCAGGTTCAATATAAACAGGAAAAGGGCGAATAATTGTTTTAAAACTATGACAATGGCAAACAAATTATTCTCCTAGTCGAAGACGGAAAAACCGCTGAACATGTGTTTACATCAACGAAGACTTTGCAAAGGAAATTATTTGAGTTCGAAAAAAATTATAGGAAGAAATTATTAAGATCAGAAAAGATGATAAGTATGCCGTTTAAATATTTGACAAAAAATTTTTGTCAAATATTAAATTTTTTTTTTCGGGAATTATTGCTATCTAATTTTAAACACAATTGCCAGTTATATTTCATTGGCAAAAATTTAAAAAAAGTGTTGACCTGTGGAGGTGGAGTTGACCTGCGGAGATTATTCTTTAAAGTTTCTTAAAAAAGTAGCTAGAAGTTTTTTCAAGTCATTTTCTCTATAGTTTATTTTATTTGCACTTTTTGACAAGTATATATACTGTTTTTAATTGCTTTTTTTTGGTTCTAGCACGTGAAAAAAGAATATTTAGCTTAATAAATAACAATACTTAAAACTTGTTTTTATACTAATTTGTTTTTTATATTTGGACTTAACAATTAAAAAGAACATTATTTTGTTTTTGATACTTTTCTTGACGCCATTATGGTATTCTGTTTAATCTACAAAGTTATTTACACTCATCTCAAAATAATTTGATTATTAACAATATATTAATAATATAAAAAATATATCAATAATAAGATCAGTGGTTATTTAGAATAAACTGATCTGGCTGCGACCTTTCTCAGGCCGATTTTCAATAAGATCTTTAATTCGGGGTAGTATTGATTGCTTTAAAGTAAAAATACAATATTTAGACTTTATAATTTATAAATATGCAGTTTAAAGTACTTATTGACTCGTTAACTGCTTCAAGAAAATTTTTTTCAAATTTGATAAATATTAAATTTTGTAAACTCGATGTTTGGAATTTTCAAAGTTTTCCTGATTACTTCCTAACATTTTGCGTTTGTAAATCTTTTAAATTGCTATTAATATTATGATATAATACTGTTAAAACTGTGTATGCATATATGGTTATTCTGTATAACGTTCAATAGTTCTTTCTTTTTTTTTTTGTATATTTCTGTATACAATCTTATAATATACTTTCATTTCAGATATAGGATAATTCCATTATCCTATATTTGGCCATGATAAGTTTTAATTCTGGCCATGCATGAAATGCATAGTTTTTAAAATTACTTAAACACTGATATATATATATATATATATATATATATATATATATATATATATATATATATATAGAGAGAGAGAGAGAGAGAGAGAGAGAGAGAGAGAGAGAGAGAGAGAGAGAGAGAGAGAGGAGAATGACCAATTTAAATTACTTGATATATGTATATGATATAATCAGAGAAACAAAGACATTTATTTTTAGACAGTCATAACTATTTTATAATAAAATTTTCATGGTGTTTTTTGCACTTTTCTTTATAATGGAAAAAAAAATAAAACTAAAAAAATAAAAAATTCAACGAAAATTCAAAAACAGATGCACACGCAGAAAACACCGTCTATGGAATGATAAATCGATGATATCAGCAATTAAGCTGTTAAAAATGGAGTTTCACAGAGAGCAGCATGAAAAATTTTAACATTCTAAGATGTTTGTTACAAGTTTGACTTTCTAGTGTAACAGAAATGAGAGCCAAACCTGGACATCCAACTAGTTTAGATGAAGAAGAAGAAAAGAAGTTAATTGATTTTGCATATAATCATGCAGCTTTAGGAATCAGATTTAGTTGATTGCAATTTCTAATATGTTGTTATATGCTGAAAATTTTGCTTTAAAACATAAAAAGCATTCAAGAATAGAACTCTTACAAAAAAATGGTGGCGTGGGATCTGCAAAAGGCACAAAGATTTTTCTGAAATCAACCAGAAGGTACAGCAGCTATTAACCATTAGTGTATGAATGTTTGTAAAATGTCGAAATATTTTTCCATTCTTAAAAATGTGTTAATGAAAAACAACCTACTTCAGAAACCGCAAAACATTTGAAATGTGGATGAGACTGGGATGCAATTTGATTAACGTCCTTGAGAAATAGTTGCAATAAAAGAGCGAAGTATCTACAATGTTGTCAATCAGATAACCGGGAAACAATCAGAGTAATAGCTTGTGTCAATGCAATTGGTAACTCTTTTCCACCACTTTCATATTTAAAGGAAAAACTACTAAGTCTCTCTAAAGTAATTAATATGAAAATGCCCCAGAAGAGAGTAGATGGAGTGTTTCGGACAGTGGTTGGACAAAGCGAGGCATTGCATTTCTATGGTTTACAAAGACATTTCTTTCTGGAAATTTTGGATTTTTATAAATGCATTTGAATTTTTTACTCTTACAATGTTAAAAAGCTCCCCTTTTTTTAACTAAAGTTTATTTTTTTGGTTTTTACAGAAATTTTATTGTCTTTTACTCAATAGCCCAATTTTGGGCAATTGGGCAAACGAGCACTGAGATTCTGATATATTTTTTGGGTTTTTATAAATGATTATGAGCTTGTTTACTCCGACAATATGAAAAAGCACTTGTTCTTTAACTAAAGTTAATTTTTATTATTTTACAGAGCCTTAATTGTTCCCGCCAATCGCCTCGATCGGTGAGTTAGTCCTGAATATTTTACATATTTTTTTTACATTTATGAAATGTAAATAAATTTGGTCACTCTGACAGTTTGAAAAATCTCTTTTACTTTAACTATAATTAACTTTTATGGTTTTAACAAAGCTTTACTCTTGTACTCTTGGCCCAATTCACCCCAAAATGGGAACACGTTATTGAGCCCAACATAAATTGTCATAACTTGGGAACCAGTTATCCAAATTCAAAAAACGAATTTATTCTGAAAACGTCTTTATTATCCTTTACTTACTTTGGTGTTAATTATAGCCAGAGATAAAAATAATACTAAAATCGTGTGAAGTGTCTAGTAAATAAATGATTTTCAATCATCACCTTCAATTTTTAACAAACTAATTATTTTTTATCGGATGAAAACATAGACTCAGACATAAACTATAATGATTTATTTACTGATTACTTGTGTCATTTTCCAAGAAAATTCAAATAGTTTTTTTAAATATAAATAAATATATATATAAATATAAATTAAGTTTTTTTAAATATATATATGAGAAAACTCATGACAAAAATTAAAATAATCGGGTTTTTGGAGGAAAAAAAAAAGATTTAGAGGAGTTTTTAATTTGAACTGTTTCAACGACTTCAAAATTAATAACTTCTATGACTCAATTTTTGAAGCAAGACCTATACCCTCAATCAATTGCCCTAATTTTCAGTAAACTCTGCAATTGCTAGATAAATTCATCACAACAAATATCTTTATTAAAGATATTCAAAAAGTAATTCTTAAAATTCTATTTGGTTTTTAAAAAAATAACTCAACTGAGCATGCAGTTACTCAATTTAGGCGGAAAATCTCCAAATCTTTTGAAAATACTAAATTTACGTTACGTATTGTTATTATATATATATATATATATATATATATATATATATATATATATATATATATATATATATATATATATATATATATATATATATATATATATATATATATATATATATTTTATTCAACCATATTAATAAAGATTTACAAATGCTCATCGTAAATTAATAGAATTTGGTTAGGTGTCACATTGACTAAGTGTAATATAGAGTTACAAACTAGTCAATGGCGTGACACCTAAAAAACATACAAAATATAAGTAAGAGTGAAAAAAAAAGACAAGATTGCTAAACAAACAGTAATCATATTTGCAATAATTAGATTGTTAAACAAATAATAATGATATATGTAATAATTATAGTAATAATACAAAATAATAATAATAAAGTATCAATAATATGAAGAACAATTATAATACAATATAAATTGTAAGTACATATCATAGATAATAATTAAATATAATAATAACATAAAATGTAGCAATAATAACACAATATTAAATAAATATAATATAGACAAATAATAAATAAAGCAAAAATCAAAACTCTTGTTCGTTAAAGAAGTTATATATCAAATGCAACTTAGGTAAAGAAAAAAATTATAAGGAAATACACTCCAACAATATATTCTTAAATTGAATTCTGTTTAGCAGTAAATAATCCGTAACAAGAGGATATTTTTTAAACTCTTTTATTAATGCAGGAATACACTGGTTCCATTGGGAAATACGTTTTGTTTTATGCAAAAATTACCATATTTAATTGTGTTGAAAAATGAAAAGTATAGCTTACTATTTTCTGTATTCTTGGTGTGATGATTGTGAATTTTATTTGTTTTAATAAAAAAATCTAAAAAAGAGTTCGGTGGTTTATTTTGGAAAAAGTCAAACACAAAAAGACAATTGTAAAACTTTACTAGATCATAGAGTTTTAGGATTTTAAGTTCAGAAAATTTTTTTTGGGAAAACGTCATTATTCTATTAGATGTGCGTTGTAAACGATAATAAATTTTTTTAAGATGATACAGTTAATTATACCTAGATAGTTTTTCATTAAGATATACTCCAACTTTATATATTTTGTGGGAAAAAGGTTTTTTTCATTAATTTTAAATTTAATATTATCAATAGTTAACAGAGGGGAATGAAAAATAATGTATTCAATTTTATTGACATTCAATGAAATACGATTACTATTTAACCAGTTACGTAAGCGATGAAGATCTTGAATAACTTTTTTACAAAGAGTTGTAAGTGGTTTATTGATATATAAAAGATTGGTATCATCAGCATAATGATGTACCTTAAAATTTTTTTAATGAACAAGATAAATCATTTATATACATATATATTATAAAAACAATAACTATCCAAGAACGGAACCTTGTTGAACGCCTTATTTAATAACTTTGTGTGGATTCAAATCCATCAATTGAAACAAACTGAGTGCGATCCCTAATATATGAAGAAAACCAATGATTGGCAATACCACGTTTTCCATAGTAGTTTAATTTTTTATTAGAATATTGTGATCAACCGTATCAAAAGCTTTTTGAATATCTATTAATACACCACAAGAAAAAGAACCACTGTCAATTGCACCACGAATCATTTCAGTAATGATAATAAGAGCATGAGAAGTGGAGTGATTTGAGCGAAACCCAAACTTTCGAATATGAAAACAAGCAGAACTATTCAAAAAGTTGTAAATACAAGAATACATAAGTTTTTCTAAAGGTTTGCTGACATTTGATAATAATAAAATTGGTCTTTAGTTATTACATTCAAGTTTTAAATCTTTTTTTTTGAATTCCCGAAGCCTTGCTTTCATTAAGAGAATGAGTAATAGATAACTTCTTTTTTGTCTGTAGGTTTTATGAATATTGATTTAAGATTAGGATTTCTAAGATATTTATTAAAGTCAGTATTGGACGAGTGAATCTTTTTTTGTAAATATTCCGGAACTGAAACAAAGAACGAATTAAAAGACTCCGAAATTTTAATGGGTTCATATATCATGGAGTTGTTAGAAGATAAGCAGGAAAGATATGAGTTAACTCTCGAACTAATGTTTAAAAGATTCCTAATACCATCCCATGTAGATTTTAAATTTTTGGCATTATAAGAGTAGAACTTAGAGCAATAGTTTTTTTTTACTACGACGAGTGAGAGTAACAAGTAAGTTTCTATACGTTTTATAAGATTTTTTTTTACTACGACGGGTGAGAGTAACAAGTAAGTTTCTATACGTTTTATAAGATTTTTCTAGATTGAGTTTATTATTAGGATTCTTTGTTTTAAGAAATTTGTTAAATATTATATTTCGTATTTTAATTGAAGTCAAGATTCCTCGTGTTATTCAAGGTTTGAGACCCCTTGAAAAGCAGCGACTGCTGACTTTTTTAATGATGCATGTTTATCCAAAAGAGAATTGAAACTTGTGAAAAACTCTTAAAATGACATAGTAGTATTACCTTCGTCGGCATTGATTACATTAGTCCAGCTAATTTTTGAGAAATCACTAAATAATTCCACGCAATTTATTTTTTTTAAATTCCGACGAAATATGCTTTTACGAGGATTAATTTTGGTTCTATAAAACGGATGTATCAAAAATCGGGGTAAATGATCTGATACCGTAGAAGTAATATTACCTGCAAAAATATTTGCAAAATTTGCATTTGAAAATATGTTATCGATTAGTCTTGGAGTGATTTGTGATTCTTGATGGCAATGAAATAAAGAGATGAAAGAAATAGAATTATCTAAGTTTGCTGATAAAAGATTGACATTAAAATCGCCATTAAAAAAGTAGTTTTGTTTTTTTCCATAAATAGATTTTCAAAAAGTGAAATTAAATATGATTTAACAAATTCTGAAATATCCATATTAGGATGGCGATAAATATAGCCAATAGCGACGTTTAATTTTTTAGGAAAGGTGATTTCCACAAACACAGATTCTAAAAGCTTTGGTTAAAGCATACTAAGATTGTTTCGAAGTTTGTAAGTTAATGTATTAGATATATAAAGTAAAGCTCCTCCAAAATAAGATTTTTTTGGAGTGTGCTCATAAACATAACGGGTAAGATTTAATGGGATATTTGGTAGGATGTCATTTTTAGTTTAGTTTCAGTTATGCCAATAATACTGAGTTCCGAATTGATTTATTTTTAGTTACTAGTATAATAGGGACCACGATATGAAATTGAGAATTGGATAAGTTTTGTTATTTTGAATGGTTTAATAATGTTTGCTGTTTCTCTTGTGTTATATTTATTAACGTTATTTGTAAAAAAGTTATTTATAAAGTGATATTGTACTTGACCTAATTTAAATTTTAGCATAAACAATATATTTTAATAAATGTTAATTTGATAAATATTAAACACATTCATTTCTTTAAATTCAGCGTGAGTAAATTTTTCTTTATGGTAAATTATTAGACTTAAAGCATGTTTCTGACGTCGATATAAAACTTTCAATCTGGTTATACGCGTACTCGCCCAAGCTATATTCGCTCATATGAGGAAGCTAAGTATAAAAAAGAAATGTATAATTTTTAAATTACTTTGCAATAAAATTGGTCTTGCCTTATATATTAGACCTAGGTTTTTTGATATTTTAGTGTTTAAAGCATTTATGTGATCTTTCGAAAATAAGTTTTCATCAATTATAACTCCTAAAAATTTATTTTCATGAGTTCTTTAGAGAGGATAGAATATTTGGTGGTGTGTTTTTTTGATGGTGTTTTTTTTTTGCTGACTTAAATAAAATAAAGAGTATTTTTTTTTTCTGTTTTTAATGATTTAAACCATATATTTAATTTTTGGAGTCTATGCTTACATTTTCATTCAGATCCTTGATTTTTGTCGAAGAGTATAATCAATATATATCGTCTGCAAACATATTAAATTCAAGTGTGCTCAAAACATTTGGAAGATCGTTTACATAGATTAGGAAAAAAGAGGAGCAAGGATAGAACATTAGGGGATACCGCATGTTAATTTTATTTAATGTGGTAATTATTATATCAAGTAACACACTGTTGTCAGTTATACAGGTAACTTTTGAAACACTGCGATGTTTGTTTTTTAGTCCATAATTTCCATTTTTTAGGTAGGATTTCATGATTTATTCTTAGGAACGCTTTTGACAAGTCTACAAGTTAAAGATCTTGTTCTTATGTATCCATATGATCTTGGTGAAGACAAGTTTTTTGATGAATTCCGTCACATTTCGTCTGTTCGACGCCATCAACAAACAAATGATCAGCCCGAATATCTTCTGAACAGCATTTAGGCAAAGAGATTTGAAGAAAATATCCCTCAAATATGCATCTGTCTTGGTATTTTTCTTACTTTGCCAATTAGCTCTCTTCAAGAACTTTCTAAGAGCTACCATGGAGCAGGATTGTCTTAACGACTGTCTTTTTCTTTTAATATAAACAGATATTGCAAAGAAAGATATTTACATTGTTGTAACTTCTAACTTTGCTGTTTGAAAAGCTCGTAAGGTCTAGGTGTATCGTAAGAAAAACCTGATACCAAGTCCACAAATGCTCTTTTTTTCTTTGTTTGTCTAATTGTTTGATTTGTGAACTGTCTTGAATAAAGAATTTTTCAAAATATTTTGTGAATAGTCTTATTATTTTTATTTTGGTTGTGGTTAGAAAGTGTGGGTGGGGTCATCCAGTAAAATATTTTTATAATATGCCCTGGGCATCATGAAGTCTCTGTGCGCCTCTGGGTGCTTATTTACCTGTATGTTACTTTATCTATGTTTTTGTTTTTGTCTGAACCTCTGTCGCGGTGTTTACTTACTCGTTGTTACTTTATGAATGTTTTTGTTCTGTTATGAATCCCTGAGAAAAACTCCAACTTGAAAATCTCCTATCATGGGGCTCTTGGATGAGCAAAGGCCAAAGGTGGTGTCTCCATAAAAATACAACTTAGGCAAATGTTAACTGCATCCAGCTACTGTCTTTTAGGAGGCCACCAAAGCAAAGACTTTTGGGTATTCTTTTGCATTTCTTAATCTTTTACTCAGTTAATTTTTTGATTCGTTTTCAAGACAACTCTAATCACATATTTTCTCTCCTTGGTCGGTGTCTTGTCTATGACCATAACTGGGTTCATTTTTAGCTTTTTCTACTTTTGGTGATTCTGAAAACGCAATAATCCCTGTTAATCTTTTGTCTCATTCTCCTTCTTTGAACTCACCCTTTCATCGCATATTCTACTAGTTTAAAGCTGACTGGGATTCTTTTCATAATTTTATTTAACTCTCTCCGCTTATAAATGCGGTATCATCGTAAGATGGCCACAGATTCCATACTAGGACGGTTTTGAGATTTATAGAGATAAAGAACCGAATCTTGAGTGTGAAAGTGGCGAGCGCAATGAAGAGATGCAAATTGAGCATATACTAATTTTGTAATTGATTTTATTTATGGTTTTCCAGAAAGACTGGAAGTAAGAGTTAATACTAGAAGATAAGGGCTAGATGACTCATCAAGTACGTTACCGTTCATAAATATAGGAAGATCTTAGTTATTGCTATAGTTATTTGTAATTATTTAAAAAAATTAAAAAAACTCAATTTCAAGATCAAGTTAAATAAAACTTCTAGTTAAAAAAACTTTTGCACGAACTTTTAGTTTTTTTTAACTAAAGAATCTTGAAAAAGAATTTTTGATTATAATTAAATTATTTATAATTATTTATCATTTCAATTAGTTAAAAAAAAACTGAGTTTAATCAGAGTTTGAATTCACCAACAACTGAAGTCCCATACTGCAACAGAAGTGAGATCTTTTTTTAAGCTCAAATGCCCCTTCCAAACAATTAGAGAGTGTTAGCTTTTTATCAAAACAAGAATAAATGACAGTATCATTAACGAACAATGCTACCTCAGATGTGAGAATTTCTGGGTGATTGTTAATGTAAATTAAAAAAGTTATTAGGCCAAAAATAGAACCTTGAAGAATCCCTGATGTAAAAGGATATGAAAAAGAGTGCTCTCCATCGAAGACAAATGTTATACTAAAATTGGTAAGGAAAAGCCCAATAATCTTAAAGATGTTACTTGATACACCAAAAGAAGACAGCTTAAGGAGAAGTCCAGCATTCCAAACTTTATCAAAAGATTTAGAAATGTTGAGAGCGATAGCCTCAGCCTCTCCGCATCTATCTAATGAAAGAATAAAACATTTCAGTTACAACCATCAACAAATCAGCAGTAGGACGGGATGTTCGAAATCCGTAATAATGATCAGAAAGTAAGTTATTAGGTTCCAGATGAGAGGTTAAGTGTTTGTTAATTAAAGACTCAAAAACTTTGCTTTTGACTAAAAGACCTTGGTCTATAAGTTATGATTAAGTCGCTTTCCAAAATATTTAAAAATAGGGATAACAAATGCCACTTTCTAGCAGGTTGGAAAATAATACTCTGATAAGTTCTTGTTAAACAGTTTTGAAAGTATAGACGACAGCTTCTTAGAATACTTCAAGACTATAACAGTGATGTTTTCCCACCACAATTTGTAGAAGAGTGTAAGGAAGAAATCACTTCAGGTACGGAAGCTGGAACAATACGTAGGTCAGGCATTGGATTAACTTTTATTAAACTAATAATTAAATTCTTCCAAGGAAGAAGCTGAACTATTTTCAAAGAACTTTTCTTCTAATTTGACTCTTGAATTTTATGATCGTACTCTTTCTGCCAATCCAACTAATCCGGTTAACCTAACCGATTAACCCATTGTTACACATTCAAACCACTCCAGCTTTTTTTACCATAGTCATATCTTAATTAAACTCTTCTGCTAGTTATGCTCTAGACAACATTTCTGTTTTGGTCTTTTAAAAGTGTTTTCCAGAAACTTCTTTAATTTTCTCTAAACTATTTAATATGCACTTGACTGGGTCTTGTTTTCCTGCCTGCTTGAAACTGGAATTTGTGATTCCAATTTTTAAAAATCCTGTAAACGTTCTGACCCCTCAAACTATTTTCCGATTAGTTTTCTATTTGTTATTAGCAAGGTCTTTGAGTCTTTGATCAAAAAATTTCTATCGTTTAACCTTGAGTGAAATAACTTACTGTCAGACAATCAAAATGGTTTTCAATTTTTCACACTACAGCTGCTTTGATAACTGTTGTCACTGAAAGATTTTATAGTGCATTAGATTGAGACAGAAAAGCTAGGACTATTGTTTTTGATATATCTAAAACTTTTAATTAAGTTTAGCATACTGGTCTTCTTATCAAACTTGCTTTGTGTAGTGTATTTGGGAAATTTTTGACATTATCAAATTGTTTCTTTCTAACCGTTTTATTAAAGTCATCCTCGAAGGCCAACACTCTTTATCATTCCCAGTACTTTCTGAGTTACCTCAAAGTTCTATCCCTATCTATTGGTCCTGTTTTGAGTATTATCTACATCAATGATCTTCCTGATAATTTTAAAATCTAAAGTGTCTCGACTTGTTGATCTTTATATTCCTATCTCGATAAAAGAGGTTCTAAAATCTGATTTACTTTCTGTAACAGATTGAGGTTCGCAGTGGTTTGTAAATTTTAACTCCAACAAAATTTAGTTAATTACTGCAACCGACTATTGCAATACTGTAAACATTTCTACATTGAGGAATGCCTACCCTTTCACCAAGTCTTTACGTCTTCCTCGATTATTGTTCACTGCTAACCTTATATGGAAATCGTAAATACAATCAATTTCTAAATAAGCTAAGGTTTGCTAAGTAGCTAAGTTTGATAAATTTTTTAAGGTTGCTTCTTTTTATCATACTCGCCATTATCATACTTTTTAAAACATTCTCTACTTCAACAAATCTCTTATTTGCCTCTGTATGGAACACCGTTTTCATGTTTAGGTCGATTTTTCTAATAATACTTTATCTTTTCTGGACAATTTTCAAAAACGTATTTGGACCTAAATATAGTTGGACCTGCTACATCTGCCAAGGTTTAGCTTCTTTCCAATCGTCGTAAAGTTGCATCTCTTTCTCTTTTCTACAAACACAATCATGGCCGCATCTCAAAGGAGCTATCATCTCTAGTTTTATCAGCCAAAAGTTATTCTCACTAGACTCGTTTTAGTAAAGCCTCTTTTTTTACTGTATCTATCACTTTTCAAGTCTTCTGTCTTTTTCTTGCTCTCAAACTTTATTTTTTTTTTTTTTTAAGAAATAGTGGCTGCTTGCATGTTTTGCTGGGAATAAAACTGAATAAAAAAATATTATGTTTTAAATTCTTTAACAAATGATTATTGATATAAACACTTGAAAACTTATTTTTGTAATCAAAATACTTTCTACTTTGCATTTCTTAATCTTTTACTCAGTTAATTTTTTGATTCGTTTTCAAGACAACTCTAATCACATATTTTCTCTCCTTGGTCGGTGTCTTGCCTATGACCACAACTGGGTTCATTTTTAGCTTTTTCTACTTTTGGTGGTTCTGAAAACGCAATAATCCCTGTTAATCTTTTGTCTCATTCTCCTTCTTTGAACTCACCCTTTCATCGCATATTCTACTAGTTTAAAGCTGACTGGGATTCTTTTCATAATTTTATTTAACTCTCTCCGCTTATAAATGCGAAGTTAACTCTGAATTAAAACACCCTTTTGCAGGTATTAACTTCATATGGGTACTGCCTTGTAGAAGGCCGCCTAACAAAGACTTTAGAAGTGGGTAGTATATCTCTGTTGACCTGCCTCCAACACCTTCATGATCTATTAGGCTGGCGTAGATGTAATCTTGTGTTACATTCATTCTTGTCTAGGATAAATGTTGATTCTACTTATCAGTATTTGCTAGTACTTTTTTGTTTGTGGTCGTGCAACGTTTCTAATTTCTGATGAAAATATGCAACTCTTCCCGTCATCCTATCTTCTAATAAGTTTATTGCTCTAAAACCTAGTTTTATGGTTCTAAGGCTCTTGAAAAAAATTAAAGGTTCTTATCTTTTGCAAAACTCACCAGACCTACTTTCTTTTTGTGAGACTAATCTAACACAGCAAAAAGGGGTAATTAAACAGTTAATAATTACAAAAGTAATCCTGCTAGCAATACATTGAATTGAAAATTCGCTTAAATGCATTAGGTATTAAAGCTAGTTTTTAATTATAACGCGTAAAATCAACAAAAACACATTTTTTTACTCCAAAAACGCCAACTACCAACACCATAATTGCTTACTGCAATAACACTCTAAAATTATTTAATGGAGTTTATTGAATTGTTTCACCAATAATTTAATTGTGCAAAAAATAATGCTTAAAACATTTATATCATAAATGTTTTAAGTATTATTTTTGGATGATGTTCTTCACCCACAAAACGATTGACTGTTGTTCTCGAACACGGCCACGAGGTGCAACATGGAAGTGCCAACGAAATGCACGCTGTGTTGCGATGATTGATTTACCACAGGAAAAATATGAATCAACCGCAAAAGCACGTTCCACGTTCGTCCATTTCATGACTACTACAAAGAAAAAAGAAAATAAATTAATGCGGCTCATCATATAAACAAAACTTTACAGTTTGCGCTCTTGATTAAGCCCCTCCTTAAAGTTATATATATATATATTTTTAAACAACTTTAAAATGTATTCTACAGAATAGAGTGCTCAATGTTCTTAAAAGAACAGAGCAATTATATATTAGTAGAAAATCACTTAACAAAAATTGTATTTATGTATAATCTTAGTAAGAGCTGTAATAGAACTAATAAATGTATATTTTACTTTAAAAAAGATTCTTTACAGTCGTATAAGCTCGTAGATTCGTAGAGAAACTTGAAAATACATAATATGTGCCATAGTCATAAATACAATCTCTCATTATGACTAATAAATACTCCATATTTAAGCAATCATCGTTCAAGCGATCATTAAACGTTTCCTAAACATTTGCAAAACGTACTTGTGCCCACTGGCTTAGTTTGGTTAATGACCAAACGTTATTTCGGTTACTAAACGAACATTAATTTGGTTACTGACAGAATTTTAATTTGGTTTCTGAACCAAGCTAACATTCTTAACAAATTTAAACCAAAATCTTGATTTAGGTTTTTTTTTTTTCAATTAAAGTTATTTGTAAAACAGTTTGGTATTTTTTATCTTATTATATCTAAAGTTTAAATTCTCAAATTTCAATGTTTTTTTTTAAGTAATTGTAAAGAGTGTACGCTTACGTTTTTATTTTGAAAGTAATATAACAAAACTACACCAATCTTAAGTTTTTATTTGTATTTTCTTAATGAAAATACAAATAAAAAATGCGTTATTTCGATAATACAATAGAAAAACAATTTCATACTGTGACTACTTAAAAAGTATTTCGTTGTTACTAACGGAACGTTAGTTTAGTAACTAACCCAGCGTTAGTTTGGTTACTAACAAAACATTTGGATTCTCAACCAAACGAAAATTCCTATTAAACTTAAAATCAAATCAAAAATATTTTTTTATACATAAAATCATTCGTAAAACGTGTACTTCGGATTTTAAATAGTAAATTCTCAAGTTTCAATAGTTATTCTTTTAGAGTAAATAAAAAATGTACCCTTATGTATTTTGAGAAATTTGTGCATATAATGTGTAAAAATTCGTGTTATTTCAAAACATCGTTGTTCATAAAATATTATGTAATGTAAATCTATCCCCAAAAATGCCTTTTAATAGATACTATTTCAGAGCTTCTGAAATAAAACTGAAACGCCGAAACACCATTTTGCTGCAATCTATGTAAAAATGGTATACCCAAGTAAACTCAAGGTTTGTCACTTATAGAAAATAGGAAATGACCATAAAATTATTATATAAAACCATAAAGATAATTATTATAAAAATAAAAAAAGAATAAATAACAAAGCAAAAGATATTATAACAAAGTAGTAATCGTTCGGTAGTGGTTAAAGTAAGTGGTTAAAAAAATCTTTAGCTTCTAAAGCAAAAAATTAATAGTTCGAAGCGAGCTCCGGGAATGTTTTTGCATTATTGGTAAGAGAAGGAGGTGTGAACGCCCTAGTTAAATGCTCCTCCGTGTTCTGTGGCAAGACCGTTAGGTCTTCTTGGGGCACTAAAACTAAAATTCAAAATTTAAAAAATGAAACAAAATAAAAAATATAGAGATGGAAAAATGCAATATTAAAAAAAAATAATAATAATATTCATTGTTAGGGGAGCCAGAGATTTTCAAAATACCAGAACTCTGGATAATAGATTATAGATCTGAACAATGGATATAAGCTCGGAATCCTTAACATATCCCATTTATTAAAAAATTATTGGGTTTAGCTGAAAACATGGTAATAAAAAATGTTTAACAACAATGGAATATTTTAAAAACACAAAAAAAAAACTGAAAATAGGCTTTGTTCTCAATTAAAACTGAAAAAAGCGAAAAAAAAAACTTAACTCTTTGGATTTTGAAAATATAATGGACATTAAAGATTTGTTAAACGTAGTTTATTGAAATTGCTTCAAATAAAGGAATTTCAAAACTATACACTAGTATTTTATAAAGAGAAGAATAAAAAATTTGTAGAGGTAGAGACTCAGAGAATGAACGTTAATAGAATGAAAAGGTGGAGAACGGACGGTAAGCAAAAACAAGTTTAGCAAGTTCTAACTTTTCAATTTATTTCATGGTTTTTATGAGAGGTTAGTAGCGAATGATAATCTAAGAAGAGTTTTGTTAGAGTAACAATTCTTAAGGCACTACAAGTCCCAATCTGGTACAGAAGTGAGATTAGATTCGAGAATGGCTGCTTATTCTAATGGGTTGAAAAAAGTAGACTTTTTGTAAAGACAGGATTATAAAATTAAGTTTTCAGGAAAGAGAGCTACTTTAGATTTAAGATTTTCATAAAAAACATTTATCGCCTGTAAAAAACGCTATTTACCCCAAAATTTGCACACAAAAATTTATCGATAAAACTGAAATAAAAAAATATTTTGTTACAAAATTTTTAGGAGTGGTTCTCGACAAGAACATTACATGGAAACCACATTTTGATTATATTCAAAATGTGGTTCAAATGATATGTTCAAAAACATCTAAAGTTAATGGAGTGATTAATAATTCCAGATTATATCTAAACAAAAAAATCTTAACCTAAATTTATCACTCATTTACTCACAGCCATATAAATTATGCAAATATAGCATGGTGAAGCACTGAAAAAACTAAAGTACTAAATGCCTCTACTGCCGTTAAAAGCATGCGATTCGCTTGATTTATTTTGCAGATCGTTTTACTCTTTCCAAACCATTATTAATGGAGACGAAAATACTTAGTATTTACGAACTCAATATTTATAACGTTTTATGCTTTATATACATGTGTAAAAACAAGTTAACTTTACCAATCTTTGAAGATCTTTTTTCTCTAAACCCAGTTAATAAACATATTCTTTGAAATAACTGTTTTTTTAATGAAAAGTTTGCAGATCAAAGTTCAACAGATTTTGCATCATATTTCATGCACCACATCTCAGAAATAAAATTGTTAAATCTAATTTTGAAATATCTAATACTTTTTTGATATTTTAATTGTAAATCTTTTATTGCATTTTTCTCATTCTTATTATAAATAGATGTCTGTGTTAACTGTATTGACTTTCAGGGCTGTCCCGAGGAGGGGGCGTAGGGGGGTGTCTAGCCCCCTACAAATTATTTTAGTTCTTTAATCGGCAAATTGGACACTGGAGTCTGCAAAATTGTCGGTCAACGAGAACAAAAATGTCGGCCAAAGAGGACCCTTTTTTTTTTTTTTTCAGATAAGTTAGTCGAAAATTTTTTTTTAAGGTTTAGTCGGCAAAAAACAGATACGTCACCTCACCCCCTCACCCCACCCCCTAAAACCCATCCCTCTCTTCGGGATGGCCCTGTTTACTATATTTAGTTTTTGTATGTATTTATATATTTAATTTATATGATATTTGCTCGTTTATAGGTTCTAACAATAAGCTCCTACTTTTTAATTACATATAACATTTGGTATCCTCTTAAGATTTATATTTTTAATTCGAAAAATGATTTATTGCAATTTTTATTCTTGTTTATGTTCTCATGTAAAAAAGTTTTAAACTGGTAAAAGATTCTGATGATAATGACCATTATGATCTTATTTCAGAAGCCTTGTTTATTTGTTTTTGTAAATGATGACAAATGTAAACAAGCCAAAAGATAAAAAAAAAAAAAACTCATTTATACTTTAAGCATCGTAATGCTCAACTTTCTATGGTTAGGACTAAGCGATTGATAATTTATGAAAAAAAATTTACAAAATTTTGCTTACTAAATTTATGTTATAAAAAATTTACATTTCTAAATTTACGCTTTCTATGCCATTTCAACAGCGTTATCTGCTGTTTTAATATCAATTTGCGATGATGTTAAATACTATTTATTTCATAAACAGTTGGGCGGTATTAAACCTTTTTTAATTTAAGTTTTTTTTTACCTAAGTTATCACAAATGTTGTCATGATATATATTTAAATGTTACGTTTTTGTGAAAGATGTTTTAAGTAGTGAACGATAATAAAACTAAATTTGCCCTTTTCTTGCTCTAACGATTGATTTTGTTATATGTAAATAAAATATGTATACTCTAAACATATATTTTATAACCATAAATATTTTCCTTAAATACTTACTCTATGAATAAAAATGTTTTTTATCAACAAAAAAAGAATAAAGACATCATAAAATTAACAAGTATTTAACTTACTAAAAAAACGTTTAAAATTTTATCAAAGAATTAAAGTAAAGTTATTTAAAGTGGAAAGCGTACTAACTAATAACAATAAAGTCCCTAGCCCAGTTTTATATTAAATCACCAATGCAGCAGCCAGTTAGGTTTCTTTTTTGTTTAAGACTGGGATTTAGTGTATTCAAACCAAAAAGGATTTTGCAGAAGTTTTTTCTCACTCTCTTATTCTCTATTTTTGACTTCACGCGATTCAAAGCATTTATTCTAGTCTAACCTGTATTGTAACCCTTACCCTGACTGAAAGCATATATTGTAATCACTAATTGGTTAATTAAAAGAAAAACAATTTGTATAAACAATTTGTATTGTATTCTTTTAGGTTAAGTCAATAAAAAATTCAAAGCCCCAATATAGTAAACTATTTTCACGTGAGTAGGTGAAATGACTTACATAACTTTTAATTGAAGTTTCATATTTTATATGATGAGTTTTTTACCTTTAATAGTAAAAATGTTCATTATTGTTTAATGAAAAATCAAACATACTTTGTATTTTCGACAAATAAAAACATCTAAATAAAAAAACGTTTGTTTTCAGTTATTAAATACTTCATATAGTTTCATTTTTCAAAGTTGAGAACGTTTATTTCAAATAATTTCAAATGTTGAGAATTTTATGTATATATATATAGAAATTTTATGAACATAATATGTATAATATATATTATATAAATACATAATATGTATAATATTGATACATAATATATAATATATTATATATTAAATAAAGATGTAAAGTTTTTTTTACTTGTTATTGTTTGTGAAGTTTAAAAACGAAGGAACTATCATTTTGTTTAATACTATGTAATGTTCAGATTTGATATATATATACAATTTTAATTATTTATGAGTTGTTGTTTTTTTTATCTAATTTTAAAATACTCGTTAATACTTTATTATAACCTTTTAGAATAACGACTGTACAAATTTAAATGGAACCATATCAAGGAGATAAAGTTAGCTTATTTAAAGGTAATTTTTATATAAATACCCATTTTTAAATTCTTTCTTTCAATGATACTTAGTGATAGTAGTATTAATAGTAGCAGTAGTAGTAGTAGTAGTAGTAGTAGTAGTAGTAGTAGTAGTAGTAGTAGTAGTAGTAGTAGTAGTAGTAGTAGTAGTAGTAGTAGTAGTAGTAGTAGTAGTAGTAGTAGTAGTAGTAGTAGTAGTAGAAGCATTAGTAGTTGTAGTAAACAACCTGCAGAAGAATCTTCGGTATATTCGAGTAGATCTGACATTTACAAAACTTTACAAAACACTTAAAAAAGGTTAGTTGTAATATTAATACAAAGATTTATGTGGATATATCAGTAAATGTGGCATTATTTTGGAGCTTAGAAATTCATTTTTAATCAAACTTAGATTTTAAAAAACTCTTAAAAGCGTGCAGCTGTCTACCTACTTTATTTTAGGGATTTTGTTTTACATGGAAGATATTAATTATATTAACTTTTATAGATTTAAACTCTTGACATTAATAAAACCAAATGGATCTATATCCATTCGGTCTCTTAAAAACGCTATTTACCTCAAAATTCAGCCAAATTTTTTATTGATGAAATTGAAATAAAAAGAGATGTTGTAACGAAGCATTTAGGAGTGGTTTCTCGACAAGAACAATAAATGGAAACCATACATTGACAATATTTGCTCAAAAAAATTTAATTATAACGGAGTCTTACACAAATCCATATCATATCTTAATAAAAAAACCTTAACTCAACTATATTTCTTATTTATTAGCAGTTATATAAACTATCAAGGTATATTTTTGGAAACCACCAATAAAAGTAACAAAAACTTAACGTAAATTTACTTTTACCGCCGTCAGAAACATGCAAACCGCTTGATTAATTTTACAGATTGATTTACTCCAAACAATTATTTATGGAGATAGTACAAAAACAAGAAAAAAATAAGAAAAACAACAAAATGTTTTTAAAAACATTTATAAAATTTATAAATAATAAACTTTTACTGTAAAAAACTTTATGGCTGTATTTACGTAATTTGAGGTTTAGAAAATAAAATAGCTGGGTTTAGTTCAAAAAATAAATCTGATCCAAGCCCCAGATATGATTTACTTTTTAATCACAAACAAGCACAGATAAGCACAATTGCTTATCTGTGTTTGCTCGTGGACATTCTTATCATTGTAAACAAGGAAATTGTCATGTAAACCTCAGAGAACTTGTGTTGGCAGACCCAGTAGTTGCCGAGCAAAGATGCATCACCTAAAAAAATTGCAAATAAAAAAAAAAACAGTAAAAACTTATTTAAACTTACAGTGTGATATAGCATGACACGTGTCATTTACCATTTTATTATCATTGACCGTTTTATTATCATCGCGAGCGGACGTTTTTTTTTTCAAACAACTTTGTTAAAGCTAAATTTGTTTATATTTATTTTTCTAAAGAAAATAAATAATTTTTTATATAATATGGCAGTTACATTATTAGAAATAAAAAAATTGTTTGAAGATTACAAAAAAGATTTTGAACTGATGTTAAAGCAACAAGAAAAAGTTTTTATTATTATTAGTGGAAACTTAAAAATATTTAATGACAGATTAGAAAAAGTAGAAAAAGACATCGACGATTTAAAACTTAGTTTGAATTTTCAAGAACAACTAATTGATGAAAAAGTTATGAAAGCAAAAGTTTGCTGTAAAGAAAACAATTCAGAAAGTATAAGCATACAAAAAAATTAAGGGAGATAGAAGATCGGTCGAGACGTAATAATTTAAGAGTAGATGAAATTGATTAAAATGCAGGTGAAAGCTGGGAGGAAAGCGAAATAAAGGTAAAAAAGTTTTTAAAGATGTATGATCTGTTAATAATGTCAAATTGAACGGGCCCATAGAACTGGCAGCAAAGAATTTAAAAAGCCAAGAACAATAGTAATAAAACCTTTAGATTATAAAGATAAAGTCGAAATTTTGAGGAAGTCGAGTAAACTAAAAGGGAAAAATGTTTATATAAACGAAGACTTCTGTTTCGAAACGACATAAATCCGGAAAAATTTGTGTCGTTAAGGGAAAAAATGTAAATCAAAGGAGCGGCTGGTAAGTTTGCCTTCTTATCTTGCCAATTTATCTACGATAAATTGCCAATTTATCTTACGATACTTGCCAACTTATCTTACGATAAATTTATAATTCGCGATTGGGATGCAAAAAAAAAGCAATAAGTTTTATAATATTTGTCATTAATTAACGCAATTTTATTTTCATTATTACTATGCATATTTAATTTAAACTGTTTTTAAAAATGGAGGAAAATTTCATATTTAAATCTCCAAATGAAAATGACATCATCGATGATAACGGCACTGATTTAAATTATTTTAGTCACAAAATGCTAGAAAGTCAATACTATTCAGTTTTTGAATCATCACAATATCTAAGAATATCTAAGAAAAACTAAAAACACTTTTTCAATTTTAAATATCAATAATCGAAGTTTAAATAAAAACTTTGAAAATTTAAAAATATTATTGGATACAATTAAACACAATTTTAAAATTATTTGTCTGACAGAAAACTTGGTGTAAATGCGGTGAAACAAATTATAAATTTGAACTAATTAATTACACATCAATTCATCAAGCACGTGAAGTAAATGCAGGTGGGGGCGTTTGTATTTATATCCACAATTCAATAAATTTGGTCTTACGTAACGATCTCTGCGTCAATGAAACAGGTTGTGAGTCTTAGTGCATTGAATTAGTAAATAATGCAGAAAGAAACACAATTATAAATACTACTTATAGACCGCCATCTGGAAACTTAAAAAAATTTAAAACTCATCTAAAAACATTTCTAAACAAAGTTATAAATAAAAAAAAAAATATTTATATGGTCGGAGATTTTAACATCAACCTGATTAACTATGCCTCAAATATTAATGCCAAGAATTTTATAAAAACTCTTCTACAAAATAACCTTATCTCAACAATAAACAAGTTTACAAGAATAACAAATAGGTCTTCTACTCTTCTTGATAACATCATAACTAACAACTTTCATAATAACCCTCTTTACACAGGTATAATACAGACCGATATTTTGGATCATTTTCTTACATTCTTAGCTACAAATAACCTTTTAATAAACAATATCTCCCCAAAATCCACCTTAATTCGGCAACAGGTCAATAAAAACTCCTTAAAAAAATTTAAAAACTGTTTACAAAATTGCGTTGATTGGGATCTAGTACTGCAATCAAATGATGCTAATAATGCATATGAATTGTTTCTTAATCAATTTTGCAAACAATATGAAATAGCGTCTCCAGAAATAAAAAAAAGTATAAATAATAAGTCTCTCCAAACTCCCTGGATGTCTAAAAGTTTACTAAAATCCTCAAAAAAAATTATAAAAATATATTTGAAAAAACCCAAAAATATGTGGAATGTAATTAAGGATTTAATTGGAAAAAATAATTACAACAAAAGCACGCTGCCAAAAAATCTCTTAATTAATGGAGAGTTAGTTTATGAAAAATCCAATTATAGCTGAAGAACTAAACAACTACTTTGTTAATATTGGCCAAAATTTGGCCTCTAAAACTCTTAATAATTCCATTCCATTCGATTCATACTTAAAAACTTATGATAAATTTACGGATGAAACTGATTTAAAACTGAGTGAGTTGAGAACTGCTTTTAGCAGTCTCAAAAGTAAAAAAAGTGAAGGTTTTGATAAATTTAGTGTCGGTATTGTAAAATCAGTATTTGACGTCATTGAACCTTCTTTATTTCACATTTTCAATCTCTCATTAAAGTCAGGTATTGTTCCTGATAAGTTAAAAATTGCCCGTATTACACCAATTTTTAAATCTGGAGATAAGTCAAATATTTTAAATTACAGGCCTATATCAATATTACCATGTTTCTCAAAATTGCTTGAGAGAATAATCACAGACTTTATAATCATATAACTGAGAATGATATGTTGTATTGCAAACAATTTGACTTCAAAAATAAACATTCTACTGAACACGTAGTAGTTGAAATTTCCAATCAAATATCTTACGCCTTAGATAATGACTGTTTTACATTATGAGTTTTCATTGATCTGTCCAAAGCTTTTGATACCGTAAATCACTATATTCTAATAACAAAACTCGAAAACTACGGAGTGAAAAATAAAAACTTACTTAGGTTCAAAGATTATCTGACAAACAGAAAGCAATTTTTATACTATGATCAAACAAATACTATTCCATACTCCATAACTTACGGGGATCTATCGTAGGACCCCTTTTATTCCTGTTGTAAATAAACGACTAGTATCAACAAATCTTTTAGACCAAATTTTGTTTGCTGATGATCCTAATCTTTTTTTTTTCACAGAGATGTTAAGTTACTTTTTAAAATAGTTAACGAACAGCTATGTAAAGTTAGTAAACGGTTTGAAAGTAATAAACTTTCACTAAATGCGGATGAAATAAAATATATACTTTTTCATAAAGTAAGTAAATCTGAAAATATTTCTCTTAAATTACCAGATCTTATAATTAATAACACTTTTATTAAAAGAGAATCATTTATAAATTTTTTAGGAGTAAAATTGGATAAAAATTTACAGTGATATTCACATATAAATGGTATTGAAAAAAAAATCTCAAAAAATATTGCAATGATGTTTAGGGCTAAACCTTTTCTAAATATATCATCCCTGAAAAAATTGTATTATGCCTTTATCCATATTTATTTATCTTATTGTAATATTGTGTGGGATAAAACTAACCATACAAAGCTAAAGAAACTCTACAACAAACAAAAACATGCGTGTGGAATAGTATTTGGAGCCGACAGAAGTGTTCCTTGTGAACCACTTCTACGTGTGCTCGGTGTTTTAAATGTGTATAAACTTAATTTACACCAAGTTTTATTATTTATGTTTATAACAAAAAATGGATTATCTCCAAAAATATTTCAATCTTATTTTAATAAAATTAACCATAAATACTCAACAAAGTTTTCCACAATATAAATTAAAATTAACTTCCTATTCAATTAAATACCGCGGACCTAATCTGTGGAAAAAGTTTCCAGATATTGTTAACAGAGGCGTAGAAAGAATTTTTTGGTGTTCGAGATAGGTAACTTTCAGACATGGAGCAAACTTTAAACATTTATATGTTTATACTTATGTCAAATAATGAGGGTTTGCAAAAAATTGCCAAGATTGAAGGCTGGGAACAAAAAAGCCCCAAAATTTTCGCCCCCCTGCCCCAAAAGTGAGAGCAAAAAGTTGATGAAGTATTTTTTGTACTATTCTTAACTAGACTTATATTCATCGATAAATTTTAAGTTTCATTTTAAAATATTGTAGCGTTCAAAAATTATTACCATATAAAATTTGCAACCCCCTCAAATTGAGGGGGGTTTAAACTTTATAAACATATAAATGTTTGGAGTTTGCTCCATTTTAAACATATAAATGTTTGGAGTTTGCTCCATGTCTGGAAGTTACCTATTTCGAACACCAAATAATTCTTTCTACGCCTCTGATTGTTAACAATAAACAGACTACATTAGAGCAATTTAAGGACGAATCAAAACGAATATTATTATTCATGGATATATCCAACTTTAAATGTTTATTTTAAACTAAAAACAATCACTTAAAAAATAGATTTAATTGTATCAGTGAATAATATAAATTAATACAAAATATTTAAAATAAAAAATATATATATATAAAATATCACTGATGATGTTAATAATTTATCTAGTGATTATATTAATTATGAAATTTCATTTCTTGTTGTCTCTTATCCTCAAGTAATTTTTGTTTTTTTGACTTTTTTATTTTTTATTAATATACTTGTTAAACATTTTAGCAATTGTTTTCAACACTTTTAAAAAAAATATATATATATTTTTTATTTCTAATTATATTAGTTATTTTCGGTTTTCATTTCTATTTGTTATTTTTTATATATTTTTACGTTACGGTAATGTAGAATTTATTGCTATTATTTTTTTTAAATGGGGCTCGGCGATAAGGCTGAATACGCCTTCTTCTCGCTCCAGCCAATAGTTTATATAAATGTATTTGCAATGAAAACATTTTTAAACGGCAAAATAAATATTTAAAAAAAAAAACAAATATAAAATAGCAAATTATAAATCTTAAATATACAAATTATAATGATCAATATATAAACTTTGCTCTAACTAGCATAAATAAGTACCCTCAAAAAAAATGCAAGTAGACATTTTACAACTGATTTATTTTACAACTGATGAAACTTACAGTGTGATATTGCATGCCACGTGTCTAAAATTAATATCTAAATCTAGCTCTATGTAAACATAGCTGCAACTAACATAAATAATGATAACCATCAAAAGATATGTTAATATTTTTAATTTTACAACTGATTTAAATTTATATCGTAAACTACAACATGTCACGTTTAAAATAGAAGAATATACAAGAATATATACAAGTCATAAAGGTTATATTATAGAAACAATTGTTCAACTAACCCTTTAGTTTATCATATAAATCAAATGGTAAACACAGTTTAAATTACACTCCGTTATTTGTAATTTTGAAGGTTGTTAAACTTATTTTAAGTTTTCTATATAAAGTTTATATAAAAGATTTTCTATATAAAGTTTATATAAAAAATTTTCTATATAAAGTTTACATAAAAAAATTTCTATATAAAGTTTATATAAAAAATTTAAAATATAAAGTTTATATAAAAAATTTAAAATAAGTTTTTCAACCTTCGAAATTACAAATAACGAAGTGTAATTTAAACTGTGGTTATTTAATTGCTTTCTCTACTAAAATTTAGTAAAAAAAAGCAAGTGGATAAACGCAATTTAAATTAAGCTTTATTCGTCAGGGTTAGGGTTAGGGTTAGGGTTAAATATCTTCACATATAGTTGAAATGTGAAGCTATTTAAAAAATGGCAAATTAAACTTACTTCAACAAACGTTTTATATACGACTTCAATGTGGTTTGAAAAAACGCCTTTAAAAACTATATCATTTATAAATAAAGAACTATAATATTTTGACAAATCTAAAACAAACAAACAAGGTTTAAAAATATAATGCACAGAAGCAGCACTTTATAATTTTTTATGGAAACCATTTTTAATAAAAAGTTTAGTTGTTTTTTAACGGGTTTGAATATTTAATCCGATGAATTAACGAAATTTTGAAGAATCCGTTAATAGTTAATTTTACCCCGTTGGCTTTGTGATTTTTGGTTACGAATTACTACGTTAATTTAACAGAAAAATGCAATCCGTTGTTCTAACGAATTGTTTTTAGAGTGTAAAACTAGTGATAAAATTAACGACAATATTTTTTTATTAAAGTTTTCAAATTGTTGGTGCCCCGGCCCCGAGCAACAGTGATTATGTGGTTATAAATAAATGAGCTTTTTCAAATGTTCAACAAAAAGTAAAGCGCAAAGGTTTTGCTGGGGAGCTAATTGAATTGATAAACATGTTACGGAATCAACAGAGACAGAATGAGGAGAGGAGGCAACATTTTGAGGATTAGTTTTATATCACATTTTTGAATCTGTGATTGATGGACTCACTGCTCGTAGCCATTCAAGAAGTTTTTCTAAATTCTTTTTTTTTTGTTGGAATATTAAAAACTGTTTGAACCAGAAATCAAGAATACCTGCTCCCATTTTTTTGCAGAAATATTCATGTGACGAGACTGAAAATGAACTGACTTAAGATTTGCTTCATATGAAACAAATTCATTCGGCAAACTTTGGAGAGAAACCTCTTGTCTCATTCGGCTTTTTAAACAAAATTTCTGAAATAAAGCTCGGGGAACTTTTCAAAAAATGTAGTGATTGCACTGCGTTTCTTTAATTCAATAAATTGAAGCTCTTCAAGAACTTTTTGCACAAGAACGAACCAATGATTTTGCTATTTTAAGTAATAGGTCTCAATTAGTTCAAAATATTGACTTCATGATGTGATTAAAGAGTTTGTTAAAAATAAGCAAGAAAAATAACATTGTAAGACACAAATGCTGGACTACTTAATTATACTTACATACCAGCAGTATAATCAAAAAATTTGGGCAGGCTTTTTTTTTTTTTTTTTTTTTTTGGAAAGAAGCGGGGACCAAATTGAAGGATACTCGGGCCCCTAAATCTTGTGCACGGCCCTGGGTTGAAATCAGGTTAATTAATCAAAATCTGAGGTTTGACGTGAAAAATATGTAGAACTTAAAAAAAAATGGCTTCAAAATATTGACCTAATTTTAACATTGAAATAATTGAAAATGCTTGTTGGGTATGTGATCACTTATGACTATAAGAAATAGGTTCATCAAAAAAAATTTATCTAGATATGTTGGATATATAGTTCAACTTAGATTTGCGAAGTTCTTTATTTAGAGTCTCAAAGAAGAAACTAATAGATATCATTCTAATGCATCAGCTATCTGTACTTCATTTTCCAAATGATTATAAACAATGATCAGAAAGTGAATCGAGAAACCTTTTTAGATTATTCTAGCTGCAGTTTTATAGAAATATTGACTATAGCTTTTAGATTATTTATCATAACCTGCGCAAGCAATCTTTCAACCTGATAATTAAATCTACCACTACTTTGGTTAGTTTTCCTTAATTTAATTCAAAAATATATATTACATTTATTTATTAACTAATTTGTACAAAATTTTAGAATTCGAAAATGAAATAAACAAGCAAACATAAAATAGAAATAAAAATTTTATGAAAGTCATTTGCATTACGGGTTGGTAGAGCACAAGCTTTAAAAAATGTGGGTTTTTTTTATGAATTTTAAACTCCAAAGCTCAGTTAAAATTTAAATTTAGTAAAATTTGAATTAAAAAAAAAACATCGTTCTTTTGGTTGAATTCTCTAGAGTAATTACTTGATGTTTTTCAAATTGTTCAGTTTACATAGTATATTAAGTTTTGTTCCCAAAAACGTTCTCTTAATATATAAAAATACTGTAACATGAGACTTTATTCAAAAACATTTTTAAAAGTAGTATAATTTTATAATTTTTTTATATTAAAACTTTTTAAAACTGGACTAATAAATAACGCTAATAAATAACGCGTCACGTTTGAAAAAATTGGAAAAAATTTAGTAAAAAGTTAAAACTTTTTACTAAATTAAATGATATTAAATTTATTTTAATTGAGAGAATAAGTTTTTATAAACTAACTATGCGTTCATTTTTAGGAGTTCAACCGTTTTCAGAAAATTTATTTTCACGCGAAAAACTACTTCGTGAAATTCGACGTTTTTTACATGAAGCAAACAAGTCAACTTTAATATTATATGGAATGTCCGGTGTTGGGAAGACACAAATTGCAAGAAAGTATTGCGAAATTTATTATAACTTCTACAAAAACTTTGTTTGGATAGACGCAGCATTTGGAAAGTTACAAACCTCAACGAGAAACCAATGTCAAATATTAGGATTCGAAGTTCATGACTCGAAAGGTGATTATTTGAATATAGAAGTGATTGTTGAAAAAATTCACAACCATTATAAAAATGAAAAAACATTGTATATTTTTGACAATGTCGACGATGAAAGTGTTAAAAACCTGACCATGTATATTTCAAGAAAACCGGATTCATTTACGTTGATTACCTCCCAATGGAGAGCGTGGTCGAATAACGTAAACAAAATGCTAGTTGATGTTTTTACTTCAGAAGAAGCATTCGCTTATATAAAAAATAATATTAAAGAAAACGCCGATGAAAATATAAGAAATCTCATTAAAGAACTTGGTTATCATCCGTTCGCTATTACTCAGGCAATAAAATATATAAATATTCATAGAATTTCGATAGAAAAATACGTAGATCGATATAGATCGAAACCAGAAATATTAGACAATAACTTTCCAACCGAAGAAGAACCAAAGTCTGCAATAAAAGCAATTAACTTAGTTTTAATAAAGTTAGAAAAAAGTAAACCTTTTCCATTTCAAATATTAAACTGTTTATCTCATTGCGACTATCAAAACATAAGTAAACAGTTTATAATCCAAATTTCAAAAGAAATGGAAATAAACGAAGAAAATGTAATAGATGAAGCCGTTGGGTTACTAATGAGTTATTCTTTACTAAACTTTGATGATAACAAATATTCAATGCACGAACTGACACAGCTGACGTGTAGATGTTTTCAAAATAGAAATTCAACTACAAATACGTATCTTAGTTTTATTGAAAATTTATTTATATTTGAATTGAATGAAGTAAAAGATCACGTGGATTACGGAAACTATTTTGTTTTCCATTTTATCTGTATGTTTCGCACTAACGGAATAAAAACTTCAAAAACATTCCATAATATGACGACATCTATTAAAAAATTATTAGAATGTAAAGGTTTATTTGAAGAAGCAATCGAAATATTAAAAAGTATTCAAAGTTTTAATACAGAAACTTATGGCGAAAATAATAAATTTACGCTTGATACAAAAGATAATATCGCAAACTGTTTGTACGCTATGGGAAAATATAACCAAGCTTTAGAAATTCTTTATTCTGTTGATAAAATACAAACTGAAATTTTAGGTATCAACCATCCAGATACAATGACAACAAAAAATAATATCGCAATCTGTTTGGACGATATGGGAAAATATAACAAAGCTTTAGAAATTTATTATTCTGTTGATAAAATACAAACTGAAATTTTAGGTATCAACCATCCAAATACAATGTTAACAAAACATAAAATCGCAGTCTGTTTGAAAGCTATGGGAAAATATAACGAAGCTTTAGAAATTTATTATTCTAATGAGAAAATAAAAACTGAAATTTTAGGTATCAACCATCCAAATACAATGTTAACAAAACATAATATCGCAATCTGTTTGGACGATATGGGAAAATATAACGAAGCTTTAGAAATTTATTATTCTGTTGATAAAATACAAACTGAAATTTTAGGTATCAACCATCCAAATACAATGAGAACAAAAAATAATATCGCAATCTGTTTGAAAAATAAAGAAAAACAGTAAACAAGTTGTTTAATTATTTGATTATTATTTTAGTTTTATTATATGTAAAGTGTTATTCTTAACTTATAATTGACAAACATTTTTCTATAAAAGTTGTAGAACTCCGTTCTTAATTCTTTTTAAGAATGAATGATAACAAATATTAAAAAAAATTTTTAATATTTGTTATCATTCGTATAGCGCATTTTTTTAAAATAAAACGAAAGCTCATTTAATTTATCATTTATTAACATGTTATAAATTGTATTTATTATTGATTATAAATTAAAAAATGAAACTAATTTAAGGTTTTTACTAATTTTGGTTATTTACTCAAATAAATAAAGTATTTAAATTAGTTTAGTTAATTTATAAAAGTCTAAAGTATTTTAAAAGCAAAAATTTTGTTATTGCGATATATATATATATATATATATATATATATATATATATATATATATATATATATATATATATAATATACATATATATATATATATATATATATATATATATATATATATATATATATATATGTATATATATACATATATATATATATATATATATATATATATATATATATATATATATAAATATATATATATATACATATATATATATATATATATATATATATATATATATATATATATATATATAATTTATATATATATATATATTTATATATATATATATATATATATATATATATAATATATATATATATATATATATATATATATTTGTTAAAAGTTTATTTAATAGGTGAACCAAAGAATTTGATTCCCTTAGGAATTATAATATAGAATGTTTAAAACAGTATATGATACATTTGTAAACTCTCACGATAATAATTTTCTTTACGTAAGTGTTGATGATTTAATTCTTCTATTCTTATTAGTTTAAATTAGATGTTAAATAAAATTTATCATCGTTTAAAAAATTAATAACAATAAAAATATTGTGATCTTAATAGATTGGTTACACGAATAAGAGTCTTTATTAAACATGCCGTGTCTTGAGATTGATTTCGTTTAAAAAATATCATTATATTATGGACATATTTTGCTGACATTTATATTTATTCTGTATAAGTGTTGCAGTATGTTAATTTCGTCTATGTGTATATATATATATATATATATATATATATATATATATATATATATATATATATATATATATATATATATATATAT
Organism: Hydra vulgaris; assembly: GCF_038396675.1. Classification (NCBI taxonomy): domain Eukaryota; kingdom Metazoa; phylum Cnidaria; class Hydrozoa; order Anthoathecata; family Hydridae; genus Hydra; species Hydra vulgaris. The sequence goes on along the minus strand of NC_088932.1, from coordinate 60,637,898 downwards.
ATATATATACATATATATATATATATGGGTAATTCCATTTTTAACTTAGGGTAAAATAGGGCAATATGAGCACCTTGGTAATATGAGCATACTTAAAGATTTTCTTATATGTAAGCGGTGAAATTAAAGCTGCTTTGTATCTTTTGAGTCAACTTTATGTGGTGATAACAGGAATCAGTACACTTAGCGAAAATGCAGTAATTAGCGGCCTGTGGCGTCCCGAAGAGAAAGGATAATTAGGAAATTAATGTCTATAAACAATAAAATAGCTTTATACATCAAAACTTCTCCACTTTATCCTGTTACATTAGCTAACATATGTAACATGAATTATAATTATAAGTAGTTATAATTTTCACATTAAATGCTATAGGGGAGACCGGGGCATGTTGGCCCACGGGGTAGGTTGGCCCATTCGAGTTTATTCAAAGGCTAGACGCTTTAACTAGCTGGGAATCTAAGTGAAGGTTGTTAGTAATTCAATCCTTTTTTCAAAAAAAAATCATATTTATCGGACCATATTTGAGTGTGTAATGCCGTTTTAATAATTTTTCATACATCAAAGTAAATTTTGAAAAACTTGTTTAACGTGTTTATACTCACTGACGTTTGACAGTACAGCATTATTAAAATGCCATATTTAAAGGTTATAGTGTATGGATTATTTTAGTATATAATGTTCCACAAAATTAGTTGACAGTTTAAGGCGAAAGTTGTTCATACTCTAAACATGACAATGGGGCAGATTGGCCCAATGCAACCGGGGCACGTTGGCCATGTGGCCAACTTGCCCCGTAGATTTTTAAAATTATTCGGGTAAATTTGTGACGGAAAAACTGTTTTTGTTATAAAAGAATTAAAACTTGTAAAACATATTAGATCAGAAATTAGCCTCATAAACAAATTGGCATTTGTTTTTATACGTTTTTTTGGGTTTTATACGTCGATTATAAGAAAATATCACTGGAATGCACAACCCTCGGAATTAGGAAAAATGAGGTCGGCAATAATTTGCCGATCTTAAACACTTTCAGGTCGGCAGTTAGGTCGGCATTGCCGAATGCCGACCCTAATTCCGAGGGTTGAATACATAAGATTTAAATTTAAATAAATTATCTCCTTATAAAATGTAATTTTATCTTAGATTTACATATGTCTAAACATAAATATTGTATATATTTATATATTTTTATTATATATATTATTTAACATATAATATAACTTATATATGTAAATTTGATTGATATTTAAACTTTTACATACTAGTTATACTTAAATATATAAATTTAATACTTTATACAAAATGCACTTAACTTTTCATGCTTAACACTTAAATTTGTATAAGATATATAAGTTTAATATGGCATGAGTTATTTAAATTGTTAATGATTAAAAGTAAATAAATATTTTAAAAAAGAAAAATATAAAATGTAATTTTTTAAATATATAAGTATGCAGGTATATAAATAATTAAATAAAAAAGAAATAGTTAAATATAAAACATGTAATAAAGTAATGTACTTTTGGTTTTTGCATTTTTTTTAGACCTACCTAAAAATAGTACGAAATTATATTTGCAAGTCACAACGTGGAAAAGTGTCAGAAGAAACAATGTTATTGGCAGTGATACAAGTTACAAAATATAAAAGATCAATTAGAGCAGTTAGTAGAGAATTTAATATACCACGTAAGACTCTAGGAAGATATTGCATATCTAAAAGGTTGCCATCTACATCTAATACTTCAGTTCAAACTGAAGTAGAACTTAATTGCCAAGTTATTCTTTCAAATTCTAACATTGATAATTAATTTGAGTTTGATGTTACTGCAACAGTACATAAACCTAATGTAGAACATACGCCTGATAACGCAGCTATAGGGAGAGATTTATCACCTAAATTAGATAAAAAAAACCTGGCACAAGTTTGGCTATGCCAAAAGATTTCAGGTATTTATATTTTCTCCAACAAATTTGAATATAGTTTAGTACTGTAATTTATTTAAACATTTAATAAGATACTTCAATATAAAATACTGCTTTGATATATTTAAAATTTTGAATTTTTTTAGAGACTGGGACAGGTACTTAATATGATTTTAATGTTTACGTCTAATGGTAATATGTATTTTATATTTCCTTGGGTATTTGAACCTGAGCAGGAAGTTTTGCTTGAAGAATACCTAATGAAAGCAAGTGATATTTACTATGGTCTTTCTCCGAAAGAAGTTTGACGGTTTGCTTATACATATGCTGTTGCTTGTAGCCGGAAAATTCCTCACTCAGAGATAGAACTTCAATCTGCTGGTAGTGATTGGTTCTCCGGATTCTTAAAAAGGCATCCAAAGCTTTCTATTCGCTCTCCTCAAGCAACAAGTTTAGCTCAGTGCACAAATTTTAATAAACATAATGTACATTTATTTTTTGACAACTTAAGCAATGTTTTGAATAGGTTAAAATTAAGTGCTTCAGACATTTGGAACATTGATAAGACTGGAATCACAACAGCGCAGCGGCCTGATCGTGTTGTTGCACGTAGAGACTTTTGCCAGATAGGTCGTGTAACATCAGCAGAAAGAGGAGCATTAGTGACTATGGCTTTGGCGGTTAGTGCGATTGGCAATAGCATACCTCCATATTTTATCTTTCCCAGAGTTAATTTTAAATCTCACTTTATTCGTGATGGACCAATAGGATGAGATGAATCAGCACATTCTTGAGGATGGATGACAGAGACAAATTTTCTTAAATATATCAAACATTTTTCTATCCATGCACGTTGTTCCAATGATCACCCTTGTCTGGTATTGATTGACAAACACAGCTCTCATCTTGATGCAGCAGTACTTGATTTTTGTAAAGAAAATGGTATCACACTTTTATCTTTTCCAGCACACTGTAGTCATAAATTACAACCATTAGATAGAAGTGTTTATAGTCCTTTTAAAAAGTTTGTGAACTCAGCATGTGATGCATGGGTTACTGTAAACAAACAACCTATGACTATCTATGACATACCTGGTATAGTAAAAACAGCAATTTCTAATGCTATAACTCCAAGGAACATAATTAGTGGTTTCCAAGCAACAGGTATTTATCCATTTAACAGAGATATTTTTCCAGAAAGTGATTTTTTGCCATCATATTTAACAGATAGACCAGACCCTAGCACTAAAATGTCATCTGTGGATTTTAGCATCACTAAACAAACACCTAGAAACGAAGTTTCAGCTGGGGATTGTAAACAAACACCTAGCAACGAAGTTTCATCTGTGGATTGTAAACAAAAATTCAAAAAATTTAATTCAAGTGAATCAAAATCTAAGAAAGGAAATTTACCAGATTTAGACAGCACATCAGGTGCTACTCTAAACTCTTGTGAGGCCTTTTGAAAAAGCTCAGCCGAGAAAAAACAATTTAAATGAGCTCAGAAATTGGAAACGAATTTCTGCTATATTAACTGATACGCCAGTTAAAAAAGCCTTGCAACAGGCACAGAAAGCAGCAAAAGAAAAAAAACAGAAGGGCTCAAAAAATAAAAAACTATTTTCTATCAAAGAAGCCGGTCCAAGTAACTCTAAAACGAGGAGGATTTTTGCCAGTTAACCTGTAAAAGAAAAACGCAACAAGAAAAACAAAGATGGTAATGAGGAAGATGTCTTGTGTCTTAGTTGCTTCAAACCGTTCTCAAACAGCCTTCAAGGTGCTGTGTGGATACAGTGTTCAAGCTGTCAGCGTTGGGCCCATGTGAGTTGTGTAGAAAAAGATGCAAAGGGATTAGATTATAAATGTTTATATTGTTGTTAACTAAAATGTTATTGTTGTATTTTGTTTTTACTTCATTTTTTTGTAGTTTATTGTTTAAAAGTTGTTTCAATTTCGTTTTATCAAGTTATAAAGTTGTTTTTGCTCAATGAGCGTTTTCTCACTTCAAAATCTGCCATAAATTGTATGTGGGCCAACCTGCCCCAATCTTTGGGCCAACCTACCCCGATAACGGGGTAGGTTGGCCGATATGACCTAACAAAAACAGTTTTTAATGTGTTAAAAAGCTATTATGAACTTTTATTAATTTTTCCGGATAGTCTAAGGACTAGTCAACCTTTTTCCAAAAAAAAATAAACTAAAAAGCTATACATTAAGGTAAAAAAAGTGGGCCAACGTGCCCCGGTCTCCCCTACACCATTTGTTACACCTTTCAAATTTGCACCATTGTCATAGCTCTGACCTCTTATGTTTTTCACTGACAAACTATTTTTTACCTGAGTGTCAATAATCTCATTCAATAATTCAAATTTCGTCGAACCTTCAATTAAGTGAAATCCAAGAAAACTTTTGTTAATGTGAATTTTGTTCTTATTCTCTACATCGACATATCGAACCAGCATTGACGTTTGCCCTTGGTGACTGATATCTGGTGAACAATCAAAAACAATTGAAAATACACGGACTTTTGGACATTTGAGCAAATTTTGAGTTTAATGAATTTGCCAATCAAGTCAATAATTTTATTCTGCCAGATCTTCTGCCAGATAGTGCACAAAATTTGTTTTTTTTTTTGCTCTCAACAAATGTATTTCCATTACTGGATCAAATTCAGCCAAAAATTCCTAAACTTTTTGAAAGTTTTCATTAATATCTTTATAGACTTTGTCACAAGAGCCTCTGAGGCTCAATCAATCTTTCAATTGTTTGAATAGTGTCAATCTTTCAATTGTTTGAGTAGTATCAGTTTCAATCAATCTTTCAATTGTTTGAATAGTGTCAATTCAATTAATAGAGTTAGTTGATTTGCTTTCATTTCCAGAATCAAACAGATCTTGAATTGTTGGACTTTCTTCGGCCATTTTATCATGATGAGCTTTTAATAGAAATTTTTCTAAAGATTTAAATATCTTTAGAAACATTTGATTTCAATTGTTCCTCTTTTTGTAGGCGCTTTTGTTTAAACTCCCAACCTGAAGGTTTTCTTTTCTTCATTATTCCTTTTAAAAGAAATCAATAAATATTATATAAAATTTTATAGCAATAATTAGGTAACTTTATATCAAAATAAAAAAATAGTTGATATTCTCAAATAAGAGCGCTAAACCACTTTGAAAGCGAAAAATATTTAACACAAAAAAAACTACTTTTAAAGCTTTAATTTCTAAACCAATATATAAAGAAACGCTTTTTTAATTTAAAACGGTTTTCTAAAATTTTTTGTTTAGGGGCTGTCTATGAATTACGTCAACAAAATAGGGGGAGAGGGAGTCTGATTTTAAAATACGGGGGAGGGGGGAAGGTCAAGATAAATTGATGCCAACAGTTTTCTTTTTAAATATACTTACTTAAAAAAAGGAAAATTAGGCAGCGCTGGCAGTCTTATGTAACATAGTCGCTTAACCTTCAGTATTTTAATAAATATTTATATTTATTATATTATAATGTTTATAACCATACTTTTTAAAAACTGTTTTGTGATTTAAAAAGACTCGACACCTACAGAACTAAGTAAGCACACACGAGATGTTTACTCGTAGCACTATTAATTTTTCAAAGTTGTTGTTGGTTGGTCTGCCATGCAAATAAAAAAGATTTATGTTAGTAAATAATTTGAACAATATAATGAAGACCGTTACAATAATTTAAGGAACACAATGCAGACCGTTTAAATAATATAATGCAGACCAAGGTCTACATTATATTATTTAAACAATTATACCAGAGGTCGGCAATCTGAGGTTGATGCGGCTCTTAAGCTCCATACACAAATATTAATATAGTATTGAAATAAAGACTTGGTAGATGATTTAAAAAAAAACATGAAATGAAGGTGTTGGTAGCTTTTTAAAAACTGTGTTTTTAAAGTGCTACTAACATCTTTTTTTCATTATTATATTAATAATTATGCATGGAGCTAAAGAGGCGCATCTTGACATTGAAAGAACCACGCGAAGGTTGCAAGTCGCAGGTTGCCAACCCCTGGTACAAACGTTTAAATAATATAATGTAGAACATGTACTTACATAAATCTTTTTTGTTTGCACAGCAGATTAAAACTTTGTACTTTTGGCTTTTCTGTCTCAATAGGTTGCCGATTCCTGATTTATACAATTTGTTAAATGCATTTTTCTTTAAACTGAATTAGGTCTAAAGTTAAAGTGAGGAGGATTGTTACACTGAAGTGTTGCATTAATTTGAAATATGTTTATAATTTAAACGTGTAAAGTGTACATTTTCGTGAACACTTTAATCTTTATTTTTTGTTAGGAATAAGTTTTTGTAGTTATAAACTGGAAATATGTTATAAACTGGAAATATGTTATAAACTGGAAATATGTTATAAACTGGAAATATGTTATAAACTGGAAATATGTTATAAACTGGAAATATGTTATAAACTGGAAATATGTTATAAACTGGAAATATGTTATAAACTGGAAATAACTGGAATAAACTGGAAATATGTTATAAACTGGAAACATGTTATAAACTGGAAATATGTTATAAACTGGAAAGTTAAAAATAACTACCTTTTACTTTTATTCACTTTTTGTTCAGAGAAAAAATTTTTATTTTTAAACGGTTCTCTAAATAGTTCACTTTTAATCAATTTTTTGTTTTTGTTGTGAATTAGTCTTTTCACAATATTTTTTTTGGGGTGGGGGGTGGGGGGGGTGATTAACTGCACTACCCTGACGGAATTGAATGTTGACGGATTTTTTTAGGGGGGTATCTGGAGGTTTGACATTATGTTGACAAGGGGGAGGGGGAGATATAATTGCCAGAAAATTCTTGACGTATTTAATGAACAGCCCCTTAAAACACGACCGCTTCTTCATAGAAATGTTCGCCTTTCTTCAGAAATTTATTTCGATGCGATAATTCTTTTCTTAATTTAAATTGGTTCATTTTTGGGCCGCAAGTAAAAACAATACTTCTAAACAATGTCAATGATTGGTTAGCGGAAAAATGCAAAAACTTGATTTTTTTTTAATTGGCTGAAACATTTTTAAAATTGTACTGTAAATAAATTAAAGAAAATTTAAAAAATGTTTTTTTGAGTAATTATGGTTTTTAATAAAAAATATTAGAGACTAATTCTTATATAAATACGTATACAAATTTTTATATAACTATTCGTATAAATTTATATAGTTTCATATTCTCAAGAAAAAAAATATTTTTTTAAAATTTGGCGCCCTTGTCGCCTTGGCGCCTTGGTGAAAATCACCCGTTGTACCCGCCTACCGTACACCTGATTAAAACCATGTTTCAACAGTAAGCAAACTAATAAGGCAATGGCAACTGAAAAAAAAAAAAAAAAAGTTATGTTTAAACTTAAAAAAATCCTTTCGTTATAGGATTATTATAATCAGTTATACGAAAATTTGATTCGTAAAAAAAATTCATAAATAAGATTCAAAATGTAGTGACTAATTTAGAGCTAAAATATGTATAATAAATCTGATAATAGTCTAATTAATAATAGTCATAAAAACGTTATTATAAAAATCTTTTTCTTATCAGTCGTGATATCATAGAATATCTGAAAGTAATGAGAAAGTTGAGTATAATATAAAGTAGGTATACGTAAGCTTGAATTTCAATTAAAATATAAATTTTAGAACTTATCTTTGAAAAATGAAAAAAAATAAGGAAAGAAAAAGATTAGTAGCTTAACAAATTCTAGTATTTATATTTTGATACTGATTATAGTAAGATTTATACTTAGTCTTAGTTCCAAAGTGTCTTAAGTAAAAACTAATTTACAGAAACTAAAACCACCCGGCACTATATAGTGTCAAGTAATACCACAACTTAGTAACATCTATTGACTGGCAAGGATAACAATGTTGCTTTACACACTGCAATGTAACATCGCTTTTCAACTTTAAAAAAACACAGAATATAAACATATATAAACTTTAAACACATTTTATAAACTATTAACACTTACTTTATTACACATCAAAACATGCTTATCATAAACTTTTAATTGACAACATTTGAAAATAAATTTTTGTACTTTCTTTTACCACACATCCTATATTGGGTTGCAGACAAAAGTATTCAAAAGATTTGGTTTACCAGATCTTTTTTTACTTTAAATTTTTAATTATAGCCATAGCAGTTTTTTTTCAAGACTTCTTAAGTAAATAGAAAATTATAACACACCCTTGTCTAACGTTATAATTATTACCAAGGTAACAATTATAACGTAAGACAATGGTCTTTTAAACACTCAAAAGACGTCCAAACGTTCAAAAGACATTCAAAAGGCGTTAAAAACGTTTAAAAGACGCTCAAAAGACGCTCAAAAGACGTCTTTTTTATATCCCATCCCGACTGGGTTTGGTTATTTATATGAAAACAAGACACTGCTCTTCAATTTTAAAATATGCATCTGCGGCATATATAGTGGAAATAGTTTCTTGCCATAAATTACACAGGTCAACAAAAAAAAAATTTTCTGGTGCCGAGAAAACAATTTGCTTTTTGAATAGCATTTCTCATTTAGATTTTCATCATGTCAAGTTGAAAAGGTATTTGGGTTCAAATATTTAGTTTTTGGGGTAAAACCCCTAATATTGTCAAAAAAATAAAAATTATTCAAAAGTATGTAAACCTGGGTCTCAAAAAAATCTTTTATAATTGGTATTTGAGAAACATTGCAAGATTTTTAATTTAAATATATATTTGTCGGAGATATAAACTGCAAATCCTCCGCCTCTTTTCCCGCTGACTCTTGGTTTGCTAATTAATTTATGTGTCGGCAAAGTATAGATAGAATTTAACTAAGCCGAACTTTCAGATTCTTGGCAATTCTCTGTATTTTTATTATTTAGAGTATTCACTTCCATTTCAAAAATAAAAAGATAAGATTATAAAAAGAAACTCTATGCGCACGTTTTATTTTAATATCCTTTTCCATTGGGTAGATTAGGATAATATAAGCACCTTAAGCGATAATTAAAATATTTTAAAAGATAATTATGCTGGATCCAAAATTTTTGCCAATAAACAGTTTTTAGGGATACCTACTCCTGATCCACTTAGATGTTTGGGCACCTAAAATTTTTTTTTAAAAGCACAGAGGTTTCAAAAAAGTAGCAAAAGTGCTTATATTACCCAGACCACTTAGTAATGTGAGCACTTTAAATTAGCTCAAAAAAAAACAAACCATTTAAGTAAAAAAATAGCAACCTGACAATAAGAAACAATTTTTGGAGTATAATGATTCTTTATTAACAAAACTTCATCATTAAAAGATCCACTTGCGTGGTGATAATGTTTTAAGATCGCAAAAAATTTAACAGCGCTTTAATTAGATGATAGCCGCTAATTACTACATATAAATTTACGCAAATCAATGGATTCCTGTTATCATCACGTAAACGTGATTCGAAAAATACAAAGCAACTTTAAATTGACTGCTTACATCTAAGAAACCTTGAAGTATGTTCATATTACCATGGTGCTCATATTACCTTTATCTGCCCTTTATAATCTATTACTTTCACAAAAAAGTTTTTTTAACTTTTTGTTTAGTAAGTTTCCGTTCCTTTTCGTCGCTATTTTCTTCATGGTTGTCAATTCGTAAACTTTTCCATCGGTTCCTTTCCTCTATGTCGACTTTTTTCGGCTTAAAATCGCTATTATCTGACAAAATTTTTCTTTGTTTTTTTTTTTTTTTTTTTTGGTAAATAATTATTCACTTACTTGTTTGCTAATACTTTACAAATACTTGTTTACGAATACTTGTCTTCATGCGTCTTTATTTTTTCAACATACAGATCACCAACGAACTTCATGCCAGTTTTTATTTCTTGAATTCCACTTAATCCATTATTTTTTTGTTGCAATTTTTTTATTAAAATTGTTAATAGTTTTTTTAAAAAAAAAAACATCATCGTTTTTTTTGAACATTAAGTAGTTCTCTCATCATTTCAATGGAGACGTATTCACCTAATTTTCTCATTGTATTTGTTTTAAAGTTTGAATATATAATCAATAGTATATAAATGTGTAGAGATATAAATGTTATGGTTTCTTAAGTTTATCCACGCTAGAAAAACACGCCCGATCTCTTCAGTATGATAAATTGGGATATAATTTCTTTTACAATTCGTAACAATATATATTTTTTTTAGTAATATCTAAAGAATACCTTAACCAGTATGAATCATCCTCTAAGAAAAACCGCGTATAAGTTTTACATAAATTAATTTTTTTCCTGAAAGTAAAGTTTTTCGGTACTACTATAAAAGTTCTCTATTGTATTCAGTTTCGGTTACTCAGACAAAATGGCTGTCAACTTTAAATAAATTAGTTCTTTATTTTACAAAAAAAGCGAAACTTGAATTTGCACACTCAAAAAATGTATAGTAAGGTGTCCCAAAAAAAAAAAAAAAAAATACCTTTCAAGCTTTTCCCAATCTCTAAGGTCTAAATGGCCTAAAAATACCACACAAAAATTTTTGTCCCAGTAAAAGTGATATCTGTAAAATTTCATTTTTCAAAAAAAATGAAATTTTTGGAAAAAAATTATGTACTTTGGAAATTCTTTTGAAAATATACATTTTCAGTTTAAAAAATTAAATATTTTTGAATTGTTTCTTTGTCATGTCCTTCTTCAGCTTTTTTCTGTTGTCTCTGGCAACCAGCATGAGGTTCTGTTTCATGTTGTTCAACCTGTAGCCTCCAACAAAGTTCTGGATTAGTTGGATATTCCTTTAAGCACAGTCATTGGCACATTTAATAGACTTCAAAAACCTTTTAAGTATATCAAATAACTGACTGGCATCTCCGCTGATCCACTTCTCCACCTCTTCAAAAGGGATCTCACATATCTTGAACAAAATTCAGCTCTGGGAACCTACCAGCTCAGTAAGCTCTGTTGACCTGATAATAACCGGTAGCTTTGGTTTCCCCATATGAAACTGGTCAGAGACATTACACTTGACTAACTTCTTCAACATTTTCTTCTTCACCTCGTCATCGATATCATCGTCAGCAAGGGACAGAATAACTAACTGTTCTGTTAAATACCAAGCATGTCGCTGCATGCTGGAAAAGAGGGCCTGTCCGAGTTTTGGGTAGTAGTCCTTTATGTCAAACAATGATGTAAAGGCAGCCAAGTCATTTGAAGTCGACTTGTCCACCAAACAGGATTTTAAGAACCAGGGCCCATAACATACAGAAACAAAGAATGCCGCTCTCTTTCATGACCTGAGCTACCTTCTCAGTCATCTTCATGGTTTGCAGGTATAAAGCATCTGCCATGAACCTTTAGAATAAATTATTATTATTATTAAATATGTAAGAAAAACTTGAAAATGTACTATCCCCTAAACACAAAAATTATTGATAATATACTATAAATTATTGATATTGATACTATACCTGGGTTCATGGCAGGCTCCAGGTTGATAAAAAATGAAATCATGGCACATCTTTTCCCAAAAAAAAGACAACTAGCTCACAATGTTTCTTGTAGTCCCCCCTGTTAAATTTCTCTATGGCCAGTGCCCTCTTGCCAAACTCCAGGGCCTCCCTTGCAATGTTGTACTAGGATGATCCGACCTGTAGCTCATTCCAATAAAACTAATGATCGAGTGTTGGAAGCAGAGGTGTCACAGCATATAGCAAAGAACTGAGCAACAATATCGTAATATTCTAAAAGATTTAAGATCATATAAGCCTGGTCAATTCCCTTGGAACTTTCAGCTTGAACTACTCCAAGGAAAATGTCATTTATGTCATCAATATCAGGAGATGTAACACTGATTGCAATCCTTTCAACAGTAACAGTAATGTTCAGGTTCTCCTTAATCTCTTTGATCTTTTTGCTGTCAAAGTGCAGGACAAGCCTCTTTCCCTTCAAGGTTTCTATTATATCTTGTCTTATCTGGTCTCCTAATAATTAAAATAACTTTATCATCTGTATAATTTAATCTTTATTTATCCTAGTTTTACTTGATCTTCATTATCTTCAATAATTTTATATCCTCCTATTTATTCTTACCTGAATCTTCAATCTTCTTGAATCTCTTTCGATGAATGGAGCTTCTGGTGATGGGCACATCCTCAAGATTTACGCCTGCTTTGTTGCATATTGCTGCAATGATTGCGGTTTGAGGGTGAATCCCGACCCTGTATCGAGCAGATACTTCAGAAGTACAATTCACCAGATCCTTAGAACTGAAACTTATCATTATCTACATAATAAACAGTTATGATATTTCTAATCTAATTGAATCAATTTTATTAAGTTTCCTCAAAATTAGTACAACCAACTTTACATTTTAATACAATCTTTTATTTACCTTGCCTTTTACTATAGAATCAGAGTTTTGGAGTAAAAAATCGACAGAATTTTCTTGTGTGGAAATTACAGTTTCTGACTCGGATGCAGAAGAACCAACATCAGATTCAAAGGAAGCCTTAAGTTCACTTAAAACTAGTTCCCTTCTTTTTTTTCCTTCTTTCACTTCTGTAATCTTCATATGCTTCATTCTCTGCCACCGATTCTGTCTATTTTTAACAGATTTTTCAAACTCTTTATCTACCTCTGAAATAATATACATTTTTCTCTCTTCTTTTTGATTTAAAAAAAACTGAATGTCCTCTGCCTTGGTCTTCTGGGAATGAAGTTGATCTGATTGGATCTTCTCCTTAAATTTCCCTACAGATATGTCGAGGAGTTTGCTGCTCTCATTAATGAACTCTTCCTGTATCTTAGTGGATCTACCAATGCTCGAATCCCAGTTTAAATCTCTCAGTTGGATTAGTTTGCAATACTTAATGTGGAGCTTCAGAATCTTATCCCTGATTATACATAAAGAAGTTTATTAATTACATAAATATTGGTTATTTTTTATTTATTTATTTATATTGGTAATTAATTACTTATTTTTTTATTTTTGAGATTATTTGTTTATATACGTAACTAAAAATTACTTTATTTTTTACCTAACAGCAGCTCCAGAAATGATAAGTTCGCCAAAACCAGCCTTGTTCCACACATCCATTACAAGAGAAGTAACACATTTATGGTTGGGATCTTTACAGGATCCACCCTTGCAGATAAGATCTTAGCCTAGAAAATGTTGAGGACAAGCTACAACAGGTCTTGTAGATTTAAACTTTAAAGTCTTGGAAGATTCGATAAACTGTATATATCTGAGCACATTTCCAATGCTGGGGAGCTGGTTTGTGGGCAGCTGGTTGATAGGATACTTGAGAAGAAACAGCAGCCTTCTAAGATTAGTCTGTATCTTCCTCTTTTCTCTTTTATTCTTGTCTTTCTTACAATGACGGTCCATTTTAGAAATTACTATTAAATATTAAATTATATAACATACTTTAGTCTATCTATTCATTCAATCATTCATTAAACAAATATATTATTCATTTAATTTTTTTTTAATTTTTAGCTGTGTGTAAAATGCATTATGTAGCATGACAATAAAAGTAAACATATATGTAGTACAAATCTCAAAAACGCAATCAAATCGAGCATAATTAAGTTTATCTTTTTAATCAACCACAGACGACTTAAATTGGCATTTTATCACGCTAATAATATTGTTAAACTATTGTCACTAAGTTTATTAAAAACAAAATATAACAGCAGAAAAATTTCATTACAAATTTATCAAACATTGACATAATGGACATTTATTTTTAAAAAATCGTATTTTTTAAATTTTACAGATATCACTTTTTTGACAACGGATTTTTTTTTTCGTTTATTTTTAGCCTCAGGGGACATCAGGGAATGGGAAAAGCTTTAGAGGTATCCTCCAAAAAAAAAAGTGTGTTTCTGGGACACCCTAATGTATAAAACACAATTTTAGCGCAAAATTTCTGTACCGATAGAAACCACCGGCAGAAATCTTTCGATTTAGTTATTTTTACATGGTTTCCACTTACTTTGACTATGAGTTTAAAAATGCACACTGGTAATCGGGAATTTTTTGAACAAAAAAAACGCCGTGCTTGACAAAACATAATTATAAGTTTACCAATGCTATGCCCATACAGTAGTGACTCGTCAGGTATGATCAACATTTCCAACCTTTTTTTTTTTAACAAATGAATTTTATTTTACGCAAAATACAGTATAAAAATTGAGCAAGGTGCAGCATGGAATGTAAGAAATTGAAGGCAAGTAGTCAACTGTTTTTTTTGGACAATCGAAATTTTATTTTTTCCTTTGTTTAATTTTTATTTGAATTTTATATACTCAAAAATAACAAATGTTTTAAAATTAAAGAATTTGTATTCCTTTATAAAAAATAAAATTTTAAATAAAATCAATGCATTTTAAGTGGAAACACAAATAACTAACATTCAAATTACATCTATACATGCATCTATTATTTTATGCATAAGTATACATATACTTCTATTTACATTGTTGGATTGTAAAAATGTTTTAAATTTGCAAACCTTAATTCCTTTTCCATTCCTCTTGAGAATGCTGAAACATAATGCACTATGTACATTATGTTTCAGCATATTTGATGTTCTTTTAGTTTTAAACAAACATCTCTATATCGATTGAGAATGTGTCGTTCTTCAAGAGTTTCTTTAAGGGGATCTAAAGGTATTGTTGTTGATCCTGGTTCTGCACATAATGAATAAATAAAAACTGTGAAATAAAAAACTTTGAATAATAGCTATATTTCAAAATTGATAAAAAGTAAAACTTGTTTATTATACCAAAAATTTAACTTCATAATTATTATTAATTTTTTTAATAATTTTTTTTCTACCTAATATTTGCCATATGTGAAATATAAATAAAAAAATTCATTAGTTCATGTCTGACATGAACTAATAAACTTACCCTGACATGTATGACATGAACTAATGAATTTTTTTATTTATATTTCACATATGGCAAATATAAAGTAGAAAAAAAATTATAAAAAAAATTAATAATAATTATGATTTATGATTTATGACATGATGTCAAAAATCAAATGCAAAAAGAATGTAACTTAGAGTAAAGTTTCAAGTTTAAGTTAAACTTAAAGCCTGTATCAATTATATATAAAAGCAAAAATCAAAATGTATTAATTTTTTAAGATATGCATTAGGAATACTATCAGAAATAAACAAAGTTAATAACATTTTAACTAACTTTTTTTTTTAAGTAGTTTAACTTTATTTCAGAGCAAATTAGGCTTAAATACACTAAATAGCATTGAATAATGTATATTATTAATATAAATAAATTGATGCCATCAATTAATGCTATATTATAATAATATTATTAATGTATTTGTTTAAATATATTTACATTAAATATAAAATTTTACCAACAAAATCTTTATCGAATGAAGAAACAATATCACAAACATTACAATCTTCCAAATTAATCTCGTCCATTTTAATTATATCTCAAACTTTTTCATTAAAAGTTTTTGTATTCTGTGAACAAAAGATTAGTAAACCAAATTTAAAATTTTTTTTTTTCAAAATTGACTTTTATTTCTTGGGGTACCACTTTAATTAGATGATAGCCGCTATTTACTGCCTATAAGTTTTCGCAAAATGTACTGACTCCTGTTATCACCACATAAAGTTGATTCGAAAAATACAAATCAACTTTAAATTGACTGCTTGCATCAAAGAAATATTTAAGTATACTCATATTGCCAAGGTGCTCATATTACCCTAATCTACCCTTTATAATCTGTTACTTTCACAAAAAGTTTTTTTAACTTTTTGTTTTGTAAATTCCAAATCCCTTTCGTCGCTATTTTCATGAGGCCGTCAACTCGTAGTTTGTTCTTTCGGTTCCTGTCCCCTATGTCGACACTTTTTAGCATAAACTCGCTATTATTTGACGAAATTTTTCTTTGTATTTTTTTTCAATTATATAATTCTTCTCTTGTTTTACTTTGTCTTCGTGCGTCTTTATTTTTTAAACACACAGATCACCAAAGAACTTCATGCCAGTTTTTATTTATTGAATTTCTTTACTTAATCCTTTACTTTTTTTGTTGCATAGATTCAATTTTTTTATTAAAGTCGTTGATATCAAAAAAAAAAAAAAAAGAAATTTCTTTTTTTTTTTTCGTTTCTTTTTAAGCATTAAGTAGTTCCCTCATCATTGCAATGAGACGTATTCACCTAATTTGCTCATTTTGTTTTAAAATTTGAATATGTAATCAATAAAATATAAGTTGTAGACTTAAAGGTTCTTATATTTATCCACGCTAGAAAAACACGTTTGATCGCTTCAGTATGATAAACGAGCATATAATCTCTTTTATAATTTGTAACAATATAGTTTTTTTAGTAATTTATAAAGAACACTGTCGAAAAATGTATGGAACACAAGTTTAGCGCAAAACTTCTGTACGGATAGAAACCTTTATATAAACATTTACCTCATCATATGAACGTTTAGCTCATTCGGTTAAGACATTAAATATGGCCGCGGAGACCCGGGTTCGCATCCCGCGACGGCAAACTTTTTGCGGCCGTGGCGCAGTGGTTAGAGCGCTTGCTTTATAAGCAGGAGATCCAGGTTCGAAACGAGCTCTGGACAAATTTTCGCGTCACGGTAAGGAAGGAGGCGTGAACTTCCTGGTTAAATGCACTTCCGCGGTGCTCTGTGACAAGACCGTTAGGACTTCTTGGGGCACCTAAAATAAAAAAAAAAAAAAACCGTTGGCAGAAAACTTTCGATGTAGTTATTTTGACATGGTTTCCACTTACTATGACTGAGAGTTTTTAAACAAAAGGTACCGTCAAGCGGGGTGACTTTGATAGATTTTAGAGCATTTTTGCAAATTAACTCATTCGTATTAATTTTTTATTTGAATTTTTTTTCGATATAACGTTATACCTTTCCTTTATAGGAATCCATTAAATATAATTTTTTTTTGGTTTTAATATATACTTTTTTAAGTCAAAAATGTTATCAATCCCAATCCTTCGTTGGGGTTGACTTTGATAGTTCATTATTTCTTAAAAGCTTATTAATTAAGCCATCTTCACAATGCCATTAATATATTTTTTTGGAGTTTTACTAAATTACAACACAATTTATAAATATATTTTTGAGATTTTACCGGTAAAATTATATATTTAGACAACAAGATTGGTTATCGAATATATCCACAAAATGGACAAAAAAACAAAAAACAATTTAGTGTTAATATGCTAAACATAACAATATAATGTATCAATAGCTAATATAATGTATAATAACGTAATTGTAATTAGCAGTTATAAGATAATACTAACAAAAAAAAGTACTAATTGTATATAAATATTAAGTACAATTGTACTTTACTTGTTTAACTCCATTTAAAATAAAAAAAGATACCAAATTAAAAAAACCTAAAAATCAAAATTTCTGAAGATTTTACAACAACTGGTGTTAAAACCGGACTAGGAATTAGTTGTTCTGTGTAATACCTCTAAATTTTTTTAATGAAAAGTTCTGAGTTCAATCATTTAATGAATATTTATGATATCTTCTGATAACGTATCCGATTCACTTAACAGATTTTAATAATATTTTATACATTTGCAAACTCTAGTTGATAACTATTATTTGTCTTCGGTGGTTGAAGATGTTGCAATATACTCGAGAAATGTACAGCAAAAACAATGTCTTCTGCAACAGGATAATTAAACAGATTTTTTGGATCCTTCTACTTTCCTTTGGAACCTCATATAAAGAATTTTAATCTTAACAATCTGTCCAATGTACTTCAATTTCACACATTTTCTAGTTTTTCCTGGGTAGACTTCAACATGCCAACTCCCTGTAGTTTGAAAATTGTTGACATAAGGTTCTTCTTGATTAGACTCATTTAAATCAACATCCTTCTTGTCATTACTCTCATTGGGATAACCACTACTACCAACTTCAATGTCTTCTAATTCAGATAAAGATTCAACATCCTTTGAAGCTATTTTTGATTTTTTGCCTTTAATTTTTTGGCTTTTGGATTTTTTCTGTTTTGATCTTTATCTAAAATCAATGTCATCTATTGTGATCGAATTTCCTGGTTCAATATTTTTCCCTCTATTTCTATTGCTTTTTCCTGCTGCATCATTGCCACAGTACTTTGTGAGAATATCTATTACACCCTCATTTAATATTTCTTTTATGGTCTCACCGCCATAGTCATTATTGACATCTGGAAGCCGTTTTAATACTTTTTCTCAATTCAATGAATATATACCTGAAGCTTCGAATCCCGCTTTTAAGTTGTCTGCTTTCAGTATTTTGCAACTTTGTCAAGAGCGCTGGGAAAAGGTTTTTTGTAATTGAACCCTTGATTCGTGATTCTCTTCTCCATGTTTGTAAAATCTTCTTCCATCAACTTTCAAGGGTCTGAAAACAGCAATATCAAGCGGTTGTAGCAGATGTGTGGCACTTGAGATTAAACATGTAAACCGGATATTATTTTCCAAGCATGCTTTGATGGTATCAGATGAGAAATGTGAAGTTAAATTATCCCCAATAACAACTTTAGTTCCTGTATGAGATGCTGTTTCAGGAATAAAAATTTACCTGAACCAACGCTCAAATGTTCTAGAGTCAAACCAACCAGATTTTGAACTGTTGAATATAGTTTGCAGCTTTATAAACAGCTGCACTCCCACAGTTCATAATACTAATAGCTCCTTTTGAATGCTGCATTTTTCTTTCTACGTATTTGAGGCCAAGTTTACAAACTACTGTTTTAGAACCTAGATTATCAATCACATTTGTCTTATCATAACTGAATATATTGGTATTAGGAATGTCTTGAAGTGTAATGGATAACTCATCGAATTATGAACATACTGAATTTCGATCAATTTCAGCTCTTGCTGGTTTTATGTTATCAGCAATTTGAGCAGTCAGATTATTGTAAACAATGAAGGATTTTATCCAATCAGGGCTAGGCAAGTTATTTTTAAATTTTAAATCAGTAAGACCCATTCTGTATAGATAGTCTTTTACTAGCAGACCTATATCCAACTTATCAAAAGGTAACTTCCAATCTGTCAGGATGCTGATAATTTGTTGAATCTTTTCTTCAATATGGAGCTGTAATTTGGTCTACCCTCCAAAGTTTTTCGTATGTCTTAGTTTACTATTGTTGTACAGAGTACCATATGGTATACCATATAACTTGGATGCCTTAAAAATCAATATTCAGTTTGTTGAAATATCTAACAAGGCATTTAGCATGGCTTCTGCAAGATACAATGCATAGGATAGATTACCTAGTTTACGTTTATAAGTTTTCATGAATTCTTCTGCAATTCTTCTTGTGATATTTTTTTGTCCTAATGTCTTTTTTAACTAGAAATAATCGTTTGAAACATTAAATAATCACAATAAGATTGAAGTATTAAATATTGAAAATTATTTGAAAAAGTGAAAACAAAATTGTTTTGAATTTTCTGCAAATGTAATTGGAAGTAACCAAAAATGAGTGGTATATTACAGTGGTATTATAACTGGCATTTTTTGGTACATTTAAAAATCGTTGTTTTGTTGTTTAAGTCATGTTAATCCCAACACATTTGCACAAGTTAGAACCACTTCCCAATCCTTAAAGTTTTAAAAATATAAGCAGAATATAATAATGTACTAGAAAAAAAAAAGTTTCTAATTTTGCAATCACATCTCCAAATCAATACTTTTGTAACTAGCAGGCAAAATCATCAAAGTCACCTCGTTTTACAGTAACGCCGTTTTACGGTAACGCCGTGCTTGACAAAACATAATTATAAGTTTGCCAATGCCATGCCCATACAGTAGCGACTCGTCAGCTATAATCAACATATGCATCCTTTTTTTTTAACAAATGAATTTTATTTTACGCAAAATACAGTATAAAAATTGAGCAAGGTGTGATCATTTCATCAGACCTTAAAATGCATGATCATAAAATAACTTAAGCGACAATAAAAGCGCAAAGAACTTCGGGCCTAATTAAACGTGTATTTACAATCTTTGATGTTGAATTTGATTTAAAGGAAAAGGTGAAATCACTATATACAATATTCGTGAAATCGCTTCTTGAGTTCGCCATACCGACATGTTCGCTATACCTACATGTAAGCCTTCTTTACAACGGAATAATAATGAGTTAGAAAATGTGCAAAAAAGAGCAATATTATATAAAAGATATTTATAAAAAGACTATAAGCAACGGGTATAAGAAAATTATAGAAAAGAAGAGCAAGAGGAAATCTTATACAACAGTACAGATTTAAGCACAACGTAGACCAAATTGGTTGGTACAAATGTCTACAATCGACATCATTCTTGACTTGTTCAGGCCCGGCTTTTAAGTGACGGGACATCAAATACAGGTTAGAAAGCGAATATGTACCGTCATATTTATCTATATATAAATCTTCCCCAGCCTAGTTCGTAATAGTTTGAAATTTGTTATTAATTAAAATTAAGGCAAAGGTCTTACGCAAGATTGTTTAATATTAAAAATATATAAATATTTTAAATAACTTGTGTCTTAAATTGTGTGGGCTGTCTATAACACGGTGCAAGTATAGTGTTATAGACATAAAATATCCTCTTGCTCTTCCCCTTCTCCAATTTTGTTTTTTTTGTGTTATAGAAATAATTTGTTTTATTTTCAAATAATTCATTATATTAAAAAAAAATTGTAATTGTTATTGTATAATAAATATTACCATTGCTAAGATATATATTTATAAATAAAATATATACTTTTCATAATTGCCTTATTTTTGCCTATTTATTTTTGCAAATATATATATATATATATATATATATATATATATATATATATATATATATATATATATATATATATATATATATATATATATATATATATATATATATATATATATTATACCGTATTATTAAAACGTCTCTCAAAAAGTTATAGCTATAATTATGTTATTCTGAAAATTTTGCTTAAGCAAAAAAAATTATTTTGCTGATAAAATAATTGACTCAGAAACTTTAATTGAATCTAATTCAAACTTCATCGTACCAAATTACTGCATAGTTAGTCAAACACGAGGAAGAGGTAAAAAAGGTGGAGGTATATATATATACATAGTTTTGTAAATATTTTACTTTTTGTACTATAAATGTATATATATTGCAATGGTAATTTACGAAAAATGATAATTCCTATTCAAATCGAAGTGTTTCTTAAGTTATGTAAGTTTTTTTAATGTATTTTTATATCTCCTTTTTGTTTCCTTGTCTTTCCAAATTATTAAAGTTTAATTGCTGAATTCAGACATATTCATCTAATTTAAATGTTGCAATTATTCCTACATAAATAATGTAATTAGTACTTGTGCATTTTTAAATTTGCAAGTATAACTTTTTTTAATTCATTATCAAAATGATTTCATGTGATATTGGTAAAGTTTTGAAGTCAGAATGCCATAAAACCTCATATTCTAAAAATAAAGAGATTTTTTTACTACATGACCTAGACACTGATATTCGTCAAAACATTTTATGGAGATCTGAGTTGCGTGCTTGTGAAGAACTATTCAGGATTTGTAATCACCATTTTCACTACTTTGAAAAAAGATTTGAAAAAAAAAGGCAATTGTTGTGATGTTTATAAAGTGCATAAAAAAATGAAATAAAAGGTAATTTGATTTCAAATATATGAATACTATCTGTAAAAGTATACAACACGTATCTTAAATATCCTTTTTTTTTTTAGGTAAATTTACAATATCTTTAATGTTGGCTAAACACTTTGAGTCATTAGGATTAAGAGTTTTATCTGGGTGGAAGTTATATACTAGCTGTAAGTCAAAGGCAGTTTTATCAGTAGAACACCCTAGTGAAAATGGAGTAGATGAAATATCGACAGAAGAAGATGAACCATTTACTCATAATAATTTATCCCTGGAAGTTTTAGGAGAATCTCCTATTAATTTACATTCTATTGCTTTACATCAACGTGTTGCATCTGCAATGAAAAAATATAAAAAATCAATAAAAAAGATTGGTGAAGATTTAGCAGTTCATTATGGAATAAGTAATTTGCATTTTATAGATAATTTTACTGCGTCTTATTCGAAAACAGATCAAAGTAAAGCATCTGATCTGGATAAAGTGACACTATTGATGAAAGAAAAGATAAATGCTTCTAACTATAAAAATAAATTAAAATTCTCACTTTAACTCCTGAATCTTGGTCTAGAAACTATGCTTCTAACTACTTTGAAGTTAGTGTGAATACTATTCGAACAGCACGTTGTATGAAACAGGAGAGTGGCATACTTTAACTCCCATTGGACAAAATTGGAAAAAGTGTTGTCTCCATTGTTCAAAGTTTTTATGAAGATGATGAATACTCACGAACAATGTCTAATAAAAAAAGATTATGTAAGTGTTGGAAAAGGAAAAAATAACAGAATACAAGTACAAAAACGATTGCTATTGTGTAACCTGAAAGAATTGTACAGCCAATTTAAAGTTATAAATCCGGGGATTAATCTTGGAATTTCTAAATTTGGCAGTCTGCATCCTAAGTGGTGTGTAAGTGTTGGAGCCTCAGCTGCTCACTCAGTGTGTGTATGTCTTTATCATCAAAGTGCAGTTCTTCTTTTATATGCAATGAAATGGGATATAACTTATAAACATTTAATGAAAAAGGTTTGTTTTCAGTTATAAGTGTGTTTAATGTACGTTATAAGTTAGGAAATCTAAAAAAAGATATCAGTTTATACGGAAATTAAATTTGATATTACTTATACTTTTAATTATTATTGTCATAATTTTAGTTATTATTATGATTATTTAATGATTAGAATAGAAAATTTAATAGTAAATTATAGTGAATAAACTTGTTTTTTAGGTGGTTTGTGACATTTCAAAAAGTGTATGGTTCATAGATGTTTGAGTTGCCCAGGAACAGATGTCTTACAGCTATTTCTTCTTGAAGAGCTTGAAGAACTTGATTTTGATGATGAGTTAAGTTTTAATCAATGGCAAGGTACTGACAGGACCCAACTCGTCACACAAACTGAATGTGTTGAAACTTATATAGAGTTAGTAGTGAAGTGTATTGATGAACTAACAGCGTATATCTCTAAATATATATACTCGTATATACTCGTATATCTCTAAATGCCAAACAAAGTTTCTTAAAGATTTAAAACTCAAATTCAATGAAAAAAAGTGTATCGTGATTTGTGACTTTTTTTAGAAAATTATGAATTTGTTGTGCAAGATGAGATCCTAAGTTATCATTGGTGTAAATTTGGATGTACCATTCACCCAGTTGTTTTGTACTATAAAGTAAATGGTATTATTTTATACGAATCATTTTGTTTTATGTCTGACGATGCGATACACAATACCTGTTTTGTCTATCAAATTCAGACTATTTTATGTAATTGTATCAAAGAAACCCTTACTTTAATTTTCAAATTGTATAACTTTTCTGATGGATGTGGAGGACAATATAAAAATTATAAAAATTTTCTAAATCCATGCCATCACTCAGAAGATTTTTTATTGGAAGCGGAATGGATATTTTTTGCAACCAGTCACGGCAAATTTTCTTGCGATGCAATAGGCGGTACAGTAAAACGAACAATAGCAAGAGAAAGTTTGCAACGTCCAAAGAAAAATAAAATACTAACAATCGATGCAATGTTTGAATTTTGCACTCAAAAAATGCTCACAATAAAGTTCTTTAAAATTGATAAAGAAACTATGGTTAATGTTAGAGCTACGCAAAATAAACGATTTGAGAAGGGAAAAACAATACCAGGAACTCGAGGATTTCACCATTGCATACCAGTTTCGAAAACATCTATGTTATATAAAAAAACTAGTAACAACATAAATCCAAAATCTATTAATATAACTAAAAATTCAAGTTACCAAAATTTAAGTTTAATAAATTTTGAGCTAATGCAGAAGTACGAATATTACGCATATACATATGACTCGTTTTGGTGGATTGCAGTCGTCGAAGAAAAAGATGAAGAATATAATGATATAAAAATAAAGTTTATGCATCCACACGGTCCATCTAAACAGTTTTTCCGGCTGAAAAGGGATGATTATCGTTGGATACCAATCATCAATGTAATAACATTAATAAGTGCACCAACAATAATATCAGACAAATACGAACTTTAAAAAAAAGATTTTTACAAAATTAATAAGTATATATTTGTAAATCAATAATTTTTTAATGGATATATTATAAAAAATTGTATATCAATTCAAGTATGCATCCTTTTTGTTTATTTTGAATACTACGATAAGCGAAATATACTATATTTGCTTTATTTGTAATATTCTTCATTTAATTTTTAAACTATGTATTTGGCAGAAATGACTTTTTCACACAATGTTCTTCAAACATACAATGATCTAATTTGAAATTTTAGGCTTAAAAAATTTACCGCACACCTAAAAATTTTACTGGGGCAGGTGTCCATTATTTCAACATTTATAATTGATATTTAGGTACTTTTTAATGGTAATATGAGTTTTTTATTTATATATTCAAATTCCTCATCTAGAGATTAACTTAGTCACTTATTTTTAGAGTTCACACGTATAAAGACTTAGTTTTAAAAGGAGAAATGTAAATTTAAAAATGGCGGAAAATGACCAAAACAATAATAATAGCCAAAACTAAAACAACCATTACTCACGAACCGTTGGGAGTTAGACCTTGAAATTATGGGATTTATCTTATTTAATAATGTACTAACTATGGTAAAAATATAAAGAAAATCCAAGGACATAGGGTTGCATTTAAAAAAAAAAATTGGTTGTTTTGACGTGGAATTACTTTAATGAAAAAGCTAAAAACATTGTCATTGTATTCGTATACCGTCCTCCGAGTGGTGCCGTCAAACCTTTTGAAGATTTTATAAGAAATACAATAGTTAATGATAATAATAAAAAACTATGCATTATTGGGGATATAAATTTAAATTCACTAACTTATGAAAAAAATCTAAATGCAAAATCGTTATTTGATATGCTTTTTAAATATAATATATACCCACTTATTAATAACCCAACTAGGATAACTAAAAGTTCAGCAACTACGATTGACAACATCCTTTTAAACCACTTTTTAGAAACGTCATTTGAAACAAGAATATTTAAAACAGACATTAGTGACCACTTTCCAATCTACATTAAAATTAATAACCTTATTATAAATTTGACGACTCGTCCAAAAACAATCATTTTAAAAAAACGCAATCTATCAACGTTAAATAACAAAAACTTCTGGCAAACACTATACGAAGAGAAATGGAAAGAAGTCTATTTATGTAAAAATACTAACGAAGCATACAATGCTTTTTTCAATAAATTTTTAAATATATATAATTAAACGTTTCCTTATGAAATAATAAAAACAAAAACACTAACTAACCCTTGGATGAACAAAACTCTGAAGTAAAATGTTCAAGAAAAATGTTCAAGTAAAATGTTCAAGTAAAATGTTCAAGAAAGAAACAAAAACTCTATAACAAATTTCTCAAAAATGGAAATATTGAAAACGAAAGCAAATATAAAAACTATAAATATTTTTATCAAAACTTACTTAAAAATTAAAAAAAAAAATTTTTACAGTAAAAAAATTACTGAATGTAAATTTGATATAAAAAAAACGTGGAGTCTAATTAATAACCTAATGGGTCGTAATAAAAGTAGCTCATTACTTCCTCTCAATATTACTATTAATGATAATAATATTCACTCCCCAACATAAATCTCAAAAGAGTTTAACAATTACTTTACTAAAGTTAGTCTAAATTTAGCTACAAAAATTGTACCTCCCATTGATTCATTCAAAACCTATTTAAATTCTGCCAATAATAATTTATTGGGTGATAGTGAATTAACGTTAAAAGAAATTGAGGAGGCTTTCTCATCTTTAAAAATAAACAAATCGCCGGGTTTTGATGAAATATCCAGCAATATTGTAATCTTAGATAAAAAACATATCATCAAACCTCTGTTTCATATAATGAAAATTTCAATAAATGATGGTGTATTTCCTAATACATTAAAAGTAGCTAAAGTGTACCCAATCTATAAAGGCAATGATAGTTCTGATTTCTCAAATTATAGACCTATATCCGTATTATCTGTTTTTTTCCAAAATATTCAAACGCGTTATGAATAACAGAATTTATGTCCATTTCACAAAAAACAATCTTCTTTACTCTTAACAGTTTGGGTTTCAAAAGAATATTTCAACGGAGCATGCCATTATTGAATTAGTTAACCAAATAACTGACGGTTTTGAAAAAAATAAGTTTACACTAGAAATTTTTATAGATCTGTCAAAAGCATTTGACACAGTAAACCCCACTATACTCTTAGAAAAAAAATAATATTATGGTGTAACAAACAAAACACTTTCTTGGATAAAAAGCTACCTTACTGACCATAAACAATATGTGATAAACCCAGATTCTGGTACATAAAATATTCTATGTGGAGTACCACAAGGTTCAATTCTCGGTCCTCTTCTTTTTTTAATATATGTAAACGACTTCTGTAATGTATCTGTAAATTTAAATAAATTATGTATGCTGATGACACTAATTTGTTTATGTCCAATAGTGATATTAATCAGCTATATGGTGGAATGAATATTGAGCTGTTAAAAGTAAATAAATGGTTTAGAGCTAATAAACTCCCAATAAACGTAGACAAAACTCAATATACACTATTTTATAAAATAACACAGGAAGAAAACCTGCCACCTAAATTACCTTTTCTTTCTATAAACAGTAAACAAACTAAAAAACAAGGATGTTTAAAGTACCTAGTAGTCTATGTAGATGAAAACTTATCTTGGCTTTCCCACATAAAATACATAGAATCAAAAATTAAAAAACTATTGATATAATGTATAGAATTAGTCATTTAATTAATACTCAAATTAATAATTAAGTCTTAAATTAATATACTTCAGCTTAATTCATAGCTATATCAATTATGGTTACATTGCGTGGGCAAGCACACAACCTTCTAAACTTAAAAAGATATTAAGTGTACAAAAACATGCTTGCAGAATTATATACGGAAAAAACAAATTTGAGCATGCAAAGCCGTTAATGAGGGAAATGAAGATGGTGAATGTATACGAGATAAATACATTTCAACACATGCTAGTTATGTATTATCATTTAAAAAATCTCACACCAAAAAACTTTGAAACAAAATTTAAGATAAATCAAAACAATAACTATTCTCTGAGATCAAACGAGAGGCTAACATACACACTACCTCGTAAATTAACTAAATAAAAAGAATATAGTATAACATATCGAGGGCCTAAGATATGGAACCACATTAAAAATAACCACATCAATATGGTGATAACAGTTAATTCATTTAAGTTTTATATAAAAAAAGAAATTTTAAAATTAAAAGTTTCTAAAACTTAACAAATGCACTATCGTTTCTTTAATAAACATTATCGTTTTTAACCTAATTTCTTGTTATACTCAAAGGAATTCATTCCTCTTATTGTCTTTTTTTCTTTCTTTTCTTTTTCTTTTTTTTTTTTCATGGAGTTTTTGTTCTTTATCTTTTTTTAATTCTATTTTTATTTTATTTTATTTCATTACCTTATTTTATTAGCACTTTTAAAAGCTCACATAGGGGCTCTATGAAAAGACTCTGGTCATCCATATCTTCTTTGAGCTCCCGTTTGTTTATATAGATATATATTTTCTTTTTTATTATAGAATAATTTTTTATAGTATTGTATAAACAGCAAAATAAATCCAGCCCGTGTAGTAAGAGACAATTTTAGAAATTTTTTGATTGGAAGGATACAGATCATCTATTAAGAGGGGCTGTTTCAAATTTAATGATTTTGCCAGCCAAAAAGACCACAAGTTGAAATTTGTACCCTTACAAAAAAACCCAGCGAACTTCCAGTGAAAGTTCACTGGAAATGTAAAAGATCACTGGAAATTCACCGAGTTCGCTGGGTTTTCCGCAAAGTTAACAACTTTGCTGGAAGTTCACTGGAAGTTTAACGAAAAACGTCATTTTATTTCCAGTGATCTAAAACTTTAGTGGAAATTTAGCGCTGTTTTCCAATAATCAAAAACGTCGCTCGTTTTATAACTCAATATTGATATAACTTTTGATAACAGTTAAAACTATTTTGAAATTTGACAGATATAACTGCTTGAAATTTTTTATTCCACTTTTTATAATAAAGTAAACGTTGCTTTTTTGTATATACAGTTTCAGTTTCTATTATTTTAAGTTCTACTTAATCTCCAAAACCACAGGTATGTTGTTCAGTATGTTCATTTTATTAAAGCGAATACATATTCAACTTTATAATTTCACAAAAATTTACCATTATAAATTTCTTTATTGTAGATAATTGAACATAATAGATAGTTATTGGTTTTTAAATATATATATAAAAATATATATATATATATATATATATATATATATATATATATATATATATATATACTAGGGTGTCCCAAAAAACAACATTTTTGAAAATAATCTGCTCCCACCCACTAAATGTGTTCTATCAATACAAAAACACTAGGTTTAAAATTTTTTTGAATAAAAAATATTTTAAGGGGTCCCTTATATATATATATGTATATATATATATATATATATATATATATATATATATATATATATATATATATATATATATATATATATATATATATATATATACATATATATAATATGTATATGTATATATATATATATATGTATGTATATATATATATATTTATATATGTATATATATATATATATATATATATATTTATATATGTATATATATTTATATATTTATATATATATATATATATATATATATATATATATATATATATATATATATATATATATATATATATATATATATATATATATATATATATATATATATATATATAATTAGTAAAAAACACTTATCTAACTTTTATCTTCTACTCGGAGTTTCACCATCGCTGGATCATAAACCTGGATCATACCTCTTAAAAAATTATAAAAACAAATGACCAAATTAAACTATCCCCATTCCAAAGAAAATTATTTCATAATTACTTTCTGTAACTTCCCGTTAACAAAAAAATATTGTAATTAAAAATTTTTTATAATTTTTTATAATAATTTATAACTTCCTGTAAAATATTTTTTTCTATAAATTGAATTTTTTTGAGATTTAGTAACTCTTCCTGATGATCCAGCGATGGTGAAACTCCGAGTAGAAGATAAAAGTTAGATAAGTGTTTTTTACTAATTAATTATTGCTCTGTTCTTTAAGAACATTGAGCACTCTATTTGTAAAATACACTAACATAATTTACATATATATATATATATATATATATATATATATATATATATATATATAAATACATACATACATAAATATATATATCGTCAGCCCGGAATACAAGTGTCGTATTCGACATTTTTGAAAAAAATGAGTTATATATGCGAACTATTTATTTTTTGTGGACTTATTTTAAAAAAAATTATCCGATAGCTCAATTGAAATTTTTTCCAATATTTCCTTTTATTTATTTATTTTTACATCAACTGTATTTATGCATTGTTTTTTTATAATATTCTAAATTATAGTTTTAATAACATTATTTTTTTTACTTTTAATAGGCAGTTTAACAAATAGTTTCCAATACAATAGATTTATTGTTACTTTAATTATATTTTGCAGAAAACTCACAAGAAAAAGACAAAGAAGTACTAACAAGTGGAAAATAAATGTTAGAAAAAAGCAAAGGCAGTGTGGCAAGGCCTACATAGATAGAAATGGTCAAGAGAGACCAGAGAGAAAAGTAGGAGAACCTTGTTCTTCAGTATGTAAACTAAAATGTTTTGAAGTTTTTAGTGCTAATGAGAGAGTTGAAATCCATTCTTATTTCTGGAACTTAAGTGACACTAAAAAACTTAACTTTTATACTCAAAATATAGAAAGGTGGGATAGTAAAAGAAAAAGTAAAAGTTTAGGAATTAGTAAACATAAGAAGTGTGTTTATAAATATCATTTTGAAAAGAACGATGTTAGAAGCAGAGTTTGTAAATTATTTTTTCTAAAAACATTAGATATCAGTGAAAGAAGAATTTACTATAATTTTGATAACGTGGTAAATAAAGTAAGTGGACTACCAAGGTCCCCGAAGAAAGGAAAAATGGTTTGTAGAAAAATTCCTAATCAAGTCTTGGATAAGATCAGAGAACATATAAATAGTTTTCCAACAGTTGATTCACACTATTGCGGAGAGAATACTAACAAAAAATATTTAGAGCCGTCATTAAGTACAATTAAAATGTACAGGTTGTTTATACAAACTTACCCAGAGTTCAATGTAAAAAAAGATGTTTATTATTCAACTTTTAATACAGAGTTTAATTTGGCATTTCATAAACCAAAGAAAGATTTGTGTGATTTATGTCAAAAGTATAAAAACAAAGAAGATGATCAAAAAATACTGCAGCATAGAGAGAGTAAGCTATTAACTAGACAAGAAAGAAAATGTGACGTAGCTAAAGTTGCATACCACATATACAATACCACATACAATACAAAACCACAGCAGTTATAACTTTTGATTTAGAAAAAGTTTTTCCCCTTCCAATTGCTTATATTTATGCATTCTATTATAAAAGAAAATTAAATTGTTATAACTTCACATTCCACTGTTCATTGAATAACAAAACTTATTGTGCACTTTGTAATGAATCTATGGCTGGTAGAGGTGCAAATGAACTTGCAAGTTGTCTGTATAAACTATTAAAGTTAATTATTCAAGAGTGTCCTAATATATCAATTAATCAAGTTATTTTGTAGTCTGATTCATGTGTTCCCCAGAATAAGAACTCAATTGTGTCTATAGCAATAAAAATTTTTCAAAATGAAAGCAGAATACCACTCATTGAACAAAAGTATAGTGAACCTGTTCATAGTTCAGTACAGAATATTGACACTGCGCATAGTGTGATTGAGAAAAAATTAAGACATTTTGAGATTTACAGTCCTCCTACCTTACTCAAGTTACTGTCATCTATTGAAAAAACTTCTGAGTAGAGTTGAAAGTCATACAAATGTACAAAGATGACTTCAAAAATTTTCAAACTTGCTTCCAAGTCTTTATATTTCCATAAAGTGCCTTTTGCAAAGGTAAAACTAATATGTCATGAAAAGCATCTACCTTTTCATATTAAATTCAAAACATCGTTCTCCGTTAATTGAAGAAAGATTGGTAAAAGGTACCCCTCAGAGAAAGAATAAACAAATACTTAAAGTTCTGAAAGAATTTCCTCCATTAAAAAGTGATTCAACACGTTTTTTGCTCTCAGATAAAAAAATTAATGACCTTAAGTCAATGATAAAGTATTTTGATGGTGATGATCTTGAATTTTATAATACTCTTTTTAAGTCACAAAGTCTGAACAATTAAATATATCACTTTGTAAAATGTTTTAATAAACGTATGTATTTATTTCTTTATTATAAAAAAAAGGAACAATAATGGAAATGGTTGTTTTTTATATTTAAGGTTTAAGTTATTTATATCATTTTTCACAGACAAATTAAAAGATGTGTGATAAATTAGTTATTTTATTTTTAATTATTTGAAAATAAATAATATTAATAAAAATTGCTTAATGTAAAAAAAAAGTATGAGAAGCTTATTAATTTCTATATAAGAAGCTTGAAGATTAAAAACTGTATATTTCTGAATATAATGCCGATAAATTGGTTACCGAGAAAGAATTAAAGGAAAAAAATGCGAAGGACAGTGGAAATAAAGTTATACTAAAGTTATAAGTCATTGTTAGTTACAACGTAAGAAATTTTAACCTTAATTCGCTTACTATCAAATTAATTGCATCTATGACAATTGTATTCCAACAAAATGTTCTGATTTCGAAATACATTTGTTGTATTTGAAAAACAGTGCTCTTAGTTACGGGAAAAAATTTTATTTTTTTTATTTTTTTAACAATTTAAACAACAACTAATATTGATTTTAGTCAACTTTGTTGAATTTTAACGTGTAACTAAATTTACATAAAGAGATTTTGTACTTTAAACTTTGAATGCAAATTTCTCAATTTAAACACAGTGTCGTATACAACACTTGTATTCCGGGCTGACGATATATATATATTTATATATATATATATATATATATATATATATATATGTATATATATATATATATATATATATATATATATATATATATACAGTGTATATATATATATATATATATATATATATATATATATATATATACAGTGCCGGTTTTAGCACTACTAGCGCCCTGGTCGAGAATTCTACGGCGCCCCTAGCTCAATTTAACCCCATTCAAAAAAAAGGCAAAGGGTAAAATAACCAATTAGTTTCGCCCCTTTATATTCGGCGCCCTGGGCCATCGCCCAACCAGGTCCTACCCTAACGCCGCCACTGTGTATATATATATATATATATATATATATATATATATATATATATATATATATATATATATATATATATATATATATATATATATATATATATATATATATACACACATATATATATATACATACATATATATATACACACACACGTATATATCCGTATATATCTGAATAATTTTAAATGTATTCTAAAAATAAAGTGCTCAATGTTTTTCAAAGAACATAGCAATAATAAGTTTGTAAAAAATCATTTATCGAACTTATTTCATTTTACACTGTGTTTCATTAATTAAGACTCATCAGAAACTTTCATTAATTAACACTCGTCAGAGTAGATATTTTGTAAGTTTTATAATTTTCAAAAGAATTTTGAATTATCTGAATAATTATAAAATTTAAATAAAATTATAAAATTTTATACCGCTTAAACAACTTCATTTAACATATATATGCATTTGATGTTTATATATGCATCATACACTTGATACAAAATATTATATATTATTTGTAATCTTTAAATTTATGTAAGTCTTAGTATTCATAATGTCTAAGTTTGCTGTTATACAATGGTCTCGCAATGGATCTGTCTCTGTTGAATGGGATACATCTGTACTTAACAGGGCTTTTCTTGTAAATAACAAAGAAGGTGATGTAAGATACACGAAACTTACTAATCGAGATGAAGGCCCCATTGAGAAGGGTAAAGTTATATGTGTGGTTGGTAAGCTTCAAATTTGAAAATATTATAAGTTTCTTTTGATATTTTATATTTAAAGTTGTTAATTATTTCAATTGCGTATGCTTCCAGCATTTTAAATATTTCATATAATAACATTGTTAGTAGTCTTTTTTGTTTGATGTATTACAAACATCTGTTTTTAAAGATATATTTAACATTTATGAAATAGTAATTATATAATTATATTTAGACAGTTTGGAAGAAGCTTAATTGAAAAAAAGCTCACTTATCAAGAAAAAAAAAGATAAGAAGTTGCTAAACATAACAAATGAAATTGAGGTTTATATATTATGAAATTTACTTTGAACAAGATCAGTTCAAACTCTGGATAAAACTTTGTTAATTTTTTAGGAGTCTGTTAGAGTTGAATATATAACAGTTCAGCAAATGGAGTTATTGTTGGTAAGTTTATTCTACTAATAGTTTCATTTATAAAAATGGCTTTAACTCTTCAAAAATGGAAACTTATCGAAACCATACAATTTTGGAAAAGTAGACATTAAGCATAAACAAAAATTGATTATATTTTATTCATAAAATATAACTTTGTGTTACATATTTTTACAATATCTAGAATACTCATACTATGGCATTAAAAGAAGATTTTGCTAAGAAGCTAACAACCTTTGTATAAAAAAATAGAAAGTAAGTAAACGGTCATTTGTATTCCAAATAAAATACTGACATAGCTGAGATCAATTTTGGCAAATCTAGTTTTTTTTAACAATAATAAGAATTTTATTATAAAATGTTTTAAAAGTTTTAAATGGAATTATAATAACTAAACATTTGTGATTTACTTCATTAGCTGTTTTATGATTATTACTAGGTTGTCCTAGTGTACTTCATTTTTCTTTTAGTCATTCACTGCTTGTGACCATTCAGTAGATTTAAATGCCCAACTGTTTTATATGACCTTCTGTTTAAAATACCCTCCGTTTTATAATGCCCTATATTTTAAATTGTATTTATTTTATTTTACTTTTAGGGCTTGTTAGCAAAGCAGAAGGTGACTTAGGCGAAGAGTTGCCAAGAAAGAAGGCAAAAATGTTGATTTCCCAACCACCGACAACCCATTCAAAACCATTTCCATTATACTTACAACCAATAAATTCACAAATACCACCTCCTTTATCACAAACATTACCAGTAACTCCTCCTTTCTCAACCCAATCCCAATCCAAACAATTCCAATCTTTTTCAACTAATGACTCCATTAATGATAATCCTGATTCCTTTCTTTTTCTTAACAATCATAATTCGTTTCATGAAAATTCGTTCCATTCAATTGACTTCAATCAACTTCAATCAGAAAACATTCAATCGACTTCAAGTTGCATTCACAACCAACATCGCTAACAAATTCACACCTTCCACTATCAATGCATTCACAACTATCAGAACAAGTACCAGTACATTCATTAGTTTACCATACAACACAGCCAACTGATTATATATGCAGTGACAAAGAAGTCACTGAAAACATGATTCCTAAAAGGGTCTTAACAGCACCCTCTGGAAAAAAGCTGGTCAAACAGTTATTAGGCTATTTTTATGAAAGAAATAAGTTGGTGAATGCTTCGCTATCTGGAAAAAAAGGCTCCTCAAAGTTTTCAGTTTCAAAAAAAGTTGGCCTTGATCCAGCTGTGTTGCATTTAATAACAGGTAAAAAAAATATTAGATTTAAATACTTATACTCTGGAATTCCAGAATCATTTCAATTCGAGAAACTCCTAATCTGCAATTTTTACAGAACTTACAATATCCAAGTTTCCAAATTTTTCAAAAAATGATGTCAGTGTTGCGCTCTGTGAAAAAATTAATGACGAGCGCAGAGCTTATTTTAAAGCAGGTATTATATTTTAATGCTGGAGTTACTTTTCGTGTTTAATTATAATTTTATATCTTTAGTTTTCATCATTTATAAATAACATAATTTTATGAAGACTACCATGTCTTAATTTTATTTTATAGAAAAACAATAAATAATAGGATTTTTTAATTTTTTAATTTCAACTTGCTTGTGATTTTCGTATGATCTTTTTTTTTAGTTTAAATGTTGCGTTTGTTATTAATGTCTTAGTATATTTTTTTTAGTATTAATTATTTTTATTACCGTATAATCTCTAATAGTAACTAACTTTTATTATCACAAGTTTGGCTAAGTTTATGCTGTAGTGTCACCAATCAAATTTTTTTATTTTAAAGTAATGATTAATTTTTAAAGATAAATATGTTTTTGTTTTTATAATTTATCCTTGGTTTTTAAAGATATATTTGTTTTTCGCTGTTATACTGTTTTATGTTTGCTTACTATTCTACTGTTTATTTTATATATTACTAGCATGAGTTACCCGGCGTTGCCCGGGCCAATATTTAAACTGGCTTACCTGATATCTGTACACAAAAATGGTCCCAAAAAATGGTCCCCTCTGATCCCGGGGTCAGAGGGGCCCATTTTTGGGCCCCCTTGACCCCGGGGGTTGGGGTACGGGGTCAAAACCCAGCTAAGAACCTTCTCCTCCTCGAGGACTACCCCCATGCCAAATTTCATCGAGATCGGTCGGGCGGTTTGGATTTCTATACAGAACAAACAAACAAACACACACACACACACATTGCCCTTTATATATATAGAAGAGAAGACAAACAAACAAACACACACAAACACACATTGCCCTTTATATATATAGCTGGAGTTACCCGGCGTTGCCCGGGCCAATATTTAAACTGGCTTACCTGATATCTGTACACATAAATGGGCCTAAAAATGGGCCTAAAAAATCGGCCCAAAAAATGGTCCACCCTAACCCCGGGGTCAGGGGGCCCATTTTTGGGCCCCCTTGACCCCGGGGATCGGGGTACGGGGTCAAAACCCAGCTAAGAACCTTCTCCCCCTCGAGGACTACCCCCATGCCAAATTTCATCGAGATCGGTCGGGCGGTTTGGATTTCTATACAGAACAAACAAACAAA
Organism: Hydra vulgaris; assembly: GCF_038396675.1. Taxonomy (NCBI): domain Eukaryota; kingdom Metazoa; phylum Cnidaria; class Hydrozoa; order Anthoathecata; family Hydridae; genus Hydra; species Hydra vulgaris. Next base: position 60,601,707 of record NC_088932.1, on the reverse strand, counting down.
CACACACACACACACATTGCCCTTTATATATATAGAAGAGAAGACAAACAAACAAACACACACAAACACACATTGCCCTTTATATATATAGCTGGAGTTACCCGGCGTTGCCCGGGCCAATATTTAAACTGGCTTACCTGATATCTGTACACATAAATGGGCCTAAAAATGGGCCTAAAAAATCGGCCCAAAAAATGGTCCACCCTAACCCCGGGGTCAGGGGGCCCATTTTTGGGCCCCCTTGACCCCGGGGATCGGGGTACGGGGTCAAAACCCAGCTAAGAACCTTCTCCCCCTCGAGGACTACCCCCATCCCAAATTTCATCGAGATCGGTCCGGCGGTTTGGATTTCTATAGAGAACAAACACACACACACATTGCCTTTTATATATATAGAAGATTATATGTTTTTATATAATTATTATATATGCCCTTTATATATTGTATCATTTTTTTTTAGCCCCGAAGACCCAAACGGAAAAGAATGCGTCAAGCGCTATATAACTTACGATTTTATTAATTTTTTGTTTTGTTTTGATAACTTATCTGTAGAGAACCAACAGACCGCATTTATGATTTTCTCGCCTCAAAATATACTAAAATATCCTAATAAATAAAATTCAAAAAAGTTTAGATAAGTTATCAGGAAAAGTAAACAAATTGCATTTATTCGAAAACAAAAAATGTACAGCCTTTTGGTTCTCGACTTATGAAATTCATTCAATTTTTTTTCAAACAAGCTCGGATAAGTTTATGCAAAATAACTTCGCTTTATTAAATTTTTTTGTAGATTATGTTTTACGATTTAAATCTCTATCAAAACAAAAAAAATAAAAATACAATTAAGATTTTTTGTTTAGTTCGTTTATATGGTTAAAATAGAAAAAAACTTGATTTAAGCTAAAAAAAATGTAAACCATTTAAATGCATCAAATAAGCTTTATATTAAATCGATCGAAATAATTATCTCGATCGATTTGAATAAAGAAACTTGCGTAGTGTATAGTAAAGTGTATAGTAAAGAAACTCGTTCTTAACAAAATCTGAGCCAAGGTCAATAAAAAAAAAAAACATTTACGTTAATATTAGTGAATTTACTTTTTATTTTCTTGTTAAAATTTATGAAAGTTTGTATTCATACTAAGGTAGTTTATTATTTAAGCATTGTATTTCTATTTTAAATATCGATATTTTTAAATAAATGTTATATTAAACATTTTTATTTTTCTATGCTTAATTTGTCTTATTTCGCGCTTATCGGTTTTAAATATTTAAAATGTTTATGAACGTTTTAAAAAAAACATATTCTAAAAAACTACATCTTAAAAAATAAAATTCCAGCGAATTCGCTAAACTTCCATTTTTTATAAATAAACATGAAAGTTAGCTATGAAAGATCACTGGAAGTTCACTGGTTTTTAGAACAAGATCACTGGAAGTTCGCTGGAAAAGATCACTGGAAGTTCGCTGGGTTTTGGAACATTTTTTCACTGGAAGTTCACTGGGTTTTTTTGTAAGGGATAATACATAATTTTGTTAAAACTTTATGGCAATTTTTAAACAAGCTCTTTAATTTGCTTACAGTTTTTTAATAAAAACAAGCTGTGTTAAATATATTGATAACGCTTTTAAACAACATGCTGTGTTAAATATATATGCATAAAAAAATCCGGGGAGTTCACTTTTACGGCCCCTCTATGGAACGGCACTTGTAAATGATGATATGCTTTAACATCATATTATTTTTATTAACGCACAATCAAAATTACCAGTTGATAGATAATCATAAATGTAAATAAATAGAATGTATGTTAATATTTTATTTAATATTATTAAAATTTAACATGGATTATTACATACTAAAAAACTCTATATCATCACTTATTAATGAAGAATATTGAACGCAATTATGAGCAAAATATTTTTTTAATTACAAATTGTTATTATTTTGTTTTAAATAACTAAACCTTTTTATAAAAAATAAATTATATGAGCCGCTTACAATCAGAATGGTGTAAAACAACGTTCTCTCAATTTGAGATTTTTAAAATTTTATCACAAACTAAAAAAAAAACAGCTATCAGTTTTTTACATAAACTTACACCTTACACCAGTTTCAAATTTAACAAAATGATCTTTTGTTTTCGCAATTATTGGCTTAACTCAACTTTTTTTATTTTGACTTACACCATGCTGATTCTCACCAGCTCACATATTGTTCACGAGACGTTGAAGGTCGCCTTATAAAAACATTTATAAAAATACATAACTTATAACTTTTTTTTAAGAACAACTAACTCAAAAATTAACTAGTAATTAAAACTACTTATCAAAATCTTTTTCACTTAGTTTTGCAAAAAATGTCTCGAAGTTGTTTTTAACACTTTGAACATAATCATTAAGGTCTATGTAGAATTCATCTTCAAAATACTTCTTAAGCTGCTCATTTTCACAGTTTTCAATATATTTAACGACATCTTGCTCTGAACTGTCAATAATTTTGGTAAATGATGCAGTTTTAAATTTTGTTAAAATTGAATAAGCTCTTTTAAACTTGACATTTAATTCTTCTTTTACCAATATTTGATAAAATAAGGAATCTTTAAAATAATTGTTACGTCTGTTGCCATATGTATTCTAATAAAATATTTGAATTTGTAAAGTATTCACGATTACGGAAATCTAAAATTGAGGCAACAAGCTCATCACTGAATTTAACTATAAACCCAAAATTTGAGGAATTCGTTGAGCAGTCAGTGACATTAAAAATTCTAGATACAATATCAACTAATGTCATCTCTTTTTTGAGGCACTCAAACAGCTGTTTGTTAAGTGATTTGTATTTACTCTCAATTGATTCATTAATAATTTCATTGACATCATATTCTGAAGCCATCTTAAATTGAAAACAAAAAGGTTTTAAAACATCATTTAGCTCTAGAAGATTTGAACCTAGAAAAATTATGAAAAAAAAATATTAAAAAAAGTAATTTTATATTTTTTTATTTTGTAAATGTTATATAAAAATGATTCAACCTGATTCTAGTGAAGCAATGTAAAATTCCTTCACAGGATCTTTATCATCAAAAAAAAATCAATTCTTGGTCCAATGCCTAGATTTTCAAAAGATTTGTAAACAAATAATTCTTTTAAATTAACAGGCTTTGATGCAGCCGAGGAAAATGATGTACCTCCACTTTGATGTGTTTTTATAAAATATTTCGCACTAACGCTCTCAGTGAGATAATGATTTGAGTAAGAAAACTTTACTACAACACCACTTTGATCTCCAGCAAGTTTCTCTGTGATAATGATATCATCTGTGATTTTAAATTTTGAAAAACGACGAATAATAAAAGATTTGGCGATCGTATGTAGATTATTTTCAAAACTTTTTAATGTTATTTTTAAATCGTTAATTATTAAATCTAAATCTTTTTTCAATTCATGATTTTCTTGAAGAAATGGAGATGATTCTATTATAAATTCTAGAGTTGATATATAAAGTTTTCTGGTTTTATTTTTAAGCAGCGTTTGATTCGTCAATATTTTGAGATCTTGATATTGACTTTTGAATTGAGAATATAATGTCATATAATTAGACTCCATATTCAACTAGTTGCCTATAAAAGAAATGCAAAATACTTTTAATTATTCTATTAATATAAAATTATTTTGCTATGAATGATATATAATTAATATAAGGATACAAAATCAAGAGAAATTAATATTAACTTTACCCTAAGTTAAAAATTATACAGCATGACATTTTATAAAAACTACCTTTTACAAAAATTACATGCTTTTTGTTGCACGCTATGCATGCTCTCACTTTTTAGTTTTCTAAGGAAATTGTTTTATACTTATATACATAAATAATGACCAGGGAGTTTTCTTACTTAAGTAATCATACTAAGGAGTTCTCTTACTAAACTAATCATGCACATGATATTATATTTTTATTGGGTTGTAAACGCAATGAAAATATAACATCAATACAATGCAACAACAATTTATATGCAAATGCAATAAAACTGCAATAAAACAATAACACTTACAATGCAACTACAATTTACCCTAACCCTAAGCCTGTTGGATGTCTGGCCAGAATTTGATGATTGGCTGAAGACAAAAGAATTGCCTAAAGAATTGCGTTTTTCTAGCAAGTTACAACCTGGCTTCAAAAAAGCAATTACAAATTTAAAAAGATCATTTCTTTCTGCACAAAAAGTTGCATTAAAATTGAATAAAAATTTAATAAAACATGGAAATTCAGACTCTACGTTGTCGTGTACAGCCATACATGGAACACCATAGCCAAGGATTAGGGAACTTTTCTAAACAATGTGGAGAAACTATTTATGCAAATTTTAAACCAACAAGGACTTCATTTAAAAGACAAAAAGTCATCAAAAAGTCAAAAGATCTAAATCATGGCAACAGGCTACTATCAGCAGTGGTGAACTTTGGAGTAAAAAGACTTTAATCTTATTGACTATATTTATGAGTATATTTGTACTAACACACACACACACACACACATATATATATCAAGCCTTGTTACGAGATTTCGCTGCGTAACGAAAACGTGTAACCATTTCTAAGTAGCTCAACTCAGCAAATATATTTTGTATAGTTAGAAGTTATATTGCATCACTAGCGTCTTTTTAAGTACCGCATTGTAATTAAATTTATTTTATTAACGCGTTAAAATTCATACAAACAGTTTTTTTTTCTCACTATAACAAAAGTTACAAATAAAATCTTTGTCTCTGTTAGAAAATTTTAGGGTGTATCATTGATGAAAACACCCGAAAAAATCATTTTGATTGGTGATAGTACATACCAATGTGATATCATTCCAAGTATTTTTAAAATCCAGGATTGGCGTCCGTGAGAGAAATTTGCATTTCAATGTTTTCCTATAATAGTCATAATTAAAACCCATATTCTTGATTGAAAAACTTTACAGAACATTGTTTTTTTCTGTATTTTATTCAAAAATTATACATTTTGCAAAAATAGCAAAGCAACACATGAATAAAAGAGGCTTCTAAAGACTAATTTCAGAAAATAAATTGAAAATAAGCTTCTATTCTACTCTACCAAATTTTTTCTTCTTTCTGTTTGGAATGCCATTACACTAACTAAACATGCTTACTGTTAAAGTCAACAACACAGTTAAGCAAATGTTTTCCATATTCTGGGTGTGTTGTCTGCCTCTTGAACCGTTGCCAGTGAGGCTTAAAATTTGAATGAAGTGCTTCTGTGGCTTGTTCACTGTAATGATCAAGATCTTTATGATTCTGAGAGATATACTGAGACACATGGAAGAATACAGCATGAAATATTTAAAAATACTTTTATTTTTCCAATATTTCGAGGAATATAGATACCTTCGTTATCAAGTATATTAAAAACCGTTATAAAATAATAGTATTATACAAAACCGTCTAAATTTACGAAACAATGTTCTTTGTAAGAGCTTCTATTTGAGAGTTTATTAAGATATTTTTTTGTGACGTAAGAATTTGAACATGGGTTTCCAAAATAATGTCGCCATATAATCGCCATCATCCCGGTTATGATCATTGTCGCGGAAGGTACTTTCGTTGTGCTGTATTTCCAATGCTTCCCTAACTTATTCCCTATCCGATTAAAACTATTTATTTCTATTTTTAAGGTATTGCGACCATTCCAGTGGAAATTTCCTTGGCAAATTTTGGAATGTTCAGCTACAGCTGAATTTTTCACTTTACCTTGTTGTGCACTTGTTGTTGTTATGTAAATATATAACAGACATATTTTTTTTACATTTTAAATTCGAAGGGGAAGTAGGAAAAATGAATTTGATTAAAGTAAGAATAATCACTGAGTAACTTGTTAACAAACCAGTTAAACCATAATAACTGCCTCAATGACAAGTAATAAAAACAAAGATGAATACTCTTCAACAAGGAGTTACATATTTGGGATAATGACTATCACCATTATTTAGGATTCATGGAAGATTTAGAAATCCATTTTCCCTGAATATTCCCTGATTTTTTGCTGATTACATAAAAATAAATATAAGAAATATACTTAAAATAACATTAAAATTATAATTAACTTCAAAAAAAAAAAAAAAAAAAATGCTTGCTCTAACTTCTTTTATTATTGTTTGTGATGGAACTTATATGGCTTCTTTATCGTTTATGGTCTGATTTTACATTGATCATAATTTTGTTTTTAATTTTGAAATTTTATGCTTTAAGATAAGTTGATATAATATGATCTTTGATACAACATCTTGCAGTGATTGGTTTTTCATTTAAAGTTTGTTCCAGTACTTCCAAACCAATCTTTATAAATATGTTGTTGTAACCAATTAATTTAAAAATAAGACTTTCTGAAGTCGTGTCTCATATTATTATATTTAAATAGATTTTTCTGGGGTAAATTTTTTTAGAACCTTTTGAAATCTCATATTTTTTCTTTGAAGTTAGATTCTAGAGACTTTTTAAAAGTCAAAATCTAATTGACTACCCGTCAGTTAGATTTGATACAACATTGTGATAAACAACAGCATAATTAGCTTGATTTTCGACATTAACAAAAGACGTTAATTTGTTAAATTTTGAGACAAAATTTGGTTAAGAATGTCGCTGCTTTGTTAAGAGTTGAAGATAATCTAATGAGGTCTGAATTGGATAAACTTATGTTTAATTGGACTTAAACTAGGTCTTCAGTAAATATTTCTATTTCACTAAAAAGATTTTGTACTTGATTTTTCTAATTTAAATATATTTATGTAAAAGTATTTGCATAAAACTTTTATAAAAAAATTTATAAACAAATGCATCGTCATATAGTCATTGATATCATTTGAAACATTAAAAATTTTAAAATCAAGTATAAGCAAATTTAAAACTAAATCCTCAGACAAAACTAATTGTTTAGAAAGTCCGCAAAAATCAGAAACGAACTATGCAAGCATTTAACTTCTCCACTGTGTGGTCTTTTAAAAATAAACAAAATTCATTTACTTTTTTTTATTAAAGCGCTTCAATAAAACCTATTAGTCCACCGCAGAAGGCCATTTAACCAGTAGGTTTTTGCTTTTTTCATTGCAAATGATGCATTAGAATTCTGCTTTATTACGCGTTTAGCAATTTATGTCCATAATATGCAAAATGCGTAAGTGAAATCGCAGTTTTGTAAATAAAATGTGTACCAAATAACGCTACATAACAAGGCCAAATATTTTTGACATCTAGAGCATAAAGATGCAGATAATTGGGTAAAAGCATGTAGAGATTTATAAGTTACAGAATAAAAGGCTAAGGTAGAAATAGAAAAATTTGGAAAGAGTACATTGCAAATAAAGCGAAAAAGTAACAGTTAAGTAAGGAAGATCCTCAAGATCGTGTATATTACAGAAATGGCAATACAAAAAACTTCTAACCCTTAACTGAACAAACAAATTAGTGAATTAATAAATTTGATTAGTCTTTTACTGACCTGTAGTTAGTAAAAGACAGTCACGCATGCATATTACTAATAACTGTAATCATTTATTTCATTTAATAATATTATTATATTTAGTAATATAAGTTAATATATAACATTACAATAAAAAACAATAAAGTTAATATATAACATTTAGATCATTATTATTATTACATTATTACATAATATTATTATATAAACTGTGATCATTATTTAAAATGGTTAACTTAAGCTAAAAAATGTAAAATATAATTTATTGAAAATTAATAAGCAAATTATTAACTAATAAATTATAATTATAAAAAAACTAAAATTTAGAGGAGAGTGTGGTAATGGCAAACGCAGGCTAACTCTGAACATGGTCTAAACGGCAGGATAGAAAAAGATGGCTGACAATTTCTTATTGCCTGTTGAGAGAGGGTCCGGTACTCGGTTCTAGACGTGCAGTAGTGTAGTGAAGCTGCACTCATTGTTTCCAATAAATTGATCATAACTTTTTCTGATAATTTCATGTAATTTTTTGCATGAGAAACATTTCTGTTGTAGCTGATATGAATATAAAACCACTCCTTTTGTTGTTGTTGTTGCATAGTACCATGATCGAGGTGTTTTTAGCATGCATTATATTTTGGTTATGTCAATACAACATCAATAGAATAATCGTATTTTATTTGTTTATGTCTGCAGGGAAATAAAGAAACTATCTTTGAAGGGTAATTTCAAATGCCTAAAGTGTCATTGATAACACACAGACATCAGGCAGCCAGAACTTTAATGTTTTTAACTTTTGTGACATTTAATTTTAAAAGATAAATTTTTAGAAAGTATAAGGATCCACCCACAGAAGACTGGACCATGTGTCATAAATGATAGTATGATCCATTTTGTATACCTGGTGTCTTTAATTCGCATTCCCGCTTAGGTGTTTGCTAATACCCATTCTCCCCTATTATCAAACTAAATTTTTCTTACAAATTCATATATGAGGCTTGAGAAAGTTTAGTACAAAAAAATTAGAGTAAAACCGAGTCAAACCGCACACCATATCATTCCGCACACTGATCAAAATTATAAAATAAGAACTGAACGGATATGGCTATGAAAAATTAAAAATAGATTCAAATACAGAACTATCTCCTCTATTCAAATGGATAAAATTATATGCCGATTCAACTCCATTTTTTTCTTTTTTTATACAACTTTAACAGGGAGTCAAAATTTTTATGTTTTTTATCATTGCAAACAAAATAGCGCTTGAATCGAAACTGATATAATAATAACTTTAGTAATAACTAACTTGTCAGAAATTTAATTTTAATTCTGATAGTATAATTTTTATGCAGCAAGAACAAAAAGTTAAATAAAAAATCAAAAAAGTAAAAAAAACTCTTTTTTCTGATAAAACCGCACACTCGATTAATTACTTAGTTTAGTTTGTCGCAAGTGACCTAGCGCCTATCTTTATCTAATTAACTTAGTGTTAATTCCTGTTTAATTATGAATGAAATATAATGTTATTTGTTAATATAATAAACTCTTACTCATTAAAAACCAATTATTATATTATTTCTCAGTATAATCATCACTCACTCAATTCAATTTAACTCACTCACTTTAACATGTCAATTAAAAAAACAAAAACATACAAGGACGATAAATTAGCCGCATTAACTGATATGAAAGAAAATAAAACATCACTGAGAAAAGCTGCATTCAAACATGGTGTTCCAGTCTTAATGCTCAAAGATCGCAAAAATAACAACAACAAAGGCTTTCATGGCTCAGGTACAATAAAGGTACTCTCAAATGAAACAGAAAGATTGATGGTCCATGCGTTCCAATTACTTGGTGACTGGGGTTATGATTTAACCCAAAATGAATTCCTAGAACTTGTATGCGACTACCTTAAATCAATTGCAATCGAAGATCAATTGCACTTATTCAAAAAAGGCAAGCCTGGTAAAGACTGATTTTATGCCTTTATGAAAAGATGGTCAAAAGAAATTTCAAGAAGAAAAGCGGATAATTTAGCATCTAAAAGAGCCGCTTCTTGCACGCCAGAAATAATGGCCAGAAATAATGGTCGTTATTTAGAATGCGTCACCAAGCAATATCAACAGACTGGTATACCTTCTGGGTCGCATATTTGGAATTGTGATAAAACAGGTTTTTCAGGTGATCAAGGCAAAGCAACTGTAGTGTGTCGAAAAGGGACAAGACATGCAATTAAACTTACAAAAATATTAAAAACTTACATTTAAACATACAACATTAATCATAAGGCATTTAATCAACTTTATCAACTTTAGCAAACTTTGCAGCACCTACTTCATCAACTTTACTACTTTATCAACTTTAGCAACTGCTACTACTTCATCAACTTTAGCAACCTTTGCAGCACCTACACCATCTTGCTCAGATACAGCTTCATCATCTTCAACAGCCTCCACAGCACCTACTCCAACTATAAACCAATTACTATCTTTCTCAACTAAACCAGATTCAAGTTTTGTTAGGTATCAAGCATGTGTTAAGCGTTGCAAAAACAGTATTGAGATAGAAATGAAGAAGTTTTTTCAAGCAAGAAATCAATCGCATGTTAAGAAATCGAAGCAGTGCAACATGTCAAAACACGCCGGAAATGTATTACCAAAGAAAATGTGATTGAGTTACTTAAACAAAAAGATGAAGAAAAAGCAACAAAGGAAGCCGTGAAAGTTGCTCAAGAACATCACCTTCCCCCACCCCACAATGTAGCCGAAAAAAAAGCGTTATTCTCAAATAATAATGTGTATATATATATATATATATATATATATATATAATATATATATATATATATATATATATATATATATATATATATATATATATATATATATATATATATATATATATGCATATATAAATATATATATGGCTATTTCCACGATGGAAGAGATAAATTTCGTGTTTAAAAATTTCTTTTTTCAAAAGGTTTTAATTCTTTAATTATAGTTGAAACACCTTAAAATTATTGTTAAAATAAATTTTGAGTAGAAAATGTTTGAAACGAGTAGATAAATTTAATGAATGTTAGCAACTGTTTGTTCTTTTTATTATTCGAAAAAGTGAGTAAAATTTGAGGGCGAGTTATTGCAATATTTTAAACAAAACATATCCATATTTTTGTTTAAAAAGAACCTTTGAGATTACATATATGTCTTGAGTAAAAAAACTTTTACTCTTTAAAAATAATTCAAGTGTTTTTTTGTCACATACACATCTGCAAAAATTACGTTGCGTCACGGAACTAAAAGCTAAAAAAGTTTAATTATCGCAATGAAATTATGCTTTATGGCGAGGTTTTTTTAGAAATTATATATTTTAATGTAAACTTTTAATCATTACTAAAAAAAAAATTGGTCAAAAAGCATTGTATTAACATATAGTTATAGTTTAAAAGCTGTTGCGTCACTGAACCCATCGACGGGATAATTAGCGTTTTATAAAATAGCGCGGTAAGGAAGTCAAAATATCATCCAAAAGTTCAGATTTCGTTGAGGGTTTTCAAATTTTTCAAATTCAAATAAGTTTTTGCATTTTAGTACTGTAAAGGGCTATTAGTAAATATTAGTAAACTTTTGGATTTATGTTAACATTTTCTTATAAAGTTGTAAATTTTTAAGAAATGGAATCAAAATTAGAAGTAAAAAAAAAACGTTATGCAGAATACCAAGCTAATTATGTTTCTCGGAATGCTGATAAAAAGAAAGAAATGTCCAGAGTTAGATCTAAGAGATATCGAGAAAAATTGAAAGCCGATCCTAATAAAAAAGCAGCTTATGCTGCTAAAGCAAAATTAAGAGTTTTAAAAAGTCGCGCTTTAAAAAGAAAACTTTTAAATCAATATCAAAGACCAAGCTCATCTTTTAAAAATGTTCAACAAAGAGGAAATGCATTGAAAAAAGTTTTAAAAGCACTACCAACTTCAAAGGAGAAAGCGATGTTTTAGCAGTTGTAAACTTTTTCTGAAAGCGATGTTTTAGCAGTTGTAAACTTTTATAATAAAGATGAAGTTTCCCAAATATCACCAAACAAAAAAGATGTCACTCGAATTCAATTATCTGACGGAAAAGCAAGCAATATTCAGATACGTCATTTATATTATACGCTAAAAGAAGCTTTCGAGTTATTCAAGGAAAAGCATCTGCACATAAAAATTGGACTCAGCAAATTTTGCGACCTTCGTCCACGCAATGAAAAATCAGTTACAAAATTTCCGCATAATGTTTGTGTTTGTAGTTTGCATGAAAATATGCGATTTGCCTTAAATGCATTAACAAAATCAGTTCGAGCGCCTTCAATCAAAGTTGGATCTGAAATGATAAATAACTTTGTTTGTGAACCGTACACATACAATTGCGCCTATGACAAATGCGTTGCATGCAAAGGTATGAAACAGTTCGATAAACACTTGCAAACTGTTAATACATTTGGTTTCGAAGTATCCTGGGACGAGTGGAGAAAGACTGAAACTAAAACATATGCAAACATTGAAAAAATTTCAAAAAAGTCTACTGTAACAGAACTCATCCAACACATATCAGCGATGCGTGATAAGTTCGTTAAACACGCATTTGTAAAGAAAAACCAATCAACAATTTTTAATAAACTGAAGGAGGTTTCGATGAGTGTTAATTCTGAAATTGCGGTAATCCAAGTTGACTGGGCTGAAAACGCTAGGTGTTTCTATAAAAATGAGCCACAAGCGGCTCATTTTGGTCAAAATCAAGTTTCTATCATGACCCTAGCAGTCTGGAACATTGAGTTAAAAACATTTGCCATAGTTTCAGATTCAACTGATCTTACTAAGTCTTCCGTTATACCGTACATTGACAAAATCCTTCACTTTATTCCTGATCAAGTCAAAGAAGTACACATGTTCAGCAATAATGCCACTTCTCAGTTCAAAAACAAAAGCATTATGGCTGCAATGGTTGTGTTTGAAAAACGTTTTCATAAAAAATTCTTCTGGCATTTCTTTGCAGCGATGCACGGGAAAGGAGTGGTTGATGGAATAGGAGCTACTGTTAAGCGAATCGCAGCCCTGAGAATTAAAACTAGTCAATACGAAATCAGGTCAGCAGCAGATTTTGCGTTAGCATTACAAGATTTGCAAATATCTGTAATTCACATGTCAGAAAACGATACAAGACAACAAAAAAATGAATTTGGATTCAGTTCAATTTTAAGTTATTCAAGAAAAATCAAAGGTATATCAAAATCACATTATTTTCATGTTCAGAATGATAACGTTGTTCCGATGCTATTTTCACCTGAGTATAATTAAAATTTATTACAAAATAACAAAACTTTTTAAATTGATTTTAATTTCAGCGAAAACTCCATTTAAAAGTATGCTGATAAAAAAACACTTTTTTCCGCGTTGCGTCACTGAACTCATGTTTTAATTTTTGCTATGTAGCAGTGTTATGTTAATACAATTGTGTTTAGTTTATATTATAAAATTTTAATTCAAGATTGATTTAGAGTAATAAAAAATTATTTTTGAGTTATAGAAAAATTTCTATTAAAAAAAATCTCTCCGCATGATGCGTCACTGAACTCTGGAATTGGTCATATATATATATATATATATATATATATATATATATATATATATATATATATATATATATATATATATATATATATATATATAAATATATATATATATATATATATATATACATATATATATATATATATATATATATATATATATATATATATATATATATATATATATAAATATATATATATATATATATATCATATATATATATATATATATATCATATATATATCAGGGACGTGGTGGCACCTAAAAAGTAGGTACGAAGTTTCAGAAGAGGGGCCCGGTGAAGTACTCTTAACGAGAGACAAATAAGCGATCAAGAAAAATTATATTTATACTAAAAAAAGTTTTTTATGGATGCAAAATATTACGTAACTCATTTGTATAAGCATAGTTTTTTATTATATCTGAATGCGTCAAATTCCCATTTTCTCATGTTCCACTGACAAGAGAACACGATCCCCAACATGCTCATGTCAACCGATTTGCTAGACGAATTTTGACAAATTTTAGTTTGCAGGAAACTCTCTCACACTGCTGAATTTGTTGGAATTGTACTGAATATCTTGTATAGAACTGCAACAGAGGGGAATACAGCTTCTAGCATAGTCTTCACCATAAAATTGTAAATAGTGAGGAAAGAAGGCAAAGTTTTGTTATCCTTCTCAGCAGCCTTTTTGTTATCTCCACAAAATCAACCATTTCAGTAGTGAATTCATTTAAACTGATATCAATTTTGAATTTTTCAAGCACTGATTGAATTTTTTCTTGTGAATTAGAATTACGAAAATTATGACTAATATCTTCGCTCTTATACTTCAATAAAACAATGTCTATACTTGTTAAAAATTTCCGCTGTGAAGAAAATTTGTCAACAAGAACTGCAGTTGCTGAATCCACTACAGTATAAAACACTTTTGCTAGCCACTGATCTTTACCCTGAGTAAGCCGCTCATCTTCTCTTTCATCGAAGTCTAGTCGTTTCTTTCTGCGAATTCTTTTCCCAACAAATGTTTGCTGTTCAAGCTGAATTTCAGTTGCAATTTTAACAGCAGATAAAATAGAATTTTGGCCAGCACTGTCCCTTAGTACTTGAAGCTTTTCCAGTGATACATCGACAGACATTATAGCAGTGGAAAAATCAATTGTTTTTCCTTGAAGATTTTTATTGAGGGGACCCAAGATAGTAAAAATTTATTTGAAGAGACATAAAGTCACAATTGTTTCATGACTGAAATTGGGATTAAAGACCTTGTTTCGCTTCGAATATTCCTTTTAAATTCCATGTAATTGAGAATTTGTTCATGGCAATCGATTATTGCAGGGTATGGTGTCAGCATTCGGTCTGTAGCATTTTGTAAGGCACTGAAACGAACACTGTGGGTAGCAGCCAGTTCAAGAGACTGATTTACATCCTCAAGAAGAGATTTGCACTTCTCAAATATATTATTTCGTTTCTTGAGTTTCCGCATAAAAAAGTCTTTAATTTCTGCACATCACCAGGCTTGCTTTCTGTTCCAAAAAGTTTAACAGAAACAACAGAAGATTTTGCAAAAGTTTTCATAACCAGATTTGTTCCATGAGATCCACAATAAATATTTATTACCATGGGAGAACACTGCTTTAAATGTGTTGCAACTCCTTTGTTTATTCCTTGCATACTGCTCGCACCATCAAAAGACATAGCCACACACTTTTGAATATCTATGTTATTTGATTTGAGTTCATCTTTTCACTTATTCTTTCACCAGTGGTTGCTTCAGTTTCAACCATTGAAATCAGATGTTCCTTTACAACGGCCTCTTCTGCAGCAAGCGTAACATAACGTAATACAATAGTAATAGAAGTTTGCTCGCTTAGTGTAATATCAGTGGTACCATCAGCTGACAGTGAAAAGAATACTGAATTATTTATCTTTTCTGAAATATCCTTCTTGACCATTTTTGTCATAGTATGGATAAGCTTGTTTTGTTTGACTGACTGAGTAAATTTAACAAATTTAGAAATTTACCCGCACCACATTGAAAGACTTTACTTTTTTCAGAGTCATTGTAAAAGTTGGCTTCCTCATTTGCACGTAAAGAAATACTCTCTGCAATCAAATACCAAATAGCATCAATAACTTGTATTAGGTATTTACGTTTATTACGTTTTTTGTTCAGATGTCTCATGGTTTCATTATTTAATATTTTATCAATTTTGGAGTCTGACAATGCATGAACCATAGCTTTAGCAGCATTTCGATGGTTTTTCTGGGTGCAATGCTTTGTTATGATGTGACTTAAGTTTGCCCAATTATCAAACCCATCACGTAAAGAATTTGTGTTCTCTCTTCATCCAAAGCATAAACAAACAATGCAAAAATTTTGTCTCGTAATAGAGAGTAGATCAGCCATGACCTTTTCTTCACAACTTTAATTCATTAACTTTAACTGATTCATTGTAATATCTAGATAACCTTGAATGTTTTGTTGGCTGATTTAGCCCTAATACAATAAATTGCTTTTTATCAATCATCTTTGCATTTTTCAGCTCTAGAAATTTGGCTGGAACACTTTCATCGACGCTTACAACGTTGTCTGGTTGCTTCTGAATAATCTTTTCTGCTAGAGTTAGGTCCGTCGCTGCAGTTACAGGCACTTCATAATTAACCATTTCTACAGTCACTCTTTAAGTTTCAGTAATGTTTTGGTTTCTAAATGTTTCTGAATATTGTAGTTCTGCTCCTTTATCTGCTGCAATTATAATGATAACTTGATTATTTTCTGTTTCTTGTATTGATGATTGGTCACTAATCTCTGTTATTGGCTCTATTTCAATAATAGGATTACTTGTAATATTCACAATGGATGTTGATGTTAATTTTACATTCTCTGTTGCTGTAAAGTATGTCCCAGCTTTTCTCTGTATTTGTGGCACTTGCACTGACGCGAGACCTGCCGTTAACTTTAATTGTTTTGGATCATTACCAGCTGCTTTCAATTCATGTAGTAGTTTTTGAGCTTTTTTTCAGAACCAGATTTGTATTTCCATGTTGCCTCTTTCTTTTTCTTTTTTCTTTCATTTCACCTGAAACATAAATAAATATAAAATTAAAAATATCTCCTATGATAGAAACCAGAGCATTGGTTTCTTTTGTTTGAGTTATAACTACTACCGGTCCACGGAATTTGTAAATAGTAGTACTTTTTATAAAATCCATGGACCGATAGGATGTGGACTGGAGCATATTGAGTAGTAATGAATGAAAGTTATAACAAAAATTCATTAAACACACAATTTTATCTATCAAACATATATTAACCATATTTATCAATGCAAAGCAAATGAATTCATGCATTTTATATATTTATTGTTTTGAACTTTTCAATAACAATTTTCTCTTTTTTCTGTTGATGGGATGGTTAATTTCATCAGATAAAGGGAAGACATCGTTTAATCATTCGTCACTACAATGCTTGTTTTTAGTATTCTTTTCGTTTAGCAATACTTCTGCCTCTACCTTGCTCTGTTTCAGCCGCTCATACCTTAACATATCGTTCTCTTCGTTTTTTTAGCCGAGATGCTTGTTGTTCAGCTGATTCATTTGCTCTAGCTCAAAATTTGCGTTCTCTTTCTCGAGCAAGACAAGCTAATCGATCAACTTCAGTTTCCAGCTTTCTTTTTTACATTTAGCTTTCTTCTTTATATTTCTACGTTGATAAGATATTATTTTTTTACTTATTTACTTTAAAAACTTTAATCATTATTTTTAATTACTATTTATAAGTAAAGTATTGAAGCATTACTTTCTTTTTTACAGTATAAAATCTATCGATTTTAGGTCAACAACGCTTTTTGTTATTATTATTCAACAGCGATTTTATTTATTTACGCTAAACAAAGTTAGTTGTTTTTTGTTTGTCTTAATTACTTTTCTTAACGGTTTCTTTTAGTTACGCTAAACTAAAGTTTAGCGTATTTTTTATTATTACCGCTGACCTAGTGTTTATTTTGCACCACACAAACAAACAAACCGACGTGAAACATGTTAAATAAAATGTTGTAAAAAATGCCCTGATAGAAACTGATGGAACTAAATAATTTTTTTCTTTTTGAGGATAAGGGGCCCAGTTTCTTTTTGGGGGCCCAGTTTCCTGAGCCAGTATCAGGGCCCAGTACAAGTCCTCGTACCCTCGTACTGGGCCACCACGTCCCTGATATATATGTATACATAAATAAAATATATATATGCAAGCCTTGTTTTAAACCCTTACGCCTTAAGCAATTTTTACATACGCGTTACGTACGCGATTTGGTTAACTACATTTTATCATTTTTTAACTTTTCAATTATTGGTAAGATAAAAGAAGCAATTAATTTTTAAAAAAAACCACATTAACTTTTGAATGACGATATGTAAAAATATTTGTTACAAAAGTTTAAAACGTTAAAAATAATACGTTAAAATTACGTTAAAAATAATTGTTGTAACTTTTTATTGCGATGATATTTCTTATCTTTTTATAACGATTATATTCAACGTAATTTTACGCTAACCTTTTATCTAAATATTTTACAAAATGAAAAAAGTTCGCCAATCCTTAACTAAATATTTTTTGCCGATGATTTTAATAAAAAATACAGTAAAAAAACTCAATACAAATCAATATTACAAAAAACATTTATATTCTGTAATCTCTGAAAACAAAAATATGAAGACATTTTTTCAAAGTATTAAAAAAATGTGCCAGTGTATGAATAATTTATTTTTAATTTACATAAAATTAATTCTTCATTAATTATTTACACTTTGCTTTTTTTTATTAGTTAAAAGTATATGGATACCTTTAACTTTAACATATACAGGGGGAGGGGGCCGGTACATAAGAAAAGAAAGTTACCTGTTACTCAAAATTTTTGAAAGAACACAATTTGTTTAACTGCGTGCGATTCAATAAACTTTTTTTTTCATAAATCAAGTTATATTATAAAGTTAAAGACATCACGAGTAGACTATAACATCCGCTGATGACACAAATATTACGTTAAATATATTTATACAACGGAGGTTTCATTATGCATGCGCACGTTGCCGACTCTGTCAATTTAAAACTAAGACATGTTTTAGTTTAATGACAGTCTATTCTTTACTAATGACTATGTATTTTTTTATATAAAATAAGACAAACTAGATTATCAAAACCTAGTATATTTTTATTCTCTCCAAATTGTTTGAAGTTCAATAATGGATTGTATTTTGAAGAATCAAAAAATTACTTTGAAAACTTTTAAGTCTTGGGACTTTACCGATGTTTTTCAAATTGAAACACTCACAGAAAAAGGGAAGATTTATGTCATTAAAATCATATGTAGTTTATGTAAGCTTCATCATCAGAAAATCTTATCCAAAACCAATGGTGCCGTGAGGGCAGCTGCTCCACGGTTTATAAATGGCACGAATTATGTTAAAAAAGATAGTATTTGTAGACATTTGTTAGGAACAACTCATCAACATGCAATTCAATTAGAAAATGAAAGCAAAAATGAAGATGGAGCAGCCAACAGTGTAAGGGTTTATAAATTAGTTAAATTTTTTTGTTTCACTGTCAATCGATTCCATTTTAGTTAAAAGCAAAAAAAAAAAATTATATTTTTGGTTTATTAAATTAAATATTTATCCAAGTAAAGTTGTTAGACTTGATATAATTTTTAAATCTTATAAATCGTGACGTTAGAATATTAGGGTTCTATCTCACTTTTGTAATGTTGAAAGAATTTAAAAAATTTGTTATACCCTTATAAATTTTTTAAATCAAAAACAAAAATTTGTTAACTTCGTTAAATTAAATAATTAAAACATCAAATTTGTTTAATTGATTGCTTAGAACACACATTTTTTATTATTTATTAAGTAATATAAATCGGTTTAAGACAAAATAGCATATCGGTAGATGAGAATTATAAGGTTCTATCTTCCATATATGTGCATAGTGAAAAAGTTCAATTTTTTGTATTTATTTATAATAGTTTTGCGTTTAAAATTATATAATTTTAGTATATTAATCTTATTATTGTTATTTATATAATATTTAAATTGTATGTTTTTCTTTTTTCATTGTTAATTTCAACCTTGTTTAATAAAGTTGGAACTATTAACTAATTTGTAAACATGCAAGTTTAAAAATAATACAATTAATAATGTAAAATTAATTATAAAACATAAATAACATTAAAAAATATACATATTTGATCAATATAAACAACGGATAATTGAATAACTTAAAAGCGCAAGTTAAATTGAAGGGCTTAGTGCTAAAATTACTTAAGTCACAAAATTAATGTTTTGAGAAAATTTAGTTTGATCAGAGATATAACATTTCAAAACAAGGATTTAAAATGGCTGATCAAAGTAGATTTTATCAAAACATTTACTTTGTGACTTAAGTACTTTTAGCACTAAACCCTTCAATTCTCTCAAGGGATCGTCCATAAATTACGCTACGCTAAATTTATTTGAAAAACAGTAGTAGGAGTTCTTAAGTTCTTTAACTCGGCAATTTTCACTAAACTTAATACGCTATTTTCATTTTTTTTTAACTTTAGGCGCTGCAAGTGAAAACTTTTGATTATTTTGTCTTGTTTATTAGTGAAATTTAGCATTGCGTAATTTATGGTCGATTCCCAACGTCAAAAAATGGAGATTGAACCCTATTATTCAAAGTCACGAAATGTAAAACGTAATAACGTTTTATAATTGGCTAAAGTCGCATGATATGGCGATCACTTTAACGCAGTAATGCATGTTCTGGATAATAACATAATTTTGTGAATTAATAAATAACTTACTTTATAATAAGTTTTTGAAATAACAATTTTTTAAACTAAAAATGTTTGAATAATATTATCTTATAAGTTATCTCATCTTATAAGTCATCTCATAAGTTCGATCACTTTAAAGTTATATTTTTTATTGTTAAAAAAAATTATTTTCACAAAAAAAAAACAACTATTAATTACATGTTATAATGGGTGACAGGAATAATGTCGCAAAATTTTGATAGTCGCAAAATTTGATTGTCGCAAATTTGATTGTCAAAAATGCGAAAAAGGGATAGTGTCGCAAATTGTCGCATGATTGGTTGTCGAATAACAGAATAAAGAATAATGTCGCAAATGAATTTAATGAATAGTGTTGAAAATATAAGAAGGAATAATGTTGCAAAGGAGTTTAATGAATAGTGTCGAAAACAAAAAAAAACGGAATAGTGTCGCAAATGAATCTATGGGTCCGTTTTTACTATTTGCGACATTATTCCTTTTTTTTTTTGCCTTTTTAATATATTCGAAACTATTCCGAAATTCATTTTTCGACATCCGTTATAATTAAAAACGTAATTATAAACAAATATCAGCCATAATAAACATTGTTTTCAAAAAAATTAATTATTTGTTAATAATCAATACAATAAAAATGTTGTCTTTTTATTATTATTAATAAAAAGGAAACATTATTATCGTTCTTTTTTTTTCTTTCGTTGCTTAGTAACGCGTTATTAAGTGACGAAAGATTGATAGCCTTTGTTTATTACAGAAGCCTTTGTTTATTACAGTAATTAAGTTTATTACAGTAATTAAGTTTATTACAGTAATTAAGATTGATAGCCTTTGTTTATTACATAGCCTTTGTTTATTACAGTAATTAAGTGATGAAAGATTGATAGCCTTTGTTTATTACAAAGCCTTTGTTTAGTTCAGTAATTTTGTCGCAAAAATTTATTTTCCGTTGTGGTGGCGCTGTTTTTATTTTCTATTTCTATAACAATTTCAAATAATATTTAACAATGTTTTTTTTAAAACACATCTATTCAACACTTCCCGTTTTGCCATATTTATTATTAATGGTGAAAAATGGTTTTTAGTGAAAATCAAAACAGCGTTTTGTCTGCGATGAAAACGATTATCGTCCTGAAACTTTTTTCGTTTCGTGATAATCGCCTTTACAAGCAGAAAAAATAAAATAAACAAATGCTACTATTTGTTTAGGTTGTTGTCAAAAATTTGTCAACAAGCTCATGTTTAAACCCTTCTGCACTGAAAGAAATACACATGCAAAATTTCTACCGTAACCTTATAAAAATTGCCTATGAAATGACGTGCCACCCAACAATGCCTCACGCACATTTTTCTGTTTTGGTAAGTCCTAAATTAGTTGCAATTTGCGTTGAAATACTTTGTTTTAAGTTTTACTTGTTTTGTGTTGTTACTTGTAATTCATTACTTTTCTACTATGATTTTTTTTTCATATATACGAAAGTTGTTCCCTCAACGGTACCGTTCTTTTAACATTCTCTCAAAGTCGCGGTAGTGAAGTCTGATCGGTTGATTTAAAATATAATATATAATATATATAAAATAACAATTTATTTGACAACAAAATTTAAAAAAATTAAAGATACTATACCATTGCGCGAGCAACAGCCTTTTTATATATTGGAATGTATTTGACTTTACTATTTTAGGTGAGGTGCGCAAAAATAACTGGCGCAAGCCTTATTAAACGCAACCAGAATGGGCTCAGATGCAGAGAAATGATTAAATGTTTTGCTGACTCTGTGCGGGAAAAATGCTATGAAAACCTCCAAAGGTGCAATTTTTTTTCCATTCTTAGTGATGGAAGTTAAACAAGAAAAACTGGAAAAGAAAAGGAACTAGTTTTAGTTCGAACTGATATCAATGGCGTACCGATTTACATAGTAACAGAGTTGTTGGATATGTCACTTTTTGGTCGAAGCAACTCCAACTCCGTGACCATTGGTATAAACAGTATTTTTGAATCGGATAAATTATTATTTAAATTAAGTACCGAAGATTATACCAACAAAGTTGTATGTGCAACAGCAGATGGGGCAAGTGTTAACATAAAGTATACAGTATACATATATCGGTATACATAAAGGTGTGCTTTCCCAGTTGCAGCAAAATCGTCCACGGTTGATTAAAATTCATTGCATTAATCATAGAATTGAATTGGCTGTAAAAGATGCATTTAAAGAAATTCCTGATTTTATAAAGAAGATTGATGACTTTTATATTGCTAATGACTATCTATTAAGAAATTCAGGTAAATTAAAAGCAGAAGTTGAAGCAGCTTCAAAATGCCTCGGTTTAACGCATTACAACTTACCAAAAATTACCGGAACAAGGTTTGATGGACACAGGAGGAGAGGAGTTTTAAATCTGTTAGAAACATGGCCAGCTTTTATTATGGCTTATCAAAATTATGTAAGTGAACAGACCAATTCCAAAACTGTAGCGAAAGTGAAAAGCCTATTGAAATCATTTAAGTGCCAATCTTTCCTCTACAAAGTTGGTTTGTATCTAGACAGCTTGGAAATAGTTATTCCTGCGTCTAAAATATTTGAAACCAATGAGTTATTGGCTCATGAAATTCCTACTACTATAACTCAAACCCTATTGGAGACAGAAGACAAAATTAAATGTATTGGGCAAGATGACGAATTTATTGACAGCTTTATAAATCGCTACTTTGTCACCGATTTATAAAGCTGTCAATAAATTTTCGTTTATCACCAGCCTTAGCAAAAGGTTCGTTTGCTAAGGCTGGTGATAAACGAAAGCAGGTCAAAATCGTACGTATGTCAGCGTAATATTAAAAATGAATAATTTTGATCATGACGAATCAATTAACGAAATTCGTCGAATTAAAAAAACCATTTTTTCAAAACTGTATTCGATATTATCATTCAGGTTTCAGGACTATTCGAGAGAATTTATATTGTATAGAATCATGAAAGTTATTGACCCAATATATTGGATAATTGAAGACCCAGAATCAGGAGTGCAGGAAATCAACCATATTTGCAACCATTTTGAAGCGCCTTTAAAAAACGCGGGTTTTCAAAAAGATGTCGCATTAAGTGAATGGAAAAAACTAAAACGGCTTGTTAAAACTGAGTTTGATTGTTATCCAGTTCGCAGTTTGTGGAAAATTATTTTAAAAAAATACTTTATGGAATATCAAAACCTATGTCATTAATTATGTGTATATCGGGGTCCAATTCAGAAGTTGAAAGAACATTTAGTACTGTCACCAATATCTTATCGGATAAACGCCTCTCTTTGAGTCACGAAGCACTTGCTGATTGTGTTGTAATTCTTGGAAACCATAGTCTTTGGTCAGAAGAAGACTATGATGATATAATTGAGCGTTCTCTCGCCAAGTACACGCAAAAACGCCGAAAATGTGTCACTGCTATTGCAGAAAAAAAAGTAGTTCAAAAAAACTTAGCAGATTTCGATCAACTAATTGAAACAAGTGATACGGAGAACATTGATAGTGACGATGATCTTTTAACAGATAGTCTTCGCGACTAATTATGTAATAAAAAGAAATTATATATTCAAGTTTATATAGATAAATGAATTCATTAAGCTTGATTTTGACTTTTTTTAACAGTATATTTTTTTAAGTAGTTACGCAAATAAAAACAAATATTGTTCAATAAATAAATTGAATGTTTCTTAACAAAGATTACCTCATATTTATTCTGCTTCTTTTTATTTTATTACTCTAAAATAAATTGCTTGCTAACGAAAAAAAAGAGTTTTGTAGTAAAATTAAAATACTTTTGAGTTTGTTTATAAGTTAAGAAGCTTAATTTTTTATGAACAATTTTTAACAAATGCTTATTATAAACAGATATGATACGATTTATTAATTATACTTATATTGTTTTATTTGAGTATTTTTTTAAGTTTGCACGATTGCATAGAAATATTTAAAAAGTTTTTTGTTTTGAGAATTATTAACAAAAGAGTTTGCATAGTTTAGACATTTTTATGTAATTTAATTTTTTTTTTTGTTTAATAAAATTCAAAAAAAAAATTTACTTGTTAAAAACTAAATTTTTTGTGATTTGTTTAAATGTAAAACATTTAAAAGATAACGTAAAACATTTATTCATTAAATTCCTGGCGAACGCGATCTTACTAAGTGCAAAAATATGCTCAAAACAGGCATTAAACTTTTATATATTTTTTTATAAGGCAAGTGAAAACGCTGAGCAACATAAGTATACCTAATATACGTAATATCTTAAAAATCTAACTTATTCTTTGCTAGTCAAAACAAAATCGCTGTTCAAGTAATTAACAAGGGTTTTCCTTTATCAATATGTTAATATTTTTTGTTTACTCCCGAAGTTTAAAAAAATAAAAAATAATTGTTTTTTTTATTAAATAACGCAATTACAATTTTTAGAAATAATGAATATATATATATATATATATATATATATATATATATATATATATATATATATATATATATATATATATATATATATATATATATATATATATATATATATATATATATATATATATATATATATATTATATATATTTTACTTCATAATATTGAACTCAAATTGATATTAAAATAACAATTGAAAACACAACAAACTTTTCATAATATATTCACATTTACAACATTTATACATTGTTTTAGTTAATTGAGTTAATTGTTAAATTAAACCAGTTCGCGGTTATTTATTTATTGCGGTAGTTAAAACACTATAAAAAAAAAATAAAGATAAAAATATGACGTCAAATATCGCGTTAAGCTAATGCGTTAAGCACTTTTTTATTTAAAACAAGGCCTGGTACGTATATTAGAGCGACAAAAAAAAATCAAAGTGCTCGAAATTGAACTCTCAACCCTTTATTGTGTTCCTTTTAACTAAAAAATATACTGTGCAAAATATTATTAGGATATTTTCATATCTAGAGGTTGCTCAATGAGCTTGATATTATCAGATTTAAGTGTCAACGTAAAGTAAAAAGGAATATACTTTTTTATTTTTTTCATTACTACAAAATTTTAATTATTTTATTCAAGTTTAGTGTTATTTATATGATTTTAATCAATGTTTGATTCAGGTTGTTCACTTGTTTTTATTAATGCGTTAACAATTGTAGACTTTCGCATATCTGGAACTTGACGTCGATGTTCTTCCGCAATTTGTAAAATATATTGCAATTGAGTTTCATCTTTTGTCAAGATTTTTGTGTAATCTGAAACCAGT
Source organism: Hydra vulgaris (assembly GCF_038396675.1). Taxonomy (NCBI): domain Eukaryota; kingdom Metazoa; phylum Cnidaria; class Hydrozoa; order Anthoathecata; family Hydridae; genus Hydra; species Hydra vulgaris. The sequence continues at coordinate 60,576,507 of NC_088932.1, read as the reverse complement.
TTTACTGCTCGTTCAGCTGTGTCATTCACAACTTTCATAGAATTAACAATTTTATGTGCATCCTGGTATTCCGTTATTGTACTCCACTTGTCTGGGCAATGTTTCTTCATAAATGCCCAATTTATTCCAAGCAATTCAAATAGATATTTTGATTTATTTTTTACAAAGTCATCTAAGTTCATGCTTACAATTTTATCCATTAATCCTTTACCTTCAACCCTTTTTATCTAGGTTTTATTAACTGGCATTTCAAGCGCAATCAACATTTTTTCTTTAGTTTGGTTATCAACATCATTACTGAAAAAAGAGAGACTCACAAGGTCTTCAGTTAAATACCATAAGTGTCCTGCAATGGTTTTTATGGCAGATTCAGCTACTTCTTTGTCAAATATTTTGAATTTATTCAATTTCCTAATCAGTGTCAGGTCATTGAGAGGAGCAGATGAAGAAATGGGAGCCCGAAACCAATGTTCCATGTAAATCAATATTGAAAAAATCGAAAATCATAGAAGATTTTTCTCTTCATTTTTTGTTAAATAAAATTGATGTTGAAACAAGTAGATTTTATTAGAGTACAGTGCTTTTGCCATCCATCGTGCTTGGTGCATAGCACCAGAAGAACGAAAAGTTATTCCCTTTTGGCCTGAAGGAGTTTTTCCTAAAAATATTATTGCTAGTTGCAAAAACTCATTGTAATCGTTGCGAGGTTGTTTTGATCCTTGCATCATAATTACAGCAAATTCTATAGCTGATGGTACAAGTGAGCCATATACTTTGAGATCTACATCAGTTAAGAGCCATGATTTAGAATTAAGTTTACTCCACTGATCACGAAATCGTTGAAACAACTTAACCTCTGGACCAGAAAATGTTCCAAAACAAGTTTTGTAAACATGGGATAAAATCACTTCATAAATATGGTGTCGACAGGCTGTGTATAATAAAGACTTTCCAATTAATTTTTCCAGCAAGGTACAAGCACCTGAATGTATACCTGTGTTGCTTGAAGTAGTATCAAAACAGAGCGCCACAATTCTGTCATATGAAATGTTCCAATCTTTTAAAGTTTGTTATGTTGCATAACTCATTTGTTCACCAGTGTCTCTATCCAGTTTTGGGACTGACAACAGTTTTTCTACATCATATCCTGTCACTAATATGGGCATTCGATCCACTTCATTTCTGCTTGTCAAATCGGATAACAATTATCCATCCCAATGTACAGTTAATGGAATCTGTGGTTTGAACTCTAAAATAATTCTTTTTGCAACTTCTTTACGATTTTCAATACGTGCCCATCGAAGAGATTCATATGATGTAGATAAATATTCAATATTGGCACCTAACCCTTGACAAACTGTAGACAAAACCAAGGAACCAGAACGATTGGGAATTTTCAAACGATCAAGAGCTGAACAAAATGCTGGAGTAATCACTTTCTTTTTTTCTGTTTTTTCACTCTTTTTCAGTTTCTTTGCTTATGATAGAATAAAGTCATCTACTTCATTATCAGTACCCTGAGAGGAGTCTGATTCTGTCAAAACTAGGTCTGTGACTGTTGAACACATTCCTTCTTTTTTTCTTTTTAACTCTTTTGTTTCTCTTTCTTCATTTGCTTTTTTTCTGTTTAAAATACGCTGTTCTTGTTTGAATAATTCACAATCAACTGAACTCATATAGCCTTTTCTTCCTTCTCTTTGTAGTGTAAGAAAGGTCTTGTCTTCTTCTATTGTTATTAATTTTAAAACATCTTCATGAGCAATATCAAATAGTTCTTCAATTTCTTGAGAAAAAATTTCCACATTTCTTTGCTGAGTTTCTGTTTTTCTGCCTTTATTCTTTTTCAGCTTTCTGTATTTCTCAACAAGTTTTTCAACATGTGAAAACATGATAACGTTGTTTTGTTGGAATTCTAGCTCTTTGCCAAAAGTCTAGAACCTGATCTGTCACAAGGCCTGCACATGGCAACTTGTGCCCTGATCACAGATGTAGCTTGACCAATACACCATAGTTCATTTTGACTTCTTGTCTCCATTTACAATAAATCAATTTTGAAAATATCTCTCTAATAAAGTGTTTTAAAAATGTATTTTGTATTTACAGAATAATGCAATAGTTTTAGCAGTAGTGCAATACTGATGCAGTAACTTAACTGGTTGATGAAATATTACAATGGGTGTTTTAAATGCGAGCTAACTTATTTTATTTTTACTTTTTAATTTTCTAAAAAAAACAATGTGTATTATGCATGACTCATTAGATTAACAAATAATAAAATATTGATAGCATTGTCAACTTAATTAGTAAAATAGAAAAGATAAATGATAAAATATGAAAAATGTGGGTTCGAGCAGCTTTGTAAAAATAAAATATTGGATTGAGCAACCCCAAAACCTTAACAGATTGTGTCCAAAATTTCCCAGTATCATTTTTTCATTAAATGGAACCAAATAAAAGGTTAAGAGCATAAAAAAAAAAAAATTTTTTTTCAATAAATTTATTTGTCACCCTAATATATATATATATATATAAAATATATATATATATATATATATATATATATATATATATATATATATATATATATATATATATATATATATATATATATATATATATATATATATATATATATATATATATATGTGTGTGTGTGTGTATATTAATATATATATATATATATATATATATATATATATATATATATATATATATATATATATATATATATATATATGTGTGTGTGTGTGTGTATATTAATATATATATATATATATATATATATATATATATATATATATATATATATATATATATATATATATATATATATATATATATATATATATATATATATATATATATATATACAGTGCTTTTTTTCTAATAAAAATGTGCCGGAACTCACCTGTATTTTTCTTTATATTTCGAAAATGAGGCAAAAATTAGTAATTTAATTTATAAATAATTTTTACATGTATAGCTGTTAATAGGCTCCCCCGTACATCATACCCATAAAGGCGGGAACAATTATAAGAAACTGTTTTCCAATAAAAGAAGCTTTTTTTCAAATAAAGACAGATGTTTTTTTTGGATAGGGGGTGAGTGGGGGAGGGGTCGTGCACCAAACGAACTAAATTTTCAGGATATATTTTTTCTACCAGGTATTCCGGAATCCACGAATCATTTCTCTTTCATTTAACTGTAGTCTTAACGACAGATTTCTGATTTCAGTTTCTCCAAATGTCACGTGGTTGCTTATGTTATCAGGCCAATGATTTTGATCTAAGATGCAATCCCACTGAGCTAATACAACATCTTTGTCAGCAAGCAACCTTTTTTCAATTGACTCTTTTAGTTTTATATAAAAAGCGTTAGGATTAATAGCTGAATTGATTTTGGAATTTTTATTGTGAAGTAAAACTCCATGAAAACGGAGATTTTGTGCTGAAACTAAAGCAAATTTGTAATAGGGACCACCATTATTTCTTCTTTCTTCGAATACTTGAACAAGAGCATTAATTTTTTGATTAGCTTTGTATAGATCAATATTGCGCTCTTGTAGGTCCAAACTCAATTCAGATAATTCTTGGAGGGCATCACACATTAATCCTAGATCCATTAAAAACTCTGTTGATGTAATTTTTTTTTTTAAACCTGCATAAGTGAATTTTTCGTTTTTGTCCCTTGTAGGATCAACCATCGTTTCCTCAAAATGTTTCACAAGCGCTTCGTAATTTCACCAATTTTCAGCAGCTGAATATTAAGTAATTCTGCGCATGAATGTAACTCTCTGCTATTTTTTGGGGAAGCATGATACACAACGTAAAGCTTATCAAGAAATGATTTGAATCTGTTAATACTTGAGATCTCCCTAATAGTATCACCAAACTATAACAAAAGGAAACTTTTCAGTGATTAATTTAAAAATGCCACTTTTGCATCCTAACATCACTGCTGCGCCATCACATGCTACAGAAACTAAATAATTTTTCAAATATTTATCTTTCATCCCATAAGAATGAAGACATTCAAGTAAAGCAACAAATAGTCCTTTAGCCGTAACACTTTCAAGCTCCACTAAATCCAAAAATGAATTGATTGGTGAATTTATTCCGCTGCCTTTTACACCGCACCAAATGTACACTATCAGTGTTGATTTTTGGCTTATAGTGGTTGATTCATCAATAATTATCGAAATCTTACTCTTTGACTTCTGCAATAATTTTTATATCAAAATCTTACTCTTACAATATCGAAATCTTACTCTTTGACTTCTGCAATAATTTTTATATCAAAATCTTACTCTTACAATATCGAAATCTTACTCTTTGACTTCTGCAATATTTTTTTTCCTCATTTCGCTACTTATATGATTGACAATATTAATGCATGCGTATGTAGAATGAAGAGTACGACCCATTTCAACTCCATTAATATCTTGAAGATCAATTTCCATTTCAAAATTATTAAAAGACTGATTTCCTTTAGCAACTTTATATGCAGTTCGAAAAAGATTTTAAAATATTGTTTGACAGAGTCTCTTTTTTAGCTTCTTCTACCATCTTTAATGCAGCTTGATGTCCTACAGATTCTTTGTGATCAAATATTTTCTTACGTAACGAACTTAACTGTTGCTTTCTAATTTCACCATAATAAGAAACTTCATTATTGAACCATTCTTTAGATATTTTTATTCCCATCTTAGCCTCTACGCCAAGTGTTTTCACTTTTTGGCAGGTAGTGCAACCGAGCTTTTTTTATCGAAAACAAAGCCACTCGTTTTTGGAACAAAACTCTGACGTTGTAATTTTGATTTCTTCTGTTTCTTTTGCATTTAATTTGATTTTTTTTTTGAACAGGGGAATCCATTGAGAAGAAACCTGTAATTTTTTTCATAATTAGTTTTGCGTTATTTTGTTTAATTGATATTTTTATATCAGTATTTAAATATATAAATTAGGTTATAACTTTGAATTTAAAACGCTAATAACAGGAAATTCATTAACGATACAATAAAAGTTACTGTTGCAAATACTGTTGTAAAGTTTGTGTTTTAAAAAAAGATCTTTTTTAAGTTGCGTGAGGTGTTGTGAGATTAATATTCGGACAAACACTGCACAGAAACAATAGAATTTCTTAAAAGATTTCTTAAAAACGCGAATGGTTGTGAGATTAATAATTGTTAATCTCACAACCACACGCGTTTTCAAGATATTGTATGTTTTTCCGATTATAATCGGAAAAACAAAGAACTTGGCGTCATAAAAAAGAACGCTATTAAGAAAAGATGAAAATAAATTAAATTCTTCTCGAGCAAATTTTGAAACGCAGCGCTGTAATGTTTTCTATTTAGAATTTAAAGAATGTTTAATATTTAAAAATGAACTATTTTCATTATATATTAATACCAGGAAAAAAATGTTTATATAAAGCAAAATAATTATATATCAAAAAAAAGGTGCCGGAACGCCGTTCCGGTGCGTTCCAGAAGAAAAAAAGCATTATATATATATATATATATATATATATATATATATATATATATATATATATATATATATATATATATATATATAAAATATAAAAAGTAATAATTTACACTAATAGAAAAAGTAAATGATATGCACAGCAAGGTAACAAAAATATAATGTAAAAAGTATATATATCTTAAAATGCATTTATTTGATTAAACAACCTAAATTTTAAAAAAACGCAGCGCTGTAATGTTTTCTATTTAGAATATAAAGAATGTTTAATATTTAAAAATGAACTTTTTTCATTATATAATAATACCATGAAAAAAATGTTTATATAAAGCAAAAAAATTATATATATCAAAAAAAAGGTGCCGGAACGCCGTTCAGGTGCGTATATATATATATATATATATATATATATATATATATATATATATATATATATATATATATATATATATATATATATATATATATATATATATATATATATATATATATATGTATATATATGTATATATAAATATATATATATATGCATATATATATATATATATATATATATATATATATATATATATATATATATATATATATATACAAATTTAAAAAAACTGGTTCTCTTCTGATATATAAATATATATATATATATATATATATATATATATATATATATATATATATATATATATATATATATATATATATATATATATATATATATATATATATATATATATATATATATATATATACAAAATATAAAAAGTAATAATTTTCACTAATAGAAAAAGTAAATGATATGCATAGCAAGGTAACAAAAATATAATGTAAAAAGTATATATATCTTAAATTGCATTTATTTGATTAAACAACCTAAATTTAAAAACATAGCACTAGAGGCCTTTATTAGTTTTATTAGTTGTGCAGCTAAAAGAAAAAAATTTCAATTAAAAAATTAGTAACTTTGTAAAAAGGAAATTAAGTTTATGTTGCTAAGAGTTACCGTTACTTTGCGTCTTTTCAAACTGTTAACTAAAGGTATCATGTTTTAGTTTTTGTAAATGATTTTCATATAACAATAATATTTTTCATTTTCAAGTTCTAGAAAAACAAAAGGCTTGATAAAAGGTTCAACAGATTTATTATTTAATCTTTGGCAATCATAAATATGATGGTTGAATCTGTCAGTTGATTGACCAAAAATTTAATACTCTATAAAAATCACAAAGCAAAAACAAAATACCGTTAATTAACACGTTTTATTTAGAAAGATTTTTATTTAAAACAATGGTAACTCTCAGCAAAATAGCTTAAGATCCTTTTAGAAAAAATACAAAATATTTTAACAGAAAATTTTTTTAAAATAGCACTATAAATGAAACAAATTTATAAAAGTGACTCATTAAAAAATGAAACAACAACAAATCAAAAGAATGACATCAAAAGAATCTTTATTACAAGAAATAAAGTTAATAACTAACTTACTAAATTTAAGATGTTGAACAGGGTACAAAAACAACACTGAATCCTGCAAATGCTGCACAACAAAAACTAGTAGCACTTGAAGCACTGAAAACAGTGCTAATTACCTAACAAAGATATATATATATATATATATATATTTATATATATATATATATATATATATATATATATATATATATATATATATATATATATATATATATATATATATATATGTATATATATATATATATATATATATATATATATATATATATATATATATATATATATATATATATATATATATATATATATATATATATATATATATATATATATATATATATATATATATATATATATATATATATATATATATACAACCCTCGGAATTATAGTCGGCATTCGGCAATGCCGACCTGACAGTGTTTGAGGTCGGCAATTTTTTGCCGACCTCCTTTCTATATTTTATGGTCACACCTTTGTATCAAATAATTATTGCCGACCTGATGTCGACCTCAAAAAGATTGAGGTCGGCAATAATTTCCCGACCTCATTTTTCCTAACTCCGAGGGTTGTATATATATAAATATATATATATATATATATATATATATATATATATATATATATATATATATATATATATATATATATATATATATATAAAGATATATAAATACATATATAAAGATATATATATATATATTATTTATATTATTATGTATATATATATATATATATATATATATATATATATATATATATATATATTATAAATATATATATATTTTATATATATATATATATGTATATATATATATATATATATATATATATATATATATATATATATATATAAAATATATATATATATATATATATATATGTATATATATATATATATATATATGTATATATATATATATATATATATATATGAGATTTTGGCATAATTTTATGTCTTACTTATTTTCTGCTGACATAATATGTCAGACATATTTTCTATCGACATATTTTTATGAATAATTGAATTCAAAAGATTCTATGAAAAAAAACGGTTCACAGAATTTCAAAAAAATCGTGCCAAATTAAATTCATTTAAGCTGAAGAATAAATATATGTAATATTTCGCAAATGTTATATTCACCTCATTAAATTCATATTAAGAAGACAAACCGGTAATAATTTATAACTAATTAGGAATAAAATTTTTTTAGTTATAATAGTTATGATTTATTTAACAATAAAATAATTGACAATTGCATTATAACTGCATAACGGGTGATGCGGAAGTTATCGGACAAATCCTAATTTCATTATTTGAGCATTATAATTAGTTTTTGGGGTTTATCTTTGATTTTAACACAAAAACTGATTATTATTTGAGCATAATAATCAGTTTTTGTGGTAAAATGAGGTTAAATGCAGCTGAACGAGAATCTTTTCGAAAGCGACTAAAAATGTTTTTTGTAAATAAACCTAATATAAAAAAAAAAAAAAAATCGTAAATCATTTTGAAAAGGGAGGATTTGCTCGAAGTAATATATATGATAACCTAAAAAGACTTGAAACTGTTCAATTGTTTTCTGATAGAAAGCACCCTGGTCGTCCGACATCCTGGACTAGAGAAAAGAAAGCCGAATTAACGAGACTTGTCAACAATCGAAAAGGGGTCACTCAGAGAAAAATAGGTATTAAATTCGGTGTAAATCAATCGACAATTGGTCGTCAGTTAGAAAAAATGAGTATTAAATATAGAAAACGTGAAAAGACTCCAAAATACACTATAGAACAACAAATAAAGGTAAAGAAAAGAAGCAGGAAACAAGTTAACCAACTCTATAACACAAAATCGCTTCTAGTCATCGATGACGAAAAATACTTTTGTTTTGCAGGGGACAACATGCGTGGAAATTCTGGATACTACACAAACAACAAAAAGACATGCCCAGAAAGTGTTCGTTTTATAGGAAAAGAGAAATTTCCAAAAAAATTATTAATGTGGATAACCATATCTGACCGTGGTATGTCCGAGCCGTAGTTTCGCACTTCCAAGGCTGTAGCGATCAATTCATCAATCTATATTAATGAATATTTAGAAAAACGACTTCTTCCATTTATTCACAAGTATCATGGAGACTTTAACTATTTATTTTGGCCAGATTTAGCAAGTTCTCATTATTCTAAAGGTTCTCTAAATTGGATGGACCAATATGTCTATTACGTTGGTAAAGAATCCAATCCCCCAAATGTGCCTCAAGCACGACCAATTGAAAATTTTTGGGGACATTTGGCACAGAAGGTTTACGAGGGAGATTGGCAAGCTTCAACAGAGCAAGTTTTAATTGATTGCATTAAACTAAAACTACAAGAAATTGATTTAAACTTTTTACAGTCGCATATGAAAGGGCGTCAGAGCAAAATTGAGATCAATTGCAGATAGTGGTGTTTTTTCATATAAAAAATAATATATTTTTATTTAAAAAAAATATAATAGTAGTTTGTTTTTTTATTTATAAATAAGTTATTGACGTTTTTATTTTGTCCGATAACTTCCGCATCACCCGTTAATTACCTGCCATAAACATGCATAAAATGTTTTGAGTGAAAAATATATTGGAATAATAATTTTTTTTGTTTTCCTTATGATTTAAAGTTAAAAATGGAGAATATTTTATTGAATGAATCAACTATTAATTAAAAATAATTAAAAATGTTTTTTTTAATTGTTATTTTAGTCAAGGGAATAATTTTAAGTTTAGTCATGCTAATAAAAACCATTTTCAGTAATAAAAACTCAGCTTAAGATGGTTTTTACATTCTAATAAGGGTAATCGCCAATACTAATCCATACTAATCAAAACTACCAAATACTAGCAAATGATGCATCAATACTAGTCGATTCTATTAAATGATACATCGCTAAAAATACTTTGTCAATACTATCAAATGATACATCACTAAAAATTCCAGAAAAAGACCTTTATGAAACAACAGATGTTTGCTTATAGGATTTAAAATAAAAGTTTTATAATGCATAAATGATTGCAAGAAAGCAACAAATTTGTTAAACTATTGTTACTTAACTCTGTAAATTAAGCTGAAATCCGCAATAAATTTGTTAGATTGATTTTTTCTTCAAGAATATCAAACAGCAAATAATTCAGATATAAAAATGTCAAAATATGTCGATAGAAAATGTCTGACATATTTTATCATAAAATATGTCATAAAATATAATTTTTATGCCTGAATTGTTTTCTGCTGACATAAAATTTATGTGAGCAGAAAATAATTCAGACATAAAAATGTCAAAATATGTCCATAGAAAATATGTCTGACTTATTTTATGCCAGCAGAAAATAATTCAGACATAAATATGTCAAAATATGTCGATAGAAAATGTCTGACATATTTTATGTCAGCAGAAAATATTTCAGACATAAAATTATGTCAAAATATGTCGATTTATGCCGGCAGAAAATATATCTGAAAATATGTCGACAGATCTACCAGACATATTATGTCGTAACAACCCTGGACACCAGGGTTTTTGACCAAAATGAGCCGCTTGTGGCTCATTTTGATAGAAACACCCAGCGTTTTCAGAGCAAAACTTGCTATGTGTGGCAATTGCTGATTGATAATGTTTGCCAGTTTCCAAAATTAGTTCTAGGCCTGATACATTATAAAGTAAATACCTTAATTTTCTTATTTTATACAAGCATATTCGTATTTTTAAAACGGGGTGAGAATGAACAGCCAATTCGGGGTTACTTTGAACACGACATAATGTTTTTATTTCTTAGATTATGGATGGACTAATATGCTGTAAGGGTGGGTGGGTGGTGGAGGTGGGAGGAATACTGTTAAAGATCAAACAGATAACAGAAAGTGTATTTTAATATGTTGTAGAGTCTTTTATTTCAAATCCATTCATGTGAAAAAAATTGCATACTAAGTTTAAAATCTGGTTTTTTCAGCACATTACTATTACAACAACATTTACAACGCTGCCTTACAAAAAACAGACCATCAACAATCACTATCCTCAAAGTTCTTACATGGCTCACACATGCTGCATATAAAGTCAATTTTTTAATATCGAGTTTATAATATTGATCTTTTTCATAGTAAAGGCCACAACACTGGAGGTGAAAAGGTTTGCTGCATTTGTCGCATTGAATCCATACGTCGTCGCTTAACTCCACCCACTTTTCGTTATAGAAAGCACAATACCAATCGCTATCTTTGTTGTTTTGCGCTGTTGAACTTGATGGCAGTAACTCATCTAAACAAATAACTATTTTTCCTGGTTCAACCTTTGGATCGCATGTTTTTCGTATTGCAACTGGATTTGTACCTAAGCCTAGATTGTTCTACCTAAGCCTAGATTGCTTCAGAATCTCTAAATCGGGTTTGTTAAGAACCATTGCAGTGTCTTTACCACCTGAGTCTTTATTTTTTCCAGGAAGACGTTTTATCACCTCTGTTTTATTCATTGGGTAGATTCCCGTGGCTCGAAATCCGGAAATAAAAGCTTCTGGTTACAATTTGTTTACTAACTTGTTTAAAAGTGTAGGCATGTGTTCTTTTGTAATAGCCCCTTTAACACAACTTTCTATTCTCCACTTTGAAAGTACAGTCCTCCACGACTGCTTTAACCCTCTAAATACAGCAACATTTAGTGGTTGGCAGAGATGGGTTGCATTAGGTGGCATTGTTACAAACTTGATGTCATGTTGAACCGTGGCTTCAATAACTTCAGGAGAAAAGGTAAACCCAGGTTACCACCAATCAGCAATGTTGTTCCGGTTTTTAAAAATAGCAATAGACAAGATTATCCATAAACCATCTGGTAAATGTCTACCATCAAACCACCCATTAGTGGTGATATTGTATACGATTCTAGATGGTCCACCATGAGTCCAACCCTGGTAGAGATTTTTTACTTTATAAGGAACCATAGGCGACAAAAATTCTCCAACAGCGTTACCAGCAAACAATATACTAGTTGATTGCTTCGAATGTTCCTGTTTGTTTTCAACACGGTGTCCATGTCCACGACGAACAATAACAGCTTTGGACCCTGGATCATCTGTTATATTGGTCTCGTCATAATTATATATGTTTCTAGAGGTATATCCTTTAACACTTGGTATAAGTTGTTAAAATAACGGTTAAGGGTTTCTTCATTGACTAAAGCTCTGCTATGCTTTACATTGTCAGCAACCCTTTTCGTCAAACAATGTCTTTTCATGAAAGACTGAACCCAATCTACACCAGGCATATTATTTTTAAATATAAAGTCTATTATTTTCCTTATATCACAACATTTAACTAAAAGTCGAATGTCCAAAGAATCAAGAGGCACCCTCCAATCTGTCATATAAGTAGAACTGTCAAGTCTGGTTTGTCCACCATGCTTTTTTGGATCTTGATTTCTTTGATTTATGGAGAGTTCCTAGCGGAATGTTATAAGCTTTGGGTGCTTTCCTGATAGTAAAGCCGCGGTTTTTCACTTCATTTACTGCTGCTTGTAAGTCTTTTTGAGTGTAATTTGTTTTGTAACCTCGACTATTTTCTTTTCTTTTGTAATTTCGAAGCGTAGTTCCTTGAATTAATTTAAAAAAACTTGAATTCTTGATTGAAAAAATGTCATTTTTAAATGAGAAAATAATCATTTACAAACAAACTACACCCTCAATTTTTAATTCATTAGAACGATATGTACCTGAACTTGATGTGTAGCAACTTTTATAGTGTTTTGAAACGCGCTTCTTAAGATAAAGCTTGATAATTCAACTAACTACCCGAACAATGTAACTCATGCTGTTGTTATGCGATAAAGAAAAGCCGAAAAAGGAAAATATTTTGCGCAGCCTAAAATTAGGTTCTAAATATTATATTTAATGCAACTGGATCAAAATAACACACAATTTAGATCTATTGTGTGTGTTGTTTCACTTTTTAGTTAACTTGGTTCTGATGTTCAGGCCCGGATTTACCCCATTTGGGGCCCTAGGCAGATTCAAATTTTGGGGCCCTTAAAATGATATATTAATCCTTTATTCAAGAATCAAGAATGTACTTTAAAAGCAACTTCAAGTATTGACACTCAATCAAATTTAAAAAAAGGACTTCGGTATGTGAAAATATGTTTTATTTTCAAATTTTACAATAACTTTTTTCTACACTTTTCCTTAGCAAATTCTTCAATCAATTTGTCAAAATCAATTTTTTTCATCAAATCTACATTACTTGATAGCAATCAAAAACTATTTAATGTATTTTATATTATAGTTGATTTTAAATAATTTTTCGTAAGTCTTAACTTTGAAAAACTTCGTTCTCCAGAACAGTTAGTGAGCATCAAACATAAATAGAATCTTAAAATTGTTTCGGAATTTGGAAACACAGTTTCCATTTTTTTTTTCTTTAATAATTTTATATAATGATAAATGACTTATAGGTAAATCTTCACTTTTGCAGATTAACTTAATAAAATTATGTAAATGAATTAGTTCATTATACAAAGCTTCATCGATATCTTCACTGTATTGCTCCATAATGTTTTGGACGTTAGTTTTTAAATCTTCATGTGATATGTTTAAATTTGTCAAAAATCCAAATTGCGCGAAAATATCCTGATAAGCTTTAGCCCGTTCTTTTAAGTTTACACTGAGTATTTTCAAACTTTTCTCAAATATATTTGTTTGAAATGCTTCTTTAGGAGTCAATTTGGTTTGTGGTGTTTGAGATTCATCTGGAAATCTTTTGTTTGTTCGTTGTCTTTTGATTGTCTAGTCGGTGTCTGGAAGCAACTTTTTCGCTTCTGCTTCAATGACATAATAATTGCCAAATAATTTATCAGAAAAATCTCCAAGAGATGAATATAAATTTGAACAAGTGTGTAGGGTAATTTTTGAATCTTCTAGACATTTTGAAACTAAGTTTATTTGACTCAGGACGGTGTTCCAAAAAACTGTTTGTAAGGCAGATTCAAATTCGTCCATCTTTCCAATCAGATTATTTGCCTCCGCTCTCGAATTCGAGTCAAAACTTGAATCTTTGGCAATTTCATTCAAAGAATCTTCTATGTCTTCGTAGTTACGATATATTGTTTCACAGAGTCTGCACGAGCACTCCATCGGGTTTTGGAGAAAGATTTAACAGGCCTATCCGAATATTTCTCTAAAACAGCCCATCGTTTGGTTGATGACGAAAAAAAGTTATATATTTGTTGTACTATTCCGAAAAAATTAATTGACTCTATACAACAATCAACACCAGATGAACCCACTAAATTCAATAAATGTTCAGCACACGGCAAAAAGGTGGCTAACATATTGATATTCAAAATTTTCGTCTTCATATCTTTATACTTTCCAGACATGTTTAGCGCGTTGTCATATGATTGTGATCAACAGTTGGATATGTCCAAGCTGAGAGTTGAATCCAAAAAATTGATGTTTATTTCAGCTAATTTCTCACCCGAGTGATCCTCAACTTGCACAAAATTAATAAATCTTTCAATTGTTTCAAATGTTGTATCATCAACATATCTCAAGATAATACAAAGCTCATCTTTGTGACTGGTGTAGAATCGACGGATAAACCAAAATATTTTGAATTTTTTACTTCGTTGCTAATCGACTGTAAAACTTTCTTGGCCATCAGTGCAACGAGGTCGTCACAAACAGTCTTTGATAAATAATTAGTTTTTCCAGATCCAACATTTCCATAATTTTCCACATGTTCAGATAGAAAAGGGTCAAACTTCGAAATAAGCTCCAGTAATCCTATAAAATTGCCATTGGATTCTTTGCCGAAACTTTCGTTGGATCCTCTGAAAGCCAAGTTTTTTTCTATTAAAGTAAAAATCACTGCTACTACTCGTTTCAAATCTTGTCGCCAGTAATTTCATTCCTTTCTGATTTCAGAGTCCAGCTGAACTTTTACACTATAATTATTTTTACGCTCTAAATATTTCATCAAAGCTTCTCTATGTTCGGGTGAATTCTCATGACTTTGTAACGATAAAAACGAATTCTTCCAGTCTCTAAATCCATGCGTTCTAGGGCAAACTGAGAAACTCTAAACAGCTTGCACACAAAGCAAAACACACTACCCAGCGATGGTAAATATATTAACCATTCTCGTTTAAATTCTTCACCATTGGCTTTGCTAGTGATAAGGTTTTTTGAGCAATAGCGATTGTTTTCTGCATAGGACGTTTTTGAAACCAAAAATGTGTCATTTATATTCTGACAGACTTCAGGCCCCTTTTGAATCCATAATTCAACATCCTCCTTAGACAAATCAGCCCATAGTCCGGCATCACTCTGTCTATTAATTTGAGCACTGAGATCATTCAAAGTTATTGCACTTATTGGAGATGATTCACAACAAGCTAGAGTTGATTTTTCAATGATTGCTGACAAATTATTTGTTTCCAATCCAGTAGCATTTTCATTTACTTTAATGAAAAACTGATCAAGTTTTGATAATTTTTTTACTTCCTCATCTTTTTCATGTTTTTTCTTACATTTTTGAGCTCCGCTTCCATATGTTCTCTTCATTTTTTAGTTTTTTCTAAAATAAAAGAAAAAGTCAAATATTCTTATATTTCTTTGCTGAAATGAATGAAATAATACACTTATAAAATTCTTACATTAATTTATTGAATTGTACTATACTTAAGAAATCATTTTTAATCTAAGTTTCTAGTTTATTCTGTAAAAATAGAATTCAAATTTTAACTTATTAAGTCGAAATTTGATTTCTATTTGAAAATTTGAATATACCCTACATTATAAATTCACAAACTATGAATAAACAAGGGGGTGTATGTTTTCACTAAAAAATTACTAAAGTAATTTTTAAGAGATGGCGCCCGTAGAAAAAACATATTTTTCAAATTAATAATTTGAAATTATGAACGTTTATGTCCAAACTCACAATTTATAAAGTTCAATTTTTTTTTAATACAGTTGCTGATATTTTATCAAAAGTTTTAAATTCAAATATTTATTTGTTTTGGAATTGGATCTCCTGATGCTTGGGGGCCCCCAAAATCCTGGGGCCCTACGCAGTGCTTAGTCTGCCTATAGGTAAATACGGGCCTGCTGATGTTTATAGTCACCCCAATGATATAAATAAATAACTAGATATCTAACTTCGCGTTTTTAGTGAAGCCAATTTAATGCGTTGGGAGCCATAATTTTATCGGGCAAAAAGCTTTTAGCAATCACATTCATAGGAAAAGATATTGGCAATTTTAACGTCCTTATTCTTGGAATTAAAGATGATTAGAATCACAGACGATCAATTTAGTGAGCATACAGTCAATACATCATATTTTTTGGTCAAAGATTGGACATGATATTGTTAGCATGTTTAGTTTGTTATAACAAACTAAAACAAACTGTTATTTTTATACCCACAAAAACATATATATAAAAACATATTTGCATTTAGAACATCAAACTAAAACATCGTATAATATATATTATTATTTTAATAAAAGTTTTATACAATAAAATGAAATATTCATAAACCCTTGAACAATATTAATTTGTTAGTTTGTTGTCTTAAACCAATTGACGACTTTCTTAGAACTTTAGTGGTATAATCCTGGGCATATCTGAACATTCGAATTCTAAAGTAATATTCACATATCTTTCTAACAAGCTGGCTGTCATGCAAGTCTTCATTTTCAGTCCACAATTCTAAATCGTGACTATCAAGTCCTTTAAAGACTTTTTTTTTAATAATTAATTTGTTAACACAATGGATCATCTTATGCTTTATATTTGTATCTGAGGTTATTTTTGGATTTTTTAAATCTTTACCACTAATAAAGAAGTTAAATACTTTCTCACACGACTCGACAACAGAAACAACATCCCTTGATGGCAAAAACAAACCAACACGATCTTTCACATAATTTAATGAAGAATGAGATTTCGCATAGGAATGTTTGTATGATGAAATATCAGTTAATGATTGAGCACAAACATTACATGAAATAGTATTTATTAACTTTCTGACTATAAAACCAGAGATATATCCCAATATTGCTTCTTTGTAGCTAGACATTTGAAGTTCATCGCAGTACAAAAAAACTTCTTCAAAGTCAATATCCTCTTGGTCAAAATTATCAACAGAACACAACATTTTTTTACAACTAAGAGAAAAAATATATGGCATTAGAATATGGCTCAAACATCAGGCAGTTAGCATGACTCGATCCAACTATGGAGTTTCGCAGAAGAATCCGTTTTAACAATGACTTTAACTGCACTACATCAGGATTGTTGTTGTAACCATTTTTTCCACGAATGCAAGCAAATAGTAGTTCAAGATGATCTTGGGAATATTTGTAGGTTAGAACATACTTAAATGGTTTCTCATGAAACGTTAACAGATCGGTAGATAATTTTAGAGTGCTTTTAGCATCTACAATTAAACCTAAAACAAATGTCTTTCTTCGATGTAAAAGCAATGGAATGCTAATTAATATCAGTCAACTTGCTCAGATAAGTAATCATATTGTTTGAAAAATCTTTCCAATAAAACTGATTATTAAGATATAGACGTTTCTTAAAGTGTTTACCATTTGGATTTCTGGAATTGAGCATGTCAAATAATTTATCAATAACTCTTATAAAACGGATTGTACTATTTGCTCCTAAGAAAGATGGATGCTGTGATACCATTAAAAATTCAATTGCATCAGCAACAGAGCTGCTAAGGGTTTGGCCAGCTATTTTGACATTCATTTTTTGGCAACGAAATTCAATACGTTTTCTTGAAAGTTTGTTTGCAAATTTCAAACCTTCAAGCTCTTGTAACTCAAACAAAGCTTTTATATAACTCCATTTAATATAGTGACCCTCATCATCAATAAAAACACCCAAATCATTTAGAGAATTTCTAGCTAATTTAGACATATGGCATGGGTCTAGTAAAATGTGGAGCAGTTGGTTGTTATATGAAAAAGTACTAACTATATCGTCTATGACTTTGCCAAACTTAAATCCAAATGGGACAACGGAATTTAAATTTGTACTAGTACCATCAAATGTAATACTTTTGATACAAAGTTCATATGTCAAAGCCACATCTAAAATATTTTTAATAAAACATGTTAAATCACTTGCTTTAACTTTATTTGATAAAACATAACCAATGGGTGTTTTCCAATGTCCTCGCAAACCAACTAACATGAAAATTAATGCCTCTGTAGCTGGAGTATCAGGTTCACATACAGAAATATCTTTACCAAAATCACAAAAACCAATATAGTGACCTGAACTTTTGTCATAAGTTATACTGTTTTTGATTGCCATAGCATCAATAATAAGAGCACAATGCTTAAAATTAATATCTGTTTTCTGTTTATGACCAAGATATGAAAAAACATCAAGGAATAAACCAGGATCACTATTTACAGATGATGTCCAATCTGATATTGAACTGGCAGCAGGAAGACATAACATTGGCCGAAGAAAGTTATACGCACATGGAGAATAAAAATGAAGAGTTAAAGCGAATTTTTTCACTTCATCGTTGTATATGTGACCTTTTGGTTTAACATTTTGATTGGAAAATTGGTTCTTAATGATATCATATGAGAGTCCAGAAAAATTTTCGCTTAAAACAGTGGCAGCATCAGTAGTCAAATAATTTTTAGATTTTAAAAGGGAAACCATGTCTTGTAAAGAACAGATTTTCTTTTCTTTTCTTCTTAATTTTTGTTGTAAAACCTTCACTTTTTTTTTTAATTTTTCTTTTGCTGGTGATAAATATCTTACAGATTGTGTTGGAGAATGACCTGGTGTGGTCATTTTTTTAATAGTGCTTTCTGGCTGATCATTATGTGTTGAATTAATTTCTTTGCTGGGTTTGTCTATAGCAGGGTAAACATCAAACTTTGTTTTTTTCGATAAAGGATCAAATTTACATAATGAATTTACTGATGTTCGTATTGATGGGAGTTTCCTTTTTGTCTTTTGAATATTTGTAGAAAATATAAAAACTGATGGCACAGCATTACATTTTAAAATAGGCTTTTGATGTTGATCAAGACTTGGATTTTTTTTTTGTCTGAGATACAATAATTGTAGTCTGATTCTAAAAAATGGTCGCTGCAGATACAGGTGTGTTTGGATGGATGAAAATTTTCACGTTTCAAAGCAACAATCCATCTTTTACATAATTCAGAATTTTGAAGAGGAAATTTATGAAAGGATTTCGTGCCAACTTTTATATATCTGTTAGAACATCCATATGCAGCACAAGAACTTACCATTTTGTGATGAAAATAATTGAATTAAATAAATACTTTAGAAAGGCAAAAGAAATAATGTCACGAATTTACTCTCTACATTATATGATATTTCGTCGTTGGCCAGGTAATATCTCACATGTGTAAAAAGCAAAATTTTACAGGAGACTGAAAAAACTACATATTTCAATGAAATGAGGTTTTAAAAGTAAGAGTAAAAAACAAATAACTAACAAATTATATTATAATTTGTTAGTTATTTGTACAAATAACTAACAAATTATATTATAATTTGTTAGTTATTTGTTTTTTACTCTTACTTTTAAAACCTCATTTCATTGAAATATATAGTTTTTTCAGTCTCCTGTAAAATTTTGCTTTTTACACATGTGAGATATTACCTGGCCAACGACGATTTACTGTTTTCTGCCCGATGTAATTATGGCTGATTAAAATAGTAAACAAATAAATCGGCTTCACTTTTATTTTATAAAAGTTCCGAAGTTAGACATCTAGTTATTTATTTACGTCATTGAGTCACCCCCGTTGACGGCCATTCAACTAAATTTGTAATACTTAGTTAATAATAATCCCGTTAATACTTAGTTAATAATTACACCCTTAGTTAATAATAATACCCGATAAGTTCAAAAATAAGTTTACTTATTTGCATTTATGATTTGTTATTTTTTATCAATAAATATAGTATTAGGTTTGTTATTGATATGTATAATATAAAATACTAAAATTTACTGATAATAATTGTATTGATATGTATAATTGTATTAAACAAAATTTTTATCCAGTTTTTAGATTATTATTAATCTTTGTTTTGACATGCAGACTCCTTTACTAATGCAGAGTCCTGATCAAAGGAGTGACACCAAATAATTATATGCTAATAATTTTAATTTAAAAAATAATAACAACAATAATACCTTTATTTATTAATAGTGCAAAAGTAACAGCAAAAATAATAGTATTTATAATAATTGTAATAATAATAGTAAAAATAAAAACAGCAGTAATGAAAGTTATAAATTCTAATGACAAAAACAATAAAGTTTCTATAGAAATAGTAAGAAAAAATAATAAAAGAAGTTAATAATGATAAAAAATTAAAATAAAGTTTTTTGAGAATTTGCTTAAATCAATTTTTTTTTAAATAAAGAAATGAAGATAAAATATTTTGAAATTTTAACTTTTCAAACTCATTTACAATGCACACAAGACTTCCATTCCAATCACTGATGCACTGATGTGTAATTGAAAACTTACCATATCTAAAAGTTTTATAGGTAGGTACATTTAGTATTATTTCAATTTTTTCCCAGTTCAGAGGGATTAGCCAATTTCTCTGAACTAATTAATTATTAATATGCAAGAAATTAGTATCATCAGCAAACAGATAACAAGTGGACAGAGTTATTTAGATCATTATTATAAATCAAAAACAATAATGAACCAATAATGCTTTTGATAACAAATGAACTTAAGTAATAATCCTAATAACTATCTATCCTAATATCTATCATGCAAATTTAATTTTTTGAATGAATCAACTGTTGAGCTTGCTGTTTTAGTTTACATGAAGAAGACCAAACATAAACTTTTTCATTCTTTTTGACTTTTAAAATAATAAAAATAACAATAACAATAACTTAGTAAGAGTTTTATTAAGATCTGTTTACAAAAGCACTGAAAGCACTAAAAACAAAGCTGGTTACCTAACAAAGATATATATATATATATATATATATATATATATATATATATATATATATATATATATATATATATATATATACACATTATATACACATTATATACACACCAGTGAAGAAACCATAGTTTATTTGGGGATACTGCGCTATAGATGTAACAATGAAAAGACTCTAATGCTGAACTTTATAAAGGTTAAGTTTAATAAAACTTTATAAAAGACTCTAATGCTAAACTTTAATAAAAGTTGCAGAATTAGATAAACAATTTCCAAGTTATAGAAACTATTGAGGGCAAATTTATAATGATTAAAATCGTGAATACTTAATTAAAGTATTTGATCTTATTCAAAATATTAATAAATAAATTAAATTAAAATGAAGTGCATTGGAAGACCTCACAAATACTTACAAAACCTTTTTTCATACAGTAACACTTAGTATCCCACAAGAGAAAATATTGTATCTGTCCCTGCTCTGTAAACCTTTATTCATCTAGTTTCTTTCTCTGTATTTTAACCCTTTGGAACTCTTTCCCATCTTCATGTTTTCCTGACTCATACAACCTACAACTTTTTAAGTATTTTATAAATTATTCCTTGCCATAACTTTATTCATTTTTTCCTAGCAACTCCCAACTTAATAGTATTTGCATGCAACATTGTTGGGAATGAATCAGTATATATATATATATATATATATATATATATATATATATATATATATATATATATATATATATATATATATATATATATATATATATATATATATATATATATATATATATATATGTATGTATATGTAAATTATGTTAGTGTATTTTACAAATAGAGTGTTCAACGTTCTTAAAGAACAGAGCAATAATAAATTAGTAAAAAACACTTAACTAACTTTTTCTTCTACTTCAAGTTTCACCATAGCTGGATCATCTGGAAGAGTCCTGGCTCTTCCTGATGATCCAGCAATGGTGAAACTTCAAGTTGAAGAAAAAGTTAGATAAGTGTTTTTTACTAATTTACTAATTCATATATATATATATATATATATATATATATATATATATATATATATATATATATATATATATATATATATATTTATAAGTGGAATGTCACTTTTTTGTGACATTCCACTTACATAATCGCCAATAATTTTCTTTCTTAGTTCCAATCCAAGACTGTCGGGAGCCATTTTTGCACTTGAAGTCATAAAAATAATAAAAATAAATAATCACGCTTCTCAAATGCTTACCGTGTTACATTTACCTTGTGATAATACAATAATGCTCTGTGGAACACAACGTCTTGGTTGGATGTGGACTGTATTGATGTAATGAAACACTTGTTGTATTTCACTTCTTGTATTGATGTTCTTCAATAAAACACTTTGATAAAACTCACTTCAATAAACTGTCTTGATAATACTGACTGATTGACTTCCATATACTGACTGAATTACATGTCGATTTACATGTCTCTTATATAGTAAAATGAACCTGTGTGAACTTGTTCTGGAAGATTCTAGATGCTTCTTTTCGATGCTTCTGGAAGCTTCTGGATGCGTCTGGATGCTTCTAAATGTTTCTGGATATTTCTGGATGCTACTGGATGCTTCCAGATGCTTCTTTTGGAAACTTCTGGAAGCTTCTGCATGGTTCTGGAAACTTCTGGAAACTTCTGGATACTTCCTTTAATTATTAAAAAACCTCAGTGACGTTGACACGGACCAGACTTAAGAAAATGAAACAAACCAAAAAAGTTGCACTTGTTTTGTCCGCTGCAAAATGGCACTTGTTAACAAAATTCTGCCTAAGAGCTGTCACCTGTTAGCTGATTGCTCATGTCATGGCATGCTATGACTCCAGACTCCTGAACTGATTGCTGTGGTAGTATAGTTCGTTTCGTTTATAAGACATGCCAAATTAGGAACACTTTTTAGCATTGTTCGATGTTGGTTGCAAATGTTTTGTCCAATACTGTATATATAAATGTATATATATATGTGTGCATATATATAAATGTATATATATATATATATATATATATATATATATATATATATATATATATATATATATATATATATATATATATATATATATATATATATATATATATATATATATATATATGTGTATATATATTTATATGTGTATAAATATATATATATATATATATATATGTGTACATATATATACGTATATATATATATATATATATATATATATATATATATATATATATATATATATATATATATATATATATATATATATATATATATATATATATATATATATATATATATATATATATATATACAGGGTGTGAAAAATATTCCTGTACAAAAGTATACTTTTAAAAAATTATCTAAATGGTGTTTTGTTTCAATTAATAGTGTTTTTTTAGTATTCTTTTGTATTCCTTCGTATTCTTTTAGTAGTTTTTAGTATTATTTTTCTTTAAATTAAAGCGTAATTTGTTTCTTGTGTTGTATTTTGCATTTTTTATTTTTCAAGATCTTAAATTATTGACGAATCAACGCTGCTTTAAAATAAAACCAGAAAACTTTTTATATCAATTTTTCAATTTGAAAGAAAATCATCTTTATTCCTTCAAGAAAATCATGAATTGAAAAAAGATTTAGATTAAATAATTAACAATTTAATAATAACATTAGACAGTTTTGAAAATAATCTATATACGATCGCCAAATCTTTTATAATTCGTTGTTTTTCAAATTTTAAAATCATAGGTGATATCATTATCACAGAGAAACTTGCTGGAGATCAAAGTGGTGTTGTAGTAAAGTTTTCTTACTCAAATCATCATCTCACTGAGAGCGTTAGTGCGAAATATAATATAAAAACACATCAAAGTGGAGGAACATCATTTTCCTCAACTGCATCAAAGCCTGTTGATTTAAAAGATTTATTTGTTTACAAATCTTTTGAAAATCTAGGCATTGGACTAAGAATTGACTTTTTTTCTGTTGATCGAGATCCCGTAGGAATTTTACATTGCTTCACTAGAATCAGGTTGAATTATTTTCATATAACATTTACAAATAAAATAACATAAAACTACTTTTTTTAATACTTTCTTTTCATAATTTTTATAGGTTCAAGTCTTCTTGAGCTAAATGATGTTATAAAACCTTTTTGTTTATATTATTCTTGAGCTAAATGATGTTATAAAACCTTTTTGTTTATAATTTAAGATGGCTTCAGAATATGATGTCAATGAAATTATTAATGAACCAATTGAAAGTAAATACAAATCACTTAACAAACAGCTATTTGAGTGCCTCAAAAAGGAGATGACCTTAGTTGATTTTGTATCTAGAATTTTTAATGTCACTGACTGCTCAACGAATTCTTCAAATTTTGGGTTTATAGTTAAATCCAGCGATGAACTTGTTGCCTCAATTTTAGATTTCCGTATTCGTGAATACTTTACAAATTCAAATATTTTATTAGAGTTTATATATGGCAACAGACATAACAATTATTTTAAAGATACCTTATCTTATCAAATATTGGTAAAAGAAGAATTAAATGCCAAGTTTAGAAGAGCTTATTCAATTTTAAAAAAGTTTAAAACTATCATTTACCAAAATTATTGACAGTTCAGAGCAAGATGTCGTTAAATATATTGAAAACTGTGAAAATGAGCAGCTTAAGAAGTATTTTGAAGATGAATTCTACACAGACCTTAATGATTATGTTCAAAGTGTTAAAAACAACTTTGAGATTTTTTTTGCAAAACTAGATGAAAAAGATTTTGATAAGTAATTATGTTTTAAATACTAGTTAATTTTTGTGTTAGTTGTTCTTAAAAATGTTAGAAATTATGTATTTTTTAAATGTTTTTAAAAGGCGACCTTGAACGTGACATGAACTATATGTGAGCTGGTAAGAATCAACATGGTGTAAGTCAAAAAAAAAAGTTGAGTTAAGCCAATAATTGTGAAAACAAAGGCTCATTTTGTTATATTTGAGACTGGTGTAAGGTGTAAGTTTATGTAAAAAACTGATAGCTGTTTTTTTTCAGTTTGTGATGAAATCTTAAAAATTGAGAGAATGCTGATTTGCACCATTCTGATTGTAAGCGGCTCATATAATTAATTTTTATAAAAAAAGTTTAGTTTTTATTTAAAACAAAAAAATAACAATTTATAATTAAAAAATATTTTGCTCATAATTGCGTTCAATATTCTTCGTTAATAAGTGATGATATAGAGTTTTATAGTATGTAATAATCCATGTTAAATTTTAATAATATTAAATATAATATTAACATACATTTTATTGATTTACATTTATGATTATCTATATACTGGTAATTTTAAGTGTGTGTTAATAAAAATAGTATGATGTTATAAGCATGTCATGATTTACAAGTGCCGTAAGAGTGAACTTTTTTTTCTGCATATATATTTATTACAGCATGTTGTTTGAAAACGTAATCTATATTCTTAACACAGCTTGTTTTTTTAAAAACCTTAGTTAAATTAAGGAGGCTTTTTAAAAATGCCATAAAACTTTACCAAAGTTATATAATGTAAGTTTTAACTTGTCGTCTTGTGGTTAAATTTTTCAGAATTATTGCTATAATTTTTCGAGGGACGTTTTTAAAAATTAAGTTTTTAAAAATTATGAAAAGTATATATTTTATTTATAAATATATATCTTAGTAATAGTAATATTTATTACTGTAGCAATTACATTATTATTTTTTTAGATATAATGAAATATTTAAAAATAAAATCAGTTATTTCTATAGAACGAGAAACACAAAATTGAGAAAAAATGAGGAAGAGGAAATCTTACGTCTATGTTACGATGCTTGCATCGTGTTATAGACAGCCCACACAATTTAAAACACCGGTTATTAAAAGTATTTATATATTTTTAACATTAAACGATCTTGCTTAAGATCTTTACCTTATTTTTATTTGATAACAAATTCTAATTATTAAAAACTCGGCTGGAGAAAAATTACATATTGGTAAACATGACGGTAGGTATTCTCTTTCTAACCTGTATTTGATGCCCCGTCTCTTAAAAGCCGGGCTTGAACAAGTCAAGAATGATGTCGATTGTAGACATTTGTACCAACCTATTTGGTCTACATTGTGCTTAAGTCTGTGTTGTTGTATAAGATTTCCTTTTGTTCTTTTTTTCTTCAATTTTGTTTAACCCGTTGCTTATAGTCTTTTGATAAATATTTTTTATATAATATTGCTCTTTTTTGCACTTTCTCTAACTCATTATGATCCTGTTGTAAAGAAGGCTTCAATGCAGGTATAGCAAACTCAAGAAGCGATTTCACAGATATTGTATATAGTGACTTCACTGTTTCTTTTAAATCAAATTCAACATCTAAGATTGTAAATGCACGTTTAATTGGACCTTTGCGCTTTTGGTTTCCACTTACTATGACTCTCAGTCATAGTAAGTGGAAACCATGAAAAAATAACAACATCGAAAGACTTCTATCAGTGGTTTCTATTGCTACAGAAGTTTTGCGCTAAACTGGTGTTCCATACATTTTTCGACTGTGCAAATTCAAGTTACGCGTCTTTTGTAAAATCAAGAACTAATTTATTTAAAGTCATTTTGTCTGAGGAACCGAAACGGAATGCAATAAAGAACATTTATAGTAATGCCATGAAACTTAACTTTTATGAAAAAAATTAATTCATGTAAAACTTTTACGTGGTTTTTTTTAGAGAATAATTCACATTTTTAAAAGTGTTCTTTATACATTACTAAACAAACTATATTGTTACAAATTATAAAAGAGATTATATATTTGTTTATCCTACAATTTATATTCCTTAAAAGAAAAAAAGAAAAATGATTTAAGAAATAAGAATTTCCTTTTTACAACCAGTTTTCAAAACCAATAAAGGCAAAGTTTTGTATTTTTTTTTCGAGGGGCGTTTTTTATGGAACAATGGTTTTGAAACATTTTGAAACATTTTGTCTCACGACTGGAAGTTTTTCGCATTTAAAAAGGAAATTAAAAAAAATCCTTCTCTCAATTGAAAACATAATTACATTCTTTTAAATTTAGATGTTTTGATTTATTTATAATGTTTTTACGAATTCTAGTATATAAAAAATATTTATTTGACTATATACTTGTATATTTAAATTTTGTTTTATAAATTTTATTTTTGTGTATTATGTTAATTTAATTTATACATTTAATACCTATCAAGTCTTGTATTTTGAGTATTTATATAAAACGTTAATTTTTACTTCTAACTTTCGCTTTACAAACTTTATTTGACTGCCTTATTTATTTTATACACATTATAAAGTTGTTTTAACACGTAACGATTGTAAGTGGTTCTTGATGACAAGATCATCTGATCTTCTGCAAGTCTCCGCGTTCTTATTTTATATGCATCAAAATTTGTAATTTTTTATTTATATGCATTTTTCTTTCATTTATTTTATAGTAATAGTTATTGTGAAGAAACAGAAGAGCAAAAAAATACTGAAGCTATCAAACGTGTTTTTCTGGCGTGAATAAATATAAGTAACTATAAGTCCACAAACTTAAAAATTGTTTTATTATGTATTCAAATTTTAAAACAAATACAATCAGCAAATTAGGTGAATACGTTGAGCAAATGATATACAATGAGCAAATACAATGAGCAAATTAGGTGAAATACGTCTCCATTGCAATGACTAATGTTTAAAAAGAAACGATGATTTCTTTTTTTTTAATATCTACGACTTTAATAAAAAAATTGAATCTATGCAACAAAAAAATAAAGGATTAAGTAAAGAAATACAAGAAATAAAAACTGACATGAAGTTCTTTGGTGATCTGTGTGTTTAAAAAATAAAGACGCACGAAGACAAAGTAAAACAAGTAAGAGAAGAATTATATAATTGATACAAAGAAATATTTCGTCAAATAATAGCGAGTTTAAGCTAAATAGTGTCGACATAGAGGACA
This sequence comes from Hydra vulgaris, assembly GCF_038396675.1. NCBI lineage: Eukaryota > Metazoa > Cnidaria > Hydrozoa > Anthoathecata > Hydridae > Hydra > Hydra vulgaris. The sequence goes on along the minus strand of NC_088932.1, from coordinate 60,548,558 downwards.
GTAACCGAAGGAATAAATTACGAGTTGACGGCCTCATGAAAATAGCGACGAAAGGAATATGGAATTTACAAAACAAAAAGTTAAAAAAACTTTCTTGTGAAAGTAATAGGTTATAAAAGGTAAATTAGGTAATATGAGCACCTTGGTAATATGAGCATACTTAAAGACATCTTAGATGTAAGCAGTCAATTTAAAGTTGCTTTGTATTTTTCGAATCAACTTTATATGGTGATAACAGGAATCATTACGATTTGCGAAAACCTATAGGCTGTAATTAGCGGCTATTATCTAATTAAGGTGGTACCCCAAGAAATAAAAGTCAATTTTGAAAAAGAAAAAACAAAAAAAAAAAAAAATTTTAAATTGGTTCACTAATCTTTTGTTCACAGAATACAAAAACTTTTAATTCAAAAGTTTAACTTTGAGTAATAGTAATTTGGATTTATTTCAACTTAGATGTTTGTAATGTCAATAACAACGCCATAGCAACCAATACATAAGCAAAAATATTTGCAATGTATTACTGAAAAAATCTAAATATTTTGAATATTTTTATTTGAGCATTATAGCCAACCTTATTTATTTTTTTGGTCATAAGTTGAACGATCATTTGAACTCCTAATATATATTCAAGTTGTTACAAACGTTGTTTAACGCAGTATTTATAGTATTTTGGAATTTTGCAAGTTATACTATTTACTGTTTGTACTATTTTAAAAGCTTTTTGCCTAAAGGTAACAAGCAGAACTTTGTTTTAAAAAAGAAAAGAACTAATGTTTATCTTCTTAATCGTTGTTAAAATGATTAGTAAACAAACTTTCATTGAACACAACATCAACAACCACAAAAGCAGAGTACACTCCAACAACAATTTTCTTTCGAAAAAAAAATTTTAAAACTTGAACATACTGAAAGCTACTTCATTTTGATTGATATGACTATTTTGGAGAAAATGTTTGAAATTATTGTATGTAAATTATGCAACTCATCACTGAAAATAACTGATATATTAGATCTGAGAATGGGGTTTTCACATTGCATTGAATTATATTGTAAGAACTGTGAAAAAACTAACCAGTTTTTCAGCTCAATTTGAATGCTGCAACTAAAAGTATGAAAAAAACAGCCCAAGAATGCATGACAAATGATCTGGAACGTCCCTACTACCATTGTATTACAATTGATGGCATGTGACAAAAGCGCGGGTATTCGTCTCTTAATAGAGTCACAACAGCACTGATTGGTAAAAAGTGCATAGACTATGAAGTTCTTTCAAAACACTGTAGTGATTGTCAATATTGGGAAAATAAACCTAATAGCCCTGTGTTTGATTAATGGCGTGTTAACCCTATATGCAATATCAACTCTAAAGGCCCTTCTGGTTCAACGGAATCAGCTGTTGCTATCTCAACATTTAGACGCTCCATAGCAAAGTATAATGTAAAGTATGAAGAGTATCTTGGAGATGGAGACACTTCATCATTCAATAATATCATGCAAAGTGGCACATATAAGGAGTATAGCATCATTCCTGTAAAGTGAGAATGCATCGGTCATGTGCAAAAACGTCTTAGCACTCGCTTCAGGAATCTGGTTAAAATAAATAAAAGACACAGACCTGTCTGCAGGGTAAAGGTAAACTTACAGAATCAGTATTAAACTCTTTCCAAAACTATTATGGTTTAGCAATTAGAAACAATGTTGATAGATTATATGCTATGAAGAAAGCAGTTTGGGCAGTACTTTTTCACTGTAATAAATTTGATGATCAAGAATATCAACATAGAATGTTAAAATCGTTCAAAGTTGCGGCGAACAGACGTGTTTTATTGCAAAGAATTTTTTTTTTTTTAACAAATTTAAAAAAAAATTTTTTAAAGTTAACATTTGTTATCAATTTAATTGTTAAATATGGCAGTTACAATTAGCGAAATAAGAAATATGTTTAGAGAAATGTTTGCTGAGTATAAGAAAGACATAGAGTTACTAATAAAACAACAAGAAGAAAACGTTCTTAAAGTCATTAGTGCAAATGCAAAGATAACGAGTGATAGACAACAAAAATCAGAATTAAATATTATCGACAGTATGGAAAAAATTAAAAGACTCGAAAAGGATGTATTTGATATAAAAGAAAGCTTAAATTTTCACGAAGAACTCATTGAAAAAAAGATTAAAAATAATATTGAATCTATCGAGAAAGAAAGAGTTTCTAAAAATATAGCGCACAAAAATATAGAGTTTACCGACCTTAAAAATAAACTAAGAGAAATTAAAGATCGGTCACGAAGAAATAATCTCAGGATTAATGGGCTGAAAGAAAACGAAAATGAAACATGGACGGAAAGTGAAACAAAAGTGATCAAACTGTTTGAACAGACATTAGGGGTAAAAAATGTTAAAATTAAACGAGCGCATCGCTGCGGACGTAAAGATGCAAAAAAACCACGAACAATCATGATAAAACTTTTAGATTACAAAGATAAAGTGGAAATTTTAAAAAATTCTTTTAAATTAAAGGGTGAAAGTATTTTCATTAATGAAGATTTTTGCTACGAAACTAATGTAATAAGAAAAGAATTGAGAGAAAGAATGAAAACTGAAAGGCAGCTGGGAAAATTTGCATATATATCGTATGATAAGCTAATTGTGCGCGATTGGGTATCAAAAAAACCGTGCCAAAAAGCAAGAGTTAAGTTTTATTGTTTTATTTGCAATTTTTTGTTTATACAAATTCTTTATATTTTCTATTATTATTATTTTATTTTGTTTAAAAACAAATAAACAAAAAATGGAAGAAAACTTAATAATTAAATTTTTTGATGAAAATATCATTCTCAGGGACGAAGATGACTCTGATAATTTTAATCAACAAATATTTGAAAGTCAATACTATACAGTTTTTGAATCTTTCCAATATCTACAAAAAAAGGAAGTTTTTTTTTTCAATTTTAAACATTAATGTTCGAAGTTTAAAAAAAAAATTTGAAAACTTTAAGTTTTTGTTAGATGAATTAAAACATGATTTTAAAATTATTTGTCTTACGGAAACTTGGTGTAAGTGTGGTGAAACAAATGCGGAATTTGAACTAATTAATTACAAATCAGTTCACCAACCACGTAATTTTGATATTGGTGGGGGCGTAAGTATTTTTATCCACAACTCAATTAAATATAGTTTACATAATGATCTCTGTGTGAATGATCTAAACATTGACCTAAAAAAACATGCTTCAAATAATAATGTAAAAAATTTTATAAACACTCTTCTTCAAAGTAACTTAATTCCCACAATAAACAAGCCAACTAGAGTGACTAACAACTCTTCGACACTTCTTGATAATATAATAACTAATAACTTTCATAATAACCGTCTTAACACAGGTATAATCAAAACTGACTTATCAGATCATTTCCAAACATTCTTAGTTACTAATAACATAATAAATAACAACATTCCTTCTAAAACTACCATATTTAGGCGACAGATCAATGAAAACTCTGTAAAACAGTTTCAAAACCTTTTAAGAAACAACGTTGATTGGAATCTGGTATTGCAATCAAACGATGCTAACAACTCATATGATCTATTTCTAAGTCAATTCTGCAAGCAATATGAAACAGCATTTCCTGAAAAACAAATTATAGTGAACACAAAAACAGTTATGACTCCATGGATGTCTAATGGGTTACTAAAATCCTCAAAAAGAAAACAAAAATTATATGATAAATACTTAAAAAAAAAAACTTATAAAAACGAAATGACATATAAAAACTACAAAAATGTATTCGAAAAAACAAAAAAAATCTCTAAAAGGCTTTATTATGCAAAACTATTAGACAAAGCATGCGGAAACACCAAAAAAACTTGGAATGTAATTAAAGAAGTAATTGGCAAAAATAATTATACGAGAAACACTCTGCCAAAAAAAATAACAATTGATGATAAAAATATTTATGATAAATCAATTATTGCTGAAAAAATAAACAGTTTTTTTATTAATGCTGGTCCAATTTTGGCATCAAAAATTCCTCTGAATTCAACTACATTTGAGTCTTATTTAAAAAATTACGATAAAGTTATGGATGAAACTAATCTTAAATTAATTGAATTGCGAACCGCCTTTTATAGTCTTAAAAACAACAAAAGTGCTGGATTTGATAAAATTAACGTTAATGTTGTAAAATCTGTTTATCATATAATCGAACCTCTTTTGTTTCACATCTTTAATCTTTCTTTTAAAACAGGTAATGTTCCGGAAAACTTAAAAATTGCACGAATCACACCAGTTTTTAAGACTGGCGATGACTCTATTATTTCTAATTAAAGACCTATATCTATATTATCGTGTTTCTCAAAATTGCTTGAAAGAATAATGTACAACAGGCTATTTAATTATTTATCAGAAAACAATATGTTGTACTCAAAACAGTTTGGTTTTAAGAAAAAATGTTCCACTGAACATGCAGTGATTGATATAGTCAATCAAATAACAAACGTATTTAGTACTAACTACTTTACATTAGGAGTTTTCATTGATCTGTCAAAGCCTTTTGATACTGTAAACCATAACATACTTATAAAAAAACTTGAATATTATGGAGTAAAAAATAATAACTTACTTTGGTTCAAAAGCTATTTGACCAATAAAATGCAATTCATCCAATATGCGCAAAAACAAACAATTCCATATGCTGTAACTTGTGGTGTCCCCCAGGGCTCTATTTTAGGACCCTTATTATTCTTAGTATATATAAATGATTTAAATCTAGCAACACACTTCTTAAACTGTATCTTTTTGCAGATGACTCCAATCTTTTTTATTCTCACAGAAATATTAAAACACTTTTTGAAACAGCTAACGAAGAGTTGGGTAAGGTTAATGAATGGTTTATAAGTAATAAACTGTCTCTAAATGTGGAGAAAACCAAATTTATTTTATTTCATAAAGTAAATAAATTAGAAAATATTCCAATTAAACTCCCAAATCTAATAATCAATAACGCTAACATTAAAAGAGAAACTTCAGTTAACTTTTTGGGCGTAATATTAGATGAACATTTACGTTGGAGTGATCATATAAAAAGCATTGAGAAAAAGTTATCAAAAAATATTGCCATGATATATAGGGCTAAACCATTTCTAAATAATAAATCTTTAAAAAGTTTATATTTTTCTTTCATTCATTGTCATTTGATTTATTGTAATATTGCATGGGCAAGTACAAATCATACAAATTTAAAAAAATTGTACAGTAAACAAATACATGCCTGCAGAATATTATTTGGAGCTGATAAAATTGTACCATGCGAGCCTCTTCTGCGTATACTGGGCGCATTAAATGTTTATAAAATAAACTTACATCAAGTTTTAATGTTTATGTATAAAACAAAAATGGGACTATCTCCTAAAATATTTCAGTCCTATTTTGAAAAAGTAGAGCATAAATATCCGACAAAATTTTCAAATAATAACTACATTGTCCCTAAATATAATTCAAAACAAATTACATATTCAATTCAATATCGTGGACCCTATTTGTGGAAAAAGTTTCCTAATATTGCAAATACGGAAAAAGTTAGTATACATCAGTTTAAAAAAGAATCGAAACAGGTGTTATTACATATGGATTTTAATATATCCGATTTTAAATGCCTCTTTTAAACTAAAAATCAATTATATAAAATATGTATCAGAATTTTTGTTTGTTAGTTTTTTCATTATTTGAGTTATGGTGTTTCCTCTAATCTTAAAAGTTATTGGTGAAATCTTAGTTTTTCAACATTTTACTTAACTATTAATGAGCTGTTATTTATTTTACTTTTAATTAAATTGGTTAGAAATATACATACATAAAACGGTTTTTTTTTAAATTAGGTACTCTTTTATTTTGAATTTTTTCTTCTTTATTTAAATATTACTTTATTACAAATTGTTAAAAATTTTATTTTCATATTCTTCAACAAATACTTTGTATAATATACGTATATAGTGTGGCTCTTGAAAATACGTGCTCTTTAATTAATTAATTTATTTTTTGTTTTTCTTTTTTACTTTTCTTTCAGTTTTTCTTGTTTACTTGATTATTACTCTTAACATGAATATTGTTCTTGAAGTATTTCTTAAACTAATTGTTATTTATTTTTACATTTATAATTTTTAATAAATAGTTTGTAAAGTATAAATATATTATCCGGCTATTGTAAATACGTACGATTGGGGCTCGGTGATAAGACAAAATAATGTCTTCTACTTGCCCCGCCAGTTTTTTTTTTTTATTTACAAACCTTGTAAATTGTAAAAGTTATTAAACGGCGAAATAAACAAATAAAAAAAAAAAAAAAAATGTCCCCGCGAGATGAAAATAGTTGGTGCAAATATCACTACAATAAGTTTTATGGTAAAACCACATACAAAGAACATGTATCATTATCAATAGAAATTTTTAATTTACTAAAACTTATTTTTCAGGATTTATCAGCAGATGAATTGGTTTCAAAATATTTTCATGGTCGAACGAAGAATGCAAACGAGGCGCTCAATTCAATAATCTGGAAACGCTGTCACAAACTAATTTTTCGTGAACCGATCAACACTGAACATTGGAGTAAATTCTGCTATATTAAATTTTATTGATGGTCTGAGTGGTGTATTGTCTGTATTATCAGAGTTTAGTCTTTTTGGTTATGCCACGTCAACCATAGCAAAGCAAAAAAGTTCTGCTCACTTACGATTGTCAATAAAAAAATCATTCCCCCAAGGAATAAAGAGATGTAAACAGTTAAAAGGTATTAAAAAGAATTGTCAAATAAAGTTAAAAAAACTGAACAAATATCATATGAACCTGGAGATTTTAATTCTATTTATTCCAGAAGTTATATTTTTGTATATTTTAAATTTTTGGGGGGTAATCGAGGCAAAGAATTTCAAGTTTGATAGCATTTTTAAAAACTATTTTAAATTATGTATTTACGTTGTAAAAATAAAAGTATACGCTAGTTCCAATCAGATTTGAATCTATTTCTTAAGGTACCACCTTAAAAGGCTGTTAAATTTTTTGCGTTCTTAAAATAATATCATCACGCAAGTGGCTTAGAATTTGATCTTTTAATGATAAGTTTTGTTAATAACGAATCATAATACTCCAAAAAATATTTCAAATTGTCAGGTTGCTATTTTTTTACTTGAATAATGCTTTTTTTTGAGCTAATTTAAAGTGTTAATATTACCAAGTGGTCTGGGCAATATAAGCACTTTTGCTACTTTTTTAAAACCTCTGTTTTTTTAAAAAAAAATTCCCAAAAATCTAAGAGGAATATGAGTAAAAATCCCTAAAAATTGTTTCGCAACAATTTTGGATCCAGCAAAACTATTTTTTAAAATATTATAATTATCGCCTAAGGTTTTCAAATTACCCTAATCTACCCTAATCTGACAACACACAAATGTTGGACGAAAGTCAAAAGTAGTTAAAAGTGACGTATTTGTTGGCATAAGAATCATTTTTTTCCTTCCGTACTCCCAAATACAACAAACTGTAGAACTAAACATTTATATAGATATGGATATTAAAATTAAACGTGCGCATAGAGTTTCTTTTTATAATCTTATTTTTTTATTTTTAAAATGGAAGTGAAAACTCAAAACAATTAAGATTTTGAAAAATTAAACTTTGAATCTTTTCGGGAGGAAATTATTGATAACTTATATAATTTAAACTTATATATTTTCCAAGAATGGACTTTATTAACACATCATATTTTAATACTTTTGATTTCAAAGTAACAAAAGATCAAAACTCATACTCTGTATTACACGTAAACATTAGAAGCATGCGACAAAACATTGAAAAACTAAAAGAATTTTTACGTATTCTAAATTACGCGTTCGATGTTATAGCTCATACAAAGACTTGGCAAGAATCTGAAAGTTCGACTGAGTTAAATTCCATCTATATTTTGCCGACATATAAAATAGTTGGCCAACCAAGAGCCAGCAGGAAAAGAGGCGGAGGATTAGCAGTTTATATCTCCAGCAAATATATTTTTAAATTAAAAATCTTTCAATATTTCTCAAATACCAATTATAAAAGCTTTTTTTGTGACCCAGGTTGACATACCTTTTTTAAGCAATATTAGGGATTTTACCCCAATAACTAAAGATTTGAACCCAAATACCTTTACAACCTGACATGATAGTGAGAATGAGTTGCACATTTGAAATCAAAATGAGAAATGCTTTACAAAAAACAAATTGTTTTCTCGGCACCAGAAAAAATTTTTTTTGTTGACCTGTGTAATTTATGGCAAGTAACTATTTCCGTTATATGCTACTGATGCATTTGTTAAAATCAAAGAGCAGTGTCTTGCTTTAATTAAAATAACCCAAGCAATCTAAGAAGCATGCAATATGATGACTTGATTGAATGTTAATAGTTTATAAAATTTAAGTTTTAAAATGATTTTATAAGTAACAGTGTGTAAAGTAGTGTGTAAGCAGTTTGTAAATCAACATTGTTATCCCTGCCAGTCAAGAGATGCTACTAATTTTTTACTTAAGACACCATAGAACTAAGACTAAGTATAAATCTTTCTATAATCAGTATTAAAATATAAATACTAGAATTTGTTAGGCTGCATATCTTTTTTTTTTCCCTTTTTTTTTTCAAAGTTACCAATTATAATTTCTTGGACCAATCAGATAAGTGTTATTATTTAAATTTTAATTCAAATTCATTCTTATATCTACTTTTTATTATACTCAACTTTCTCGTTACTTTCAGATATTCTACGATATGACGAACAATAAGTAAAAAATTTTTATAATAACTTTGTTTTTATGACTGTAATTAATTAGACTATTATCAGATTTGTTATATATATTTTAGCTCTAATATTAGTCCGTACATTTTTTTTTACGAATCTTTTTTACGAACTTTTTTACGAATTTTTTACGAATTAAATTTTCATATAACTGATTATAATTATCCTAAAATGAAACGATTTTTTTTTTGAAGTTCAAACCTAATTATATTTTTTTTTCAGTTGTCATTGCTTTATTAGTTTGCTTACTGTTGAAATATGGTTTTATGTTAGTAAATTTATATGGTATGAAATTTACTGTGTTAACCATTATTCACAGTTATGAAGAATTTTAAACTGTTGAGGTAAAAAAAATTTCTTAAGTGGTAACATTAAAAAGCCTTTTTTTAATAGTTAGTTGTGCTATAGCTACTTTGTGGTAATATATATATTTTTTTCGTTATATATATATATCATTGTCATTAAAAGCAATAAGTTAAGTTATGGATAAAGTAATTTATTGTACCTTTTTTTTAAAACAGCACCTTCGAAACACACTCTGCCTCTTCTGTTTAACGAAATTTTGTTAATAAAGGAGAGCATTATTGGAACACTCTGTTATTACACTAAGCTCTTATGTATTTTTTGGTACCATAATTAAAATGACCATTTTTAAAAAATGTTTTACAATTCACAAACTCATGAGCACAGTAATAAATATGTAAAATAATGGTCCCTTTTATTATTAAATTTATTTATTCTACAACACAATAATAAATATGTAAGACGATGCTTTTGTAGTTTAAAATTACCATTTATTTTTTGTATTGGTTAGTTTACTTAGCTCTCCTTCTCTGGTGCTTTCTAAATTCGATGGTCTTTACTAAATGCCAAGACAATCAAAAACGAGCAAAACCAAAAAGATTATTTTGTATAGATAGGGCTGCCATTGTTCCGAATTTTTACGGACAACGGCAGTCCTGTATATATATGAATTTTTATTTTATATTTTTCAGACAATATATCAAGTTAAATTGTTATTTACTTATTACTAACTAGTGTAACGGGTTGCTTACTGCTAGTTTTTTGCTAAACCAAAAAACTGATGGTTTTGACATAAGCAAATATACTTTAGGAGTAAATTTGCTTATGTCAAAACCATCAGTTTTTTCATCAAATTATACTCTATTTCATAAAAAAACACAAGAACTAAACATTCCACTTAAGCTGCCCGAACTCTTCTTAAATGATAAAACAACTAAAAAACAAGTAAGCATAAAATTCTTAGGAATTCTTGTCGATGAAAATTTATCCTGGCTTCCCCAGATAAATTATATCCAGTCTAAATGTAACAAAACGATTGGCGTTATGTATCGAGTTCGCCCATACCTCAATACATTAAGTCTTAAATTGATATATTTTGGACTAATTCACTGTTTCATAAATTATGCAAACATATCATGGGCAAGTACGCAACCAACTAAACTCAAAAAAATTTATAGGCTTCAAAAACACGCTTGCCAAATCATGTACTCTAAACACAAACAAGAGCATGCAAAACCACTTATGAAAGATATAAAAATGATGGATGTGTTTGAAATAAATACTTATCAGCATCTAAATTTTATGTATTGATATTACAACAACCTCTTACCAGAAAACTTTAGCAGCAAGTTTGAAAAAATCTAGATGAAAATTATAATCTATGACCAAGTGTAGACAACAATTATAAATTGTCTCGGAAATGTAATAAATTCTCAGAATATTGTATATCTTATCGAGGACCTGAATTATGGATGACTGCCAAAAGGAATATAAATCAATGGTGAAGTTTTAAGTTCGTTTAAGTTTCAAACAAAAAAAAAAAATTTTCAATATGTCATTATAAAAAAAACTTGCATTTTTGAATTTATTTGAAACTTAAACGCTTAAATTTTTTTGGTTTGACTATTTTTATTTTCTGTTTGTTTATTTTTATTGTTTTGACTATTTTACCAATAACTTTATACTTTATAATTTAAATAAAACACGTGGTTACCTTGAATTCGTACAACTACAGCTCAGCAGCACTTTTAATTTAAGGTATATTGATCTTATATATTTATTGATAATGCCAAGAGTATTGAAGATATATTATTCATTTTGTTTTCCTTATTAACTTTTTAATCATTTTGCAAGCATTACTATATGCTGTTATAAATGGTACAGGAATACTTTTTGTAATTTTTAATTAAATTGTTGAATTAAAATCATACTTTAAGCTTATCTGGCTTTTTTCTTTTACATAATGTTAATTTTAACTGTTTTCAATGGTTTTCAAAGACACCATCGATTTCCGCCCCGGGTGTCACCCATGCTAGCTACGCCATTGACTTGTGTATATCACAAGTGTACTAAGGCGAGAAACCAGTTTTTTTTTTTAAAAAAACCCGATAACTTTTGTTAAATTCGATTGGCTGTTTTGTTAATAACTTATGCATACCGCCGTAAGCTTCAGTACCGAGACCCTAATAATTTAAGATTATACAAACCGTATTTGGCGTCATTAATTTCTTTTGTATATATTAGCAATATGGTGTTTTATTAACTGAAGGAATTAAACTAAATTTACTATGCTGTTTTTTAACTAAGAAGAAGTGATTTGCATGATGTATATTGAATTTAATCAAAGACTTTCTAAAATCTGCGATCAACTCTCCATGTAAATATTGAAGTACTTTTATTACAATAAGTTTTAAGTGACTTATGTTTAACATAAGTAATACTTTAATTTTATGTTATTAAAATTTTATTTGTATGGAAAAACTTGTTGCTTAATATTCTTTTTGAAGAAACTGTACACTTACTGATAAAGGTACAGTAAATTTATAATATAAAAAAGTTATAAAGTTACAATGTAAATATTTTTTTAACTTATTTTTAAGACTATAAACATAAAACTTGTTAGAATTATCTTTTTAAAATTGCATTATTTTAATTCGTTATACATATTTATTTAACTTTAAATAACATTATTTTATTATATATAACTGACAAATAAAAGCGAATTAAACTCTTTTGATTTCTTTCAAATTGACGACTTTTTACAAAACCATGAATCGACTCCGAATTTAAATTATTTTATCGGAGCCGGTGACGCGAAATGAAATAACTCCCCGAAAAATTAACTCCCGGTTAAAACATTTTAACTCCCCGGTTAATCTATTTCGAAATAAATTAACCCCGGGGAGTTAAATTATTTTTAAATATGGCGAAATGGATTAACCGGGGGCTTAAATATTTCTAACCCCCATCGTAATAAATTAACCCCTTTTTATACTCGTTTTGAATTATTTAGCTTATAATAAGTTCTACAAAACTGCGAATGTAGTTTGTTTAAATGTGTGTTGTGTTGAATAAAATTATTTTGTAACTGTTCATTTTTGACAAGTTTGTATATTGTTGTAAGAATAAAAAATAGATCAAAAAATAAAAATATTGCATGAACTTCAGTGAACCTTTCTCTTTTCCTAATAATAATGTTTGAGATTATAGAGTTTATATAGCTATATATATATATATATATATATATATATATATATATATATATATATATATATATATATATATATATATATATATATATATATATATATATATATATATATATATATACACACACATATAAATATAATTATATATGATATATACATATAATTATATATACAATACATATATAGTTATATATATATACACACACAAATATATATATATATATATATATATTATATATATATATATATATTAAATATATATATATTATATACATATAATTATATATAATATATATAATTATATATAAATGTATATATATATATATATATATATATATATATATATATATATATATATATATATATATATATATATATATATAATTATATATTATGTGTATGCATGTGTATATATATATATATATATATATATATATATATATATATAAACACTTATCTAATTTTCTTAGACAGACTTAATTAGATAAGTGTTTTTACTAATTTTTACTGCCCTGTTCTTTAAGAACATTGAGTACTCTAATTGTACAATGCACTAGGGCAAATTCCATGCTCAAGTGAGTTATTTTGATAAAATAAATAAATAAATTCAAACAAAAACCAAGTAATCATTTGGCCATATGTTTATGCCATATGTTTAAAAATGCCATATGTTTAAAAACTTTTAAATTTTGTTATTTTTTGTTTTAAATTTTAAATTAAAGTAGTGCCTCATACTTTTTATATAAATAGTAGCTAAACGACATTTTAATAAAAGCCTAAAATTGTCCCCGATAACTAATTTGATTTAAGATATATAATTGTGCATTATTATTGTTGTTATATTAATATTGCTTATTGTTTTAGTCAATAAAATGTTAAAAAGTAATAATTCAGTTATTGTCATTTATCCTTTGAGTCCACAACAATTTTATGTACTTGTTAATCATTGTGTAACAAAAAACAAATGGGCAAAGCTCATGACACTAGAGGTTATGTTTTACAAAGCTAGAAATTACATATCTCCTCAAAAGTATTCTGAAGATTATCTATCCTCAGTTTACCAAAAACCTACTTTTACAGCACCTGTTTCTAATGACAATACAGAAATTCTCACCACATCTGCTGCTATTCCTAACTGTATCAACTCCTCAAAAAATAAGTTTGCTTCTTTTGTGGAAGCACTATGCATCCTAGATATATATGTCCAGCTTGTTGTGTTCTATTAATGAGAATGAGCCATTAGAAACCCATGCATCTGATACAGCTATTGCAGGACTTCTTAATCAAAATGGCAGACCAGTTGCTTTTTTTGTAATTGTTATATCGATCTGAGGTAAAATATCCCCCTATTGAAAAAGAGGCATGTGCTGTTATAGAATCTGCTCGCATTAGCGCCATTTACTAACTGGGAACAGTTTCAAGCTTTTAACTGATCAACAATCTGTATTGTTTATGTTTAATAAGAACAATGCGAGTAAAATCAAGAATGATAAAATATATCAGCGGCGTCTTGAGCTTTTTTGTTACAACTTTGACATGTTTACCGAAAAGGAATACAATATTGCACCTGATACTTTTAGCTGTATGTACTCTTCAGCAATGAGCTTGTTTACTCTATTGTCTTTTCACAATTCGTTATGCCCACCAGAATGATTGCTTCTCGCAAACTATCATTCTCAGTAAATGTTTTGAAATCTGTTATTAGCAACTATCGAATCTACCCCACACCTGTTACAAAAACCAGATAAGACTGCACACCAGTTTCAAACTTAAGTCTTACCTACAGTTAACATGGAAACAACAAATCTAAGCTCATCGGAACAATCTACTGTACACCTGTTACAAGAACCAGATGAGGCTGCACACCAGTTGCAAAAACCAGATGAGACTGTGTCATTTGATCTTCCTACAATATCCAGTGAGTCTCATCTTGCCATGTCCAATAAGGTTGAAAATGATATTTTACCGTAAAAGGCGATCAACTTGAAAGTGCATGGCTCCAAATTGGTTAGATCTTTGAACAATTGATTACTTAAATACGTATTATATTATATTGCAGTTTCACTTAGAAATATCATATCGCTGATAAAGCTGTTTCTCTATTGTATAAGATCATAAGCATTTTCTTGCTTAACTGTAGCTTTTTCATGTCGCCTGTAACACACCATCTCCGAGTTTCCAGCTTCTACTTTTAACTTTTTCTCCTGAAACTCTAAGCTCTGGACGCTACTACATGATCAACTGCGACTTTAAACCATCTTAATCTTCCCTGATGCACCCGTCAGGTACACTCACTATTCCTAATCTCTGTATAAGATCACCACTACTTTTCTTTTTTTCTTAGTTGCACCGCACATCTATCTGATTGTTGCCTTTTCAATTCTTTCCAAATAGAGAACATCATTTGATGGACATCACCTTTATCGCATATGTTTCACTGCTACGTATCATTATACTCTGGTCTCACATAGTGTAAATTTTTTCTTTATTCTTTAATAATACACTTCTTGCTGTTAGAAGTGGAGATTATTTAGATAATACTTTCACGTTAACTTTAACTCAATGTTCTTAATAGAACAGTGCAATAAATTAGTAGAAATTATAGATAGTAGATAGATAATAGTATTCGATATACATATATATCGAACGTATAAATATTTAAAAATGCTTAAGATATACAGAATGCTAGTGTTATTATATCCATATCTATGCTAATTAACAGATTTAAAAACAAACACATTTAGAAAACATCAAATTGATATGCTTTTTCCGTAATTCGTATAAGTTGTTCCAAGGGAGTTAAAATATTATGGGGAGTTAATTTGTTTCGCCGACAGGGGTTAATTTATTTCAAGGGGAGTTAATCTATTTCAAAATAGATTAACTCCCCGGATAATTTTTTACGCTGCGGGAGTTAATTTATTATGGGGGTTAATTTATTTCATGACACCGGTGCTTTACTAACCAACTGCTCCTATTATTATTCCACTGAAATAAAAGAATTTCTTAATTCCGAAAATATAAACATTTTTCATATTAATATATGAGGCATGTAAAAAAATTTTGAAAATTTTTGTATAAATATGAAAGAATCTCTTAGCTTTTTTGCTTAATTTGCATGTCAGAAACTTGGTGTAGCTCTGTTGACGCAATTTCTAGCGAAAATAACTGTTTAATAGGTTTTAATAAAATTTCTTTAGATCGTAAAAATAGAAAGCGAGGCGGTGGTTTAATGATTTATATTAAAGAATATTTGAGGTATATTATGAGGCCTGACATGAGTAACTCATGACAACAAAGAGGTTTTAACAGTTGAAATTATAACCACACACACACAAAAAAAAAAAAAATTAGTTTTCAGTTGTTGCTATCGCCCACCCATTTTTTAATGATATTATAAGAAAAAGCAGTCAAGAAAAAAAATTATACTTTTTAATTGGCGATATTTATTTGGATAGTTTTCAATACCACATAAATTGTAGAATAAATAAATTTTATAATGATGTATTTGAACATGGGACAATTCCTTTAATTAATAAGCAAACAAAAGTAACTTCAACCTCACCTACTTTAATTGACGATATCATAACAAATGATGTTTTTAATAAATCTCTAAAAAAAGGTATAATTTTAAGTAACATCACAGATCAAAACAAGTTTTTCAAAACGCTTTTTTACCGCAGCAAATTTGAAATCTTTTAAAAAGCAGTTGTCTCTGCTTCATTGGAATCAAATTAAAGTTTCTACAGACGCTAATCAAATGTATGACGCTTTTTTTAAAACTTTTCAGGAAATATATGACATAAACTTTCCGAAATGTATATTAAATAAAAAAACCAGGAGCTCAATGTCACCATGGATCACAAAAGATCTTAGAAGATCGTCTAAACCAAAACAAACGAAAGTAAAATTCTTTATAAAAATTATGCCAAAAAATTTAAATAACAGAAGAAAAATTTTTAAAAATTGCACTACTCAAATTTACTGGAGATGAACAAACATAATTGTAAACACACATGGGTAATTCTTAGAGAATTTACTGGCATGCAAAAAATAAAACCGTGCTCGCTCCTCAAAATAATAAATATTAATGATGAATTTTCATCTGATCCAACTGTAATAAGTAGAAAATTAAATAAATTTTTTGTTTGTGTTGTCCCTAATCTAGCTGATAAAATTTCTCTTGTGACTAATAAAATAGATGAGAATCATTTTTCGATTACTTCTGTCTTAACATCTTATGAATTATATTACGAAAATTTTTAGCAATCTTTTAAGATGCTTAAGTGTAATAAATCAGCTGGCAATGATAATATAAATGGTAATGTTGTCATCGAGTCTTATGAAACCTTAAAAGATGTACTATTTAAAGTTTTACATTGTTCAATAAAAAAGGGCGTTTTTCCTGATTTTCTAAAAATAGCTAAAGTGACTCCAATTTTCAAAGCTGGTGATGCAAACAATGTTTCTAATTATTGCCCAATTTCTGGTTTGTCTGTTTTTTCTAAAGTTTTAGAGAGAATTTTATATAACGTAATTTATGATGACCATTCTTCAAATAATATTCTATATGTTATTCAATACAGATTCAAAAAAAATAACTCAACAGAACAGGCAATAATCTAAATTATTCGCAATATTTCTAAATCTTTTTAAAATTCTCAATTCATTTTGGGAGTTTTCATAGATTTATCAAAAGCTTTTGATACAATTGATCATAAAGTTCTCCTAAAAAAGCTTATTAGTATTATGGCTTTAGAGGAAATGTTTTACTGTTACTTAAAAGCTATTTAAGCAACCGTAAACAGTTTGTTTATAGTAATTTAACTGACCCATCCAATCTATTAAATATAACCTGTGGTGTTCCCAAGGGTTCTAAACTTGAGCCCCTTCTCGTTCTCATTTACATCAATGATTTACATAAAGCTTCGAACTTGATCACTGTCATGTTTGCAGACGACACTAAGCTTTTTTTTATCTGATAACAAAATTACAACATTATTTCAAAATATAAATATCGAATTAACAAAAACTTCTGAATGGTTTAAAATAAACAAGCTTTCACTTAATGTTGAAAAAACTAATAAGATACTTTTTCATCCAGTTTCTAAAAAAAACTTCTGCCTTGCGATTAACCATTACTTTTTATTGACAAAACTCTAATAAAAAGAGTAATTAATACAAACTTTTTGGGTATCTATATCAATGAAAACCTTAATTGGAAACATCACACAGAATTCTGTGTAATAAAGCTGCTAAAAGTATCGGAATATTGTATTAAGCTAGAAGTACTTTAAATAAACGTAATTTAACTCAATTATATTACTCCTTTAACCATTATTATTTAAACTATGCAAATATTGCTTGGTGTTGTGCTAATAAATCCAAACTTAGGCCTCTTTATCGTCAACAAAAAGCATGTTGCTCGTCTTATTAATTTTAAATATAGATTTTCTCATGCCAAGCTTCTCTTATTTGAAATGAAAATTCTTGATATATATGAGTTAAATTTTTTTTTTATATTCTTTGTTTTATGGACAAATGTAAAACTAACTCCAACCCAGTTTCTCTCCATAATTTATATACCTTAAAAGATAAAAATAAATACAACTTAAGAAATGATAATTTAATTTGTCAACCACTTTTTCAAACTAATTTAGGAAAATCAAGCATATCATTTCGTGGAGCTTCTCTTTGGAATAAAATTGTTTTTTTGAATGTGAGATAACTTCGGAATGAAGTTATCTCACATTTAAAAAAAAGCTTAAGGAAATTGACACTTGACCATGAATTGATAAAATTTTTATGAGATTTTTAAATTTACGGGCGGTTCTCGATAAAAACTTGATGGTCTTCTACCAGTGTCCGCTTTCTTTTTTTATTAAATCAAATATTGTATATTTTTTGCTTATTTATACTTTCTAATTGTAAAAGGATTTTTTTAATTTTAACGATTTAATTTATCTGTATAACAACTTTTATTCTTTGTATAAATTTTAAGTTTCAAGTTCTTCATCAGCGGTTCTCTGAGACAAGACCTGTTGGTTTTCTTTGAGCATCCACGTTCTTTAATTATTTTTTATCTCTTTATTTTTACGATATCTTCACTTGTAATTTTTCTCTTGTATATTTTAATATCTATTGTATTTTAAATATTGTAATAGAAAACAAAACAAAAAAAAAAAAAAGATTACGATCAGTGTAATGTTTCATAGAGAATCATTACACTGATATATTCCATAACCGAAAAAAATAAGACTTACAAACTCTTTTTAAACAAATTTTGTTTAATTAATATTATACATATATACATATATATATATATATATATATATATATATATATATATATATATATATATATATATATATATATATATATATATATATATATATATATATATATATATTTAAACAATTTTAAAATTTGTATTACAAAATAGTGTGCAAATTTGTTCTTAAAAGAACTCAAAAGCGTTTATAAAGTAAATTATATATATATATATATATATATATATATATATATATATATATAATATATATATATATATATATATATATATATATATATATACATACATACAATACAAGGTAATTAGGTCAAAACATTAAATTTTTATTTTACTGTGTAACAATTTACAACATTCTCTACTATTGGTACTCCAATATTTGAAGTCTGGATTAGAGGTTCTTCTCCTTTAAACTTTGTAAGACTATTAGGTTAAATAACAAAAACATTTCCTAAATCATCTTCAATTTTGATTTTTTCTGCAGGAACTATTTTTTTATTAGTAATACATTTTTTCCAATATTCTAACAGATTAGTTTTTTCTAATTTTAGCAAAGATGATCAAAAATTTCGTAATTGAAGTAATGAATTAGGTGGTCTTGACTCATCTTGAAATGTTATTCCCTTATCAATTTCATACCACCACATATATTGCTCACAAATATAGTCAGATATTCTTTCTAAATGACTCATGGGTATTTTTTAATTATCCAAAAGGCAATATGCGATTTTATTCTATCTAAATGTTTGGCACCTTTACTAGATGTCCATCTTTTTGCTAATTGGAATATTCTTTATCAAATAAATGACAACCCAGTAAACACGCTTTAGTTGGTTCAACTGAGGGATCAGTATTGGCTATAGTTGGCTAACTGTTCGCATTCCGTACCAACCATTAGTCGACTGTATACCGCCTGTTTTTGAATCGTAAAAGTTTCCCGTAAGTTTTATAAATGTATTTATAATTATATTTTATGTAAATGTTTAATCGCGTGGTCTAAGTAAATAGAAATAGTTTAGTTTAAAGTAGTTTATCTTCTTTTTTTCTTTCAAACATATTGGGATACATATTGGGATGTAATATTCTAGAAGTCTCTATAATGGGGATGTGATATTTTAGGTAGAAATTTCAGCTTCTTATTGTGATATATAAATAAATTACACATGGGGGATGTGATATTTTAAATACCAAATAATAATACTTTGCAGTTTTTAAATGTTACATATTGGGATGTAATAGTCAAGAAGCCTGGATAAGGGGGATGTGATACTTTACGTAGGAATTTCAGCTTCTTATTGTGATATATAGATTACACATATACTGAAATAGTGGTAATTCCTTCTTTTTTTTCTTTCAGCTTTGTTGGAAGATGTTTAAAAATATACGATATATTTATGTATACAACATATGTTTATTTAGAAAGCTAATAATAAATTTATAACTTTTTTTTTATTCTTTATTTGCTATTTTTAGCTTTTTAATGTTTAATTTAATCTTCAATTTCATTTAGATGTCATTGAGCTAACAATTAAAAAAAGCAAAATTGTTCAACCAAGACTTTGAAAAGGCTTATTAAAAAGCATAAGGCTTTGATGGAGTTGATGAATTCTAAAGATTCAAAAAGAACACAATGAAAACATTTTTATGCTTGTATTTTTATGTCATAGTGCATAAACATTTAAGGAAAAGAAATAATTACTGTTTGTCATTGTTGTTTCTTTTTTTGTATATTTTTAAACTTAAGGAGAGAGGGCTAGAAAATATATGGAATCTTTTATTAAATAAAAGAAGCTTCTTTATTATCCCAATAAAGTAACAATTTTAAAGTATGATCATATTAACGTTTTTTTGTGGGTGGTATGAGAGAAGGTGATTCTTGAGTCAACTTTGAGTCTTCGCAAGTCCAGTTCATAAATCGGTTTATATATATTTATAATGATAAATGTAAAATCATTGTGAATTTTTTTATTAAAAAACATCAAATATCAATGTGTAATGATAAAGAATACTGTACCAATACAAAATATGTACATTGTAGTAGATTTATAGTACTGTATAATATTTTGGAAAAGACGAACTTAAATTTTTTTTTAATGTTTGTTATGCAATTATTTACTGTTAACTAATTGGAAATGAAAACAGCATGTTGATTTTTGTTGTTTTAAATCCACTGCGACATCAAAATTCTTTCGCGAATATTTTCATCATTTCGACAACGAAACAATGAAGCAATTATAAAAAATTTATATTCGTACACACTTAGAATAATTGATTTCTTTATTTACTTAATGATACAAATGCTTTAAACCGTGTCCCACATTGTACGACGAGAATTTCAACAACAATTAAAAATCGTTATTATAATGACAGCTTGATAGTGAGAAATTTGACAAGTTTAAAATTAGGACGGAAACGTGGTGGTTTCATTAAATTGATTGAGTTAAATAATAAAATTGACTATATCGATTGGCATAAAAAAGACTTTTTTAATTTCAATTCATCGAGTCAAGTACAAACGCATTGCCGTGGTAACAAAAATCCGAACATAAATAGTCGGTAATCATAATATTTGTCAAACAGTTCGACTTGAGAAGTCCAGATAGGAATGAGTTTAAACAAATTAAAGTGAAATTATATTAGTAAATATTTATTATTTGGGAATGAAAGTTGAGCCCACAAATTTTGTTTCGAATGCACCTTCGTCTGTCGTGTCAGAAACCCAGTACTATTCAAATTTTATTACGCATAATACTGGTCTCAAAACATCTTTAAAAAACATTGAAAATATTTTAATAATATTCTTGTTACATTTCGATTCAAAAGTTTCTATTTTACTTATTAAATATTTATTTTTTCTTCAACCTAATTTAATCTAAGTTGTTTAATTTTCTTCGTGTAATCTTAATACTAAGTAGGTATTGAAATTGATCCCCCTTCTACTACTTGCCTTACTTAGTCACGCTTTACCTACCAGGGCAAGTCCTACAGGTTAGTCAACAACAAGCCCATCCAGACCACAACATAAGTCACGATTTTTCGGGGAAGCCGTCAGCAACCCTTGCAGGTGGAAATAGACGTTTTTAGAGGAAAATAACATAGGTATTGAAAAATAGAAACATAAGCGTTACAAAGATAGGCATACAGAAAAGAGACAGAACGCTCATTTTAGAAGACAAAACTAAAAGAAAGCAATAAATTTCTCTACAAAATAAATGATATTAAATGTTGTGTTTTTTCCGTACAAAAGACATAATTTAGTATAATAAAAGTCAAACGTGTGCAGCATATTTATCTTATATTGTATGTGTAACCTAACAGCTTCCCGTATAAGCCATTAAGACATACTTACTAATTTTCTTACAATTATGTATGTATATAAATAGTCCCTAATTCGGAATATGTAAACAGGTTTGAAATACTCATTACAATTTTGAAAAACTCAAGAGTTAAAAATGGAAAAAGTTAAAAAGAAGAACATTACTTTAAAAATATTTTAGCATATTTAACAGAGAGCACTTATCCAGCTGGTTTTCGAAAAGATGAGAAAACGAAGTCTAAAAAATGTGTCAAAAAGTTATTGTTTGCTAGGTACTGGTAATAAAAAACAAAATTCAAGTTCAAATATTTAATTGAAATAAATGAAATATTTGAATTTAAATTATCAAGGCTTAACATTTAAAATACTGCAAAGTATTAGTACTTGGTATCTAAAATATCACATCCCCATGTGTTATCTATATAATCATTGTCTCGCAATATATTAAGATCAAAATTTCATAAGTATAAATTTAAAATATAATACCATTTAATTCTGACTTCATTTATAGTATATTATTTACAAACCGTTTTATGAATCTTGATCGTTGCATTTTTAATATATTGTTTTTGTAGAATAATATTTCGGACGTACTAGATACACTTCTAAGTGAAATTACTTGAAAACGCATTCTCATTTTTGGTTTTTCTAAGGGGGATGTGATATTTTAGACGAATGTAATATTTTATTACAGGATTCCCCTTATATTTATAAACTGTTATTACCATTGTTTTCATTGTAATTGCTATTACTATTATTATTTTTATTATTATAATTGTTGTAAAAAATTTAAATTCCAAAAAAAAATTACCCTGACAAATAATTAAATTAAAATAATTAATATAATTAGTAGAACAATGACTTATAAGCATAATAATAAGTAACTGATTGATAAAAATGACGTCATTTATAATTAATCTGATCAAAGGACAACAATGGTTATGTCATCTTCTAGCACCTGAATGACTAAAAAGATTTTTAAAAAGTGTAACGTTACACTTATATTTGTTTAAAAATAGTAATAAAAACAACTTTTGTTCAAGTGTATTTACACCTGTATTTGTTTAAAAATAGTAATAAATGCACTGATTATTTTTATTATTAATCTTATCATGATGTTCTTTTAAGTATTAACTTTCTATTATTATTTGCACTATTTGTATATACTAATTTCCTTGAATGTAATACTTTTCAGAATATATTAGATTTGATTTAATCCGGCTGTTTGTTTATTTATTTGTTTATTTTTATTTGGGCCTTGATTATCCAAAAAATCACGTAATGTTAACTGACGTAACGATAAAATTTACATAATTACGTCACACCGTGAGCCATTTTATCATGCATACTATCTTCTGCTTACCGAACGTTAAGAGTTTACATAAAAAGGTTGCGTCCAGATCATATCCCACTCGCACCGATTTTATTTATTTGCGTAACTTAAATAGCAAAGAAGATTAAAGATAAAATAGCAAGTGAGAAATGTTTGTTATTTAACGTAATTTATTTTTTATTTTCCTAATGTAACTTGTAAGCATCTGCCTATCGAAATATCAAAACTAACTTATATTTTTTACAAAAATGTGTTTCGATATGAATTGCTATGATCCAATATGTTTTGATATGATTCCGATAAAATATCGTTTGGGTTTCGATATGCACGATATCAGTATCGCTTTTAGCGATAAATATCGCATGATTTATCGCTAAAAAATATATAACGATATTTTTTGAGTTTCGATATGATTCGATACGTTCCGATAAAATATCGTTTGGTTTCGATATTTTACAATATTTTGTATTAGATATAACTAAATGTTAAGTTATTTTGCAATATATTTTCTCAATTTATTGATTAAAATATTGATAAAAATTAATAATCGCCTAATTTTGAATGCCATTTTTTAGATTAAATTGCTAAAAACAGCTCAGGCGATGAGGAGAACAATCCAACTGTTTAGTTTTTTAAATAAAAGCATACCGTGGTGTGACCTAACAAAGTCCTATGCTTTAAGAAAGTCCTAATTTAAGAAATGACAAATTTCGTATATATAAAAGAAACATTTGCGGAAAACAATTTTGTTGTTTTAACTTGATATATGGGGTCATGATGATTTTCTAATTATATTGATGTTTTAATCGTTTTTGGGTAAATCAATTTTTAATTACAACAACTGTAGTAATTTTTAATTGAAATCACGTGACAATTGAATCAAGTTACTATACTCAAATCATTCTTTAAGCGATCATCAAATATTAAAGCATTTTCACATGCACTATTTTTTATCAAATCATGTTACATACTGGTCGTTTAAATGCTTTATGTCCCATAAATCAATACAAAAACAAATCTATTTTATTTTTTCAAATATTTATTTATTCAAACAAATTTGAATGATAAATAAATGTCATAGTTATGGAGTTTTTGAAGATTATTGTTATTATTATTATCATATATATATATATATATATATATATATATATATATATATATATATATATATATATATATATATATATAGTAGAAAATCACTTAACAAAAATTTTTTTCCATTTTACACTGTGTTTCATCAGCAAAGATTCATCAGAAATGTTTGTTGATGAAACACAGTGTAAAATGGAAAAAAATTTTTGTTAAGTGATTTTCTACTAACATATATAATTGCTCTGTTCTTTTAAGAACATTGAGCACTCTATTGTGTAGAATACTTTTTAAAGTTGTTTAAAATATATATATATATATATATATATATATATATATATATATATATATATATATATATAGTATATATATATAATATATATATATATATATATATATATATATATATATGATATATATATATATATATATATATATATATATATATATATATATATATATATATATATATATATATATATATATATATATATATCAGGGATGCGGAGTCCCAAAAGGACTCCGGCTTTATATCTCTGCTTTTTCCAAGGCCGTAGTGTCCAGAAGCTATAAATATGTTTGTTGACTTATTATTTGCTGTAACGAAAAAATTCATGAGATTTAATGACTTAAAACTTGTTGCTTTTAAGCCCGGAGTCCTGAAATCCCGGAATCTTGCCACCATTATACCTAAGGACTCCGGGCTCAAAAAACAATTGTTTCTCTAGCCTAAAAGTCTTAGTTTTTTTCCTATTAGTAGTTTATAAACTTATTTATATTTTTAGAGCTCCTGGATACCAAAAACTAGGATAAAGTAATCTTTTTGTGACTTTCTAATCCAGAGTCCTTTTTGGGACTACGCATCCCTGATATATATATATATATATATATATATATATATATATATATATATATATATATATATATATATATATATATATATATATATATATATGTATATATATATATATACATATATATATATATATATATATATATATATATATATATATATATATATATATATATATATATATATATATATATATATATATATTTATGTATGTATGTATGTATGTATATATGTATGTATGTATGTATGTATGTATGTATGTATGTATGTATGTATGTATGTATATGTTAATAATTTTGATAGTTGTTTGCAACAACTATCAAAGTTTGTTTACTTTGGCAATTTTATCGTTACTTAGGCAATTTTAAGTTGATCAGGGAAAACTCCTTGGCTAACGCAAGACGAAAAGATTTTAAATATAATATTGTATGAATTTATATAAACGTTTCAGTTGATAACGTCGAATCCTATTGCTTTATTTGGTTTAACTGTTTTGAAAGCAGCTTCAAATTCCTTAAAGGATATTTCAATGCAATTAAGATTTGTTGTTTTTTGAGGTAAAAATTCAAAAGAATTACCAGTATATGGAATAATTTTTGCTAAGTTAGGCCCTGCTAAAATAAAATGCTTATTTAATTCAACTGCAATATCGCTTAAAGCATATAAAATTTTATCATTAACTTTAATACCGTTAGGCAAAGTGCCTGATCAATATGGTGCCAATGAAGCATTGATAATTGGTCATTAAATGATGCTAAATTAGCTTTGCTATAAATGCGTTTACAAAAGCCATTTTTTTTATTTAGTGTTAATTTAGTATCTGTATTTATGGAGAAAAAAATCGGAAAATGATCTATGATATCGCATTTAATGATTCCTTTTTTGAGAGAAACGCTCCGTTTTTACATAAGTCATTGTAAAACTATTTAATTTTGTATTTGACGTGATACTGTAAGCAATCAAAATTAACATCACCAATTTAATAGTTTAATTTCTTTTCGAGGTTACTTTTTTTAAAAATAACTTTTTTTTGGTTTTGGTTACGGTTTTAAATGCGGTTCTACTGAAACGAAATTAAATAGCTAATTGTAATAAATACGTTTTTAAAAACTCTCCGAAAAAAGTTTTTGAATACTCTTTAAATAACTAAGATATACATTACAAGGCTCTTAAAATAAATTTTTTTTATTAGTAAAGATGTTAAAACTTTAGTTTGAATTAGTATTAAAACTGTAATTGAACAACAGTTTGAAGAATGCCAATGCCAAAGACCGAAATTTGGAATCACTTTGATGAAGAGGTCAGTACTACACCTGATGAAGAGCGACTTGTTACTGCAAAATGCAAGTATTGTTTTGCAATTTGCAAGTTGACGAACAGAAACACATCTGGCACGAGATTACATTTGACAAGGAAGCATCCTGTTCAGTTTGCAGCCCTGTAGAAAAAGCGCCATGTTCCTTTTGATGAGTTAGAACATGTGTAATAGAGTTTAGAAACGATTTTACTTTTTTAATTCAAATATTAACTTTTATTTTCATGTGTTAGTTATTATTACTATTACAATACCAATATTTAACAAGATTTAACAATAAATATCAATAACTTTCAATAAATGCTGATGAATGTTTCAATATTAGGTATTTTAACAGGTTTCATATTAATTTTTAGACCTACAATGAAGACGAGGCTTATAAGCAGGTCCGAGATGATAACACGCCATTAGTGTTGGGCAGTAAAGTTAAATAAGGAAGACTTTCCGAACCATCAGCGGAAAAGGTCCAAAATCTAAAGCATTGGATCAAATAAAAGCCACAAGACCGTGAACAGCTTATAGGAGACATTGAAATTGTCAAGTTTTTGGCCCGTTTAAATTTGCCATTCTCTTTGGTTGAACATGAAGCTTTTAAAGATTTTGTTCACTACTGGAACCCAAAAATGAATGTGAAGGCTGCAACAACGTATTCCCGGTTCAAGTATGCAAAATTTTAACTGTTTTAAATAAATTTTATTTTGGGGTGGGGAGTCCATTCAATGGAGTTCCAAGAGAACTAAATTTTTAAAAAGCTACTTTTTCACTCCAATTTTGTTTGGTTTTCTTAGTAGGTAACCAAATTGATATGTAACGAGAATTACCAATAATAACTAATTTTTTATTTTAATTTTAGGTTGCTGTTGTTGTACAAAAATGTGAAAATTTGTGTGGATGACATTCTAAAGGAGGACTTGCCAAAGACTGCTGGATTTGCAATCTCAATTGACCTCTGGCAAAGCAGAAACAATGATGCATACAAGCCAGTACATTGCACCATGTGATTGAAGACTTCCGGTTAAAGATGTTTGTGATTGGAGTTTTTCCGTTTTCCGGACAACATACAGCTGAAGCCATTGCTCTTCGTCTGGATAAGTATGTTTTAGCATTTTATTTTTATAAGGTTTAAATTTCTGTAAATTAAGTTAACTGTTTGAATTATTTAGATAACTTTTTACTGTTACAAAAAAGAAAAATCCGCCATTTAGTTTAAAATTAACGGCACAAACTAATATTTATATTTATATCTAAAATAACAACAAAAGTATTAGTTTGTATTTTAAAATATCAAAAAGCAAGCAACTAATTTTACTTTGCTTTTCAGGAATGTCTCCGAGTTGGCCGGAAATAATGGACTTTCGTCCGTTGTGAGTGTCCATGATTCAGCCGCTAATATAAAGGCGGCAATTAACAAGTGCAATTTTGTAGATGCATCTCTTTTGTATGCTGATCATCTTAAGAATTTGGCAGTTGAAGCAACCGTCAAAGAAACAAAAGGTTTTGACAGTTTGGATCTTCACAAAGCAATCCAAAGAGCAGCTGAATTAAGTTCAAGATGCCACAAGTCATCTTTGTCTGAACAAAGAATTAAAAAAGTAGTAACTAGTTTTTAGTTTAACATCCTTTTTAGCTTTTATAGCAATTTAGTTGATAGTTTAATACAATACAAATGCAATATAAACTTCTCAGTACACTTTGTGTGACAAAATTTTTCTAATGATGGCTATCATTAATAGCTGATAAAATGTTAACACTTAAAAAGTAAAAATATATAACATAGTTAATATCAGTTTTTAATAATAGTAAATTGTACTAATCACCTTTTGTGTTATGTTTCTTATAATTCTATTTTAATTTTTAGCTAAAGCTGTTGCTTGATGATAATGATGTTATTAGCAAGGATAAGTTGAAATTTGTGAAAATCATCACTCCCGTGAAAACACGCTAGAATTCAACTTTTATGATGTCGGAAAGCATTGTAAAAATGCGTCGTATCCTCAGCTCCATTAGAGACATTCCTGGAAAAGATGACACCAACAGCTCAAATGTCTCACTAAAAATTGGTGGAAAACTTGGATGTTCGTTTTCCGGACACTGGCTGTCAAAACTCTTTTTACACTGTTGCCAACTTGCTTAACCCCTTGTACAAGCAAAGAGCTCTAAAAAAACTGGGTGGATTTGATGAAGCCTATGAGGCACTGATTACTCAATCTAATGCTTATCAGGAATGGATTGCTGCAACAAGATTATTTAATGAACGGTTACATGCTGAAATCCAAGGTCATGTTTCAGAAGATGATCCTTTCTATAATGTTGGAATGGAAGAAGCTCCTGCACTTATGACTTCCTATTCTGGTCCGGCTCCACCTGCAAAGTTGGACATTGTCACTGAATGGGAAATATTTCAAAAGCTCCCAGAGGTTGTTGGTGTTGACGTGCTGGAATTTTGGAGAGCAAATATGTACAAATTTCCTCTCCTTGCTCAAGCTATGTGTACCTGCTTCCTCAGCATCTTTAGCAAGAGCCTTTAGTCCCGGTGGTGGAATCGTCTCTTATAAATGAACAAAATTGCAACCTGAACAAGTTGAAAAATTGTTGTACATTCAGCATAACTACCCAAAGATCCAGATCAAAAGATGGTTTCTAACCAGTCAGGATGCAAAAGAAGAATTGTTTGAAGAGGCTTTTACCAATGACTGTGAGAATTCAGCTGCTTCAAGTCAGGGACCTTCTACTTCAACTCTTACATCAGCAGTTGAAATGGATGACTAACTTAAATTGGTTCATTGCCTAAGTGGCGTCATTGGTCTATTTCACTGCTTAGAGTTTATAAAACTTGCCATATAGTGATGTAGTGATTTCAATAAACCTTGTCTTTGAGATTAGATTTTAATCTTTTTCTTATATTAAGTCAAAAGCACAAACCTTTACAAGTTAAACATGTCATGCCAACAATTTATCAAGTAAAACAATGCTATTTTTTGTTTTTAGTTGTTTTTTGCTTCAGCTTAAGTCTTAAATAAATTAAAAGATCAAAATTACAAATAAAGTTTTGTTTATTTCTTTTTTTACATTAAATAGTGCACTTGTCAGTAAGTTTATTAAAGTTATTTAGGTTTTTTAAAAAACTATTTTTTTAGTCTGAAAAAGTAATATCGTTATGAACCGATAAGTATCGTTATCGTTTGAGTTACGATATGAGTTACGATATTTATGGTAATTGAACGATAAATAGCGTAAAGAATCGATAAATATCGAAACTTTATCGTGCAAATTTTTTGGTTACAATATTATCATAATATAAAAAAACTTACCATACGCTCATTCCTTATCGTATCGTATCGTAATAAAAAAAGTTTCGAGACGCAGACCCTTAGTAACTTGATTATAATTTATCTTATCTTGACATTGTGGTTGCTATTTAATAAAAATATAAAAGAATAATAATAAACAAAAATAACCTTCAGCGATGTTAAACAACCTTTAATGCTAATATGCAACAAAAACAGCGTAAAATCACGGCGTTCTTTAATTTTTAATCTTTAAGATAATAATAATTATTTTCTTTTTGCGTATAATAATTTACAAAAAAATTACATTTTTCTTTTTAACTTGTTTTTATTTCTAAAATACAAATACTTTTTTCCTTAACTAACAATTTTAAAATTAAAAGTTTTCGAGGAGAGAAATAAATCAGAGAAAAACAACACGAATTTAAAAATTGACTTTTAAAGAAGAAAAAAAGCTAAACAAAAAAATGTATAAAAAGTTATTTAAATAATTTTTAATTTTGATGTTATTAATGTACGCAAAATAATAATTTTAACACCAAAGCATAGCTTGATATAATAGCATAACAGAAACTAATCGTTGACCTATTTTATTAAAGACTTCAAAAAAAAAATTATGTTTTCTTTTTTAGACCTTGGAGAATACGAATTACAATAGTTTTTAAAGAACATGTTTAAAATTATAATATGGTTTCTGTTCATAATTAGTTGATATAATTATGATAAGCATTATAGATGCACAAAGACGAAATGCATGTAAAATTAGCTTTACATTTCTCAAATAAAGAAGTTACCGATCCAATTAATGCCAGGACCTATACGGGTTATTTACATGATTTAACCATAAGACGCGTACGTAAAGATTAGAAACAATAGATTAAGCAGAATTTTATATTGTTGATAAAAAAGAATCAATATTACATTACCCAAATTCGACACTTTGTATCAGTGTGATTAAAATCGGCTGTCGTTTCCACGATCCAACGATTTTAAATACCACGACAAAAGCACCGTTTCTAATTCGTTTGAGTACAATTTTAGTGCTTCAATTAAACTTAGCAGCAATTAAATATAAAACAGAAGCATATTAAAAACTAGATTGCTTGGGTCACTAACGCTGCTTGGTTTTGTTATGCTTTATTACAAAACCAGACAGCTTGCTTAGTTTTTTCCAAGGATTTTTCAAACTGTTGATACTTTTGGGTTGATTGTAATAAACGACCTAAAATTACATGCAAATTGAAAGCGTTCAACTTAAATCCTAAGATACCTTCATCCTATACTGGATTTACTATTGAGTTCCTTCGCAATTAAATATATGAACAGAAATTACAATAACGTAACTACCTTCATAAAAATTGCTTGAGTCAACTTTATTACTTCTTTATCCACAGTTACATAAAATATAATAACACTGCTAGGGGGAGTCATGTAAAATGTAAGCTAAAACTTTATAAAAAGTTAAAAAATTGTTGTCAAAAACATGCGATCCGCATAATTAACAGTGCTGATCGTTTTACCCTTTTTTTTAATAAAATGAGATAATAGGACGGGTGAAAAAAAATGAACAATTGCTTTTACTCAGTAATTGGTCAGTTTTTCGTGAATAAAAACTTTAGCAGTTTTACTCAAATTTTTATTCACGTGAAGCTAAGCAATTTACTCAGTAATTGCTCAGCTTTACCTGAACAAAAACTAAACGAAAATTACCTAAGTTTTCATTTACGTAAAGCTGACCAATTACTGAGTAAAAACAATTGCTCATTTTTATTCACCCGATCTAATGAAATTTATTTGAACTCAATGTATTTAAAGTTTTTTGTTTTGTAAATTTATGGAGAAATAATCTATCGTTATCAATAATACTTTGAAATTCAAACCTAACAACAAACACAATATGAAAAACATAAATTTTTCTAATGTATTGTTTTGTCAAACAAAATTTAATCAATTTTACATTTCTAATCGTGGAGCCCACCAATGGTATAATATTGTTTTACAAAGTTTGATTTACTAATCTTTGATGATTTAAAAATCTAAAAAAATGTATTTGTTTTACTTGGTAATATACTCAGATACTTCTAATATTATAAAAATTGTAAATTTGTTTTAATTTTAATTTGTTAATTGTTTGAAACATGGGTTTTAATACTTTTTTATTTTAATTTTTACTTTACGTTTTGGTATGTTATAATTGTCTTTATTTTGCTTGTTTGTATTTCATAAGGTTCTGACGACAAGATCTTGCAATTTTCTTTCAGATCCTAGCTTACGTTTTATTGTTTATATGTTTATATGCTTAAATTTATATAAGTATATATTTGAGTGTTTTTTTCTTATTTTAATTATGTTGACTTTTTTTGTTGATGTTGTTTTATATATTTACACAGGGCCAGATTTACACCCATTGGTGCCCTAGGCCGAATCGCTTTTTACTTATATGTATATAGATTTTATAAATGCACAACAAACTAGAAAATAAGTAATATTTCAGAGCAAATTTTAACAATTTTTGACTTATAGAAAATTTTCCCTTTTTTCAATAATTCTTGTTCTTTTTCTTATGCTTTTTAATTCCACTTTTGTGCAATCGATTCATTTTCTGAATAAAATAAAATAACTTAGGTAACAGGTTTGGTCGAGAAAGACGTGAGATCGCACTCTGTTCCTAAAATATTTAATTTCCACAACTTGGCCACAGCTTGTTTCAATGTTTAAGAACAATCAAGTTTATGTATGTTTCCATCTGTCTGCATAAAAATTTGTTTAACTATAAGAATTAACTTTATAACTTAATTCTTTACATAGCAAATTTAAGTAATTTTTACTTTAAAATTTGGGGCCCTAAAAATAAAAAAAGTTTTGTATACTTATACAAATACATTTGATACATTTTTAACAATTTATATTTAGTGCTAATAAAAACAATTTTTTTAAATTTTAAAATTACCTTGTAAAAAAAATATTAAAAGTCTATTGTATTAAAATCATAGCCTATTATGGTGGCAGGCCAAGTAAACGTACGGCTTAAAAAACAACTGTAGGCGAGTTTTTTTTTTTTTTATGGAAGTATTCGTTTTTTGGTGATTTTAACAAAAAATGAGTTCATTAGAATTTTAGTTTATCATAAACAAAGATTTTTGTAACAAATAAATAAATAAAAATTCCGAAATAAAAAAAATCGTATATTAAATGCAATCCAGTCGAATTTTATTAAATAAAAGCTCTAAATCGTTAAGAAAAAGAGAGAAAACTTTTCCAAAACCAAACTACATTTAGTTTAAAAAAAAAAGATATTTATATATATATATATATATATATATATATATATATATATATATATATATATATATATATATGTATATATATATATATACACACACACAGAACCGTACCGAGCCAATTTTGCACTTCGGGCAAGAAAAGAGAGTTGCGCCCCTCCTCCTCCCCAAAAAAAAAAAATAAAGAAGAAAATTAAACAAAAAAATTATTTATTGATCACACAATTTATCACATCAAGTTATAAGTAAAATTTGTCATTAAGGTTGCACAAACTTTAGTTCAATGTCACTTTTCTGGCTTTTCTTGAGGCAAAGTCACTAATGACATCATCAAAATCAATGTTGTTTGCCACTTCATTTTCAATTGAAATTGGAGCCAAACTAGACAAACTTTCTTGGTCCATTGTTGACCTCATATAGTTTTTTATGAGCTTAAGTTTACTGAAACTTCTCTCACACGTAGCAACTGTTACTGGTATGGTATGGAAGATGCGAATAGCAATTGCCGTGTTGGGATAAGCATCGGTCAAAGAATATTTATGAATGAGCTGCAAAATGTCGATCGGGTTAGATTTTTCAAAGTTGTCTATCGTTGCGGCAGCTTGATATTTAAAGCTTGCCGTTTTTGACAGGAAATCAGAAGAATCTTAATCTGCCTTGTAAATTTCAGATAAATTTGCAGCTTTTTTCTTGAGTTCATCCACTGAACTTTTAGAGTGTGAATGCCCACTGAGGAAGTCAAAATCAGAGGATACAGCAGACATAGCCTCAAACCGCCACTCAATTTGTGTAATGATGCTGTCAAACACAATGTTACACTGAGATCTTAATTCTGTTTCTGCTGTGAGAAGGTGAGAGTCATCTTCAGCTTCATAAAGTGCCATTCACTTCACTTTGCGCTTCCTCTTGATTGGAAAGCCACCATCAATTCCGCTGTGGTTAGCTTTTTCTGTGGCACCTTTGATAATGTTGTCCACCCCAACATCTCGAAGATTCTGAATGGGATTCAATCCTTTAGTTTTTTTTGTGGCAATGTCAATTGAAATGGTTTTTGACTAAAGTAGTTTGTTTTCCCGGACAATTAGAGAAAGAATTTGACACCAGAAATCCAACAAACACAAAAAACTTAAATCAATTTGAATGAGAAGTTCTTTTGCACTGCTAACTGTGACAGCATTTGTCATGGGATTGTTTTCATCAGTTTTTCCCATCTTGACGAGGAGCTTGAAAAAAAGATGGCTTGAACCTTTCCAATAAACGTAATCATGAGTTGGGAAACCTCAGCAGCATGAACACCAATAAGATTTAAAGTGTTAGCTGCGCATGGAACAAACCTTGCTGACTCATTAAGAGAATGGAGTAGATTTTAACTCGATTGTATTTTCAAGACATATTGGCTTCATTGTCATTGCCTTGCCCCTGCAATCGGAAATGTTTAGGCTATCCTTCTCCAATTTTTCAGTTATCACTGTTGCAAGACCTTTTCCGGTTTTTTGGTGAGATTCAATAAAGTCCACAAAGCTTTCCTTAATTGTGCAGGTGTCATCACTGATGTGGACATACCTGATGATCTGAGTCATCTGCTCATTGTGGAGGCATCTGGAGTGCAGTCAAACAGAACAGAGTAGTAATTAGCTTCTTTGATGTTTGACAAAATTTCGTTCCTAACTTTCTGCCCAAGTAACTCAATCAGATCATTTTGAATTCGAGGAGAAAAGTAGGATGTTGTGGTTTTTTTTGCTTTAACGGACGCAATGTGTTCAGCCACTAAGGGATAATAATGGCTAATCAACTCAATTAAGCTCAGAAAAATGCCACTGTTTTGTTGACCGATGTCTTCTGTTGTTCCCCGAAGGGCAAGATTGTTCTTGGCAAAGAACAAAGTTGCATCAACAACACTTTCAAGATGTCTCTGAACTTTTTCATCTCTCTACTGATAACTCTCTGGAGATCAGAATCCAGGGTCTTTCCTTCCGTGAGGTTTTTTGAGAGTTTTCCAATCAGAATAACATCTTTGGTGTTCATTGCTGTTCTAATGCTCAGGAATTTTTGGGTTTAGCTTTTTCCAGTCACAAAACCTTTTGGAAATTTCTAAGAAATTGCTGGTTTTTGTTGTTGAAAATAAAAAACAGCAAAAACAAAATAAAGAATCTATTTTGTTGCTGTACTGCAGCCAAGTGCGAACAAATTTTTCACCATTGGGATGAATTTTTTTATACCATTTTGAGCTGAAGTATTGCATTCTGTTGTCAAAATCACACAGCGTGTTTGGGAGAAATTCTCTTCTGTCTTGCTCTGGTCTATGCTCAATCAAAAAGCATCTTGTTTTGTCCGTTATTTTAGGCCATGTTGCAAGATCCCTGTGTTGAAAATTTTCTTCCGAGGCCACTATAATTTCTGAGATTTCTGAATAAAGTTCATCCTCTTCCATTTCAGCTGGGCCTGAAAGCTGGGCATTTCCATCATTCCCTTGTTGGTTCTGAATCAGTTCTGCAAAATTCTTCTTGACTTTGGCTGATGAAAATCTCCTCTTCAATTTATTCCAAATGATGATCTAAACTTAAGTCAGTAAAAGGATCTGTTTAATTGTCATTAACTTTAATACAAAATATTGAAGTTAATGACAATTCAACAGATCCTTTTACTCATCTGTCCTGAAATAATTTGTTTTGTACTGTAACCAACCACTTTTTTTTTTTTTTTAATTGGCGCTGTTTTCTTTTCTTCTTAAATTCAGCACCAGATAATTTTTTGGTTCAATTTATAATAGAATCATAATGTTCAAAAGTTATCAAAGGTATGTTAGTGCTAAAGGGCGCTCTTTTGTTCAGTAAATGAGCTTTAATATTTAGGAGTTTGTGTCAAGAGGCGGAATTTTAATTAATTTTTTTTTGGCGCCTCAGGCCGCGGCCCGGCCGGCCCCGCCCATGGTACGGCCCTAGTTATCCTCAGCGAATAGAAGAGAAAAGATTCAGATTTTAACATTGGTTTCAGATTCATGGTCTTTAAGGAAAGCAGCTGAAGTATTTAACATATCAAAGTCAACCATAGCTAAAGCAAGAAAACTTAAATTTTAAAAAGGAATATTAAATCTTCCAGAAAAAACTAACATTGTTAGAATAGAATCAGATATTATTGATTAGGTGGAAAGCTTCTATTGTAATGATCAGTTTAAAATAATATTTAAGATATTAAAAAGGTATAAAAGATTTTGTAAGTGTATCAAAGCGATTACTTCTTTGCAATTAAAAGGAACTATTAATTGAATTCAAAGTAGAGCATCCTCAATCCAAAATAGGATTTTCTAAATTTGCTCAGTTAAAGCCAAAATGGTGTATTTATGCTGCTTAAAAAGAAACCGTGCTGTTTGTATTTGTGCAATACACCAAAACCTAAAGCTTATGCTTAGCGCTGTTAAACTGGAGCAGAATTAACATGAACTGATTGAGAAGATTGTTTGTAGCAGAGAGTCAATGGAATGCATGGTCTATTGATGTAATCGTTGCCCTGGAATTCAAAATATTATAAATTATATAACTACAAATCTATTGCAAAATGAAGGATTATTTGAAGAGAATGACAAAGTTGATGAAGATGAAATAATTGAATACAAACAGTGGAGC
Organism: Hydra vulgaris; assembly: GCF_038396675.1. Taxonomy (NCBI): domain Eukaryota; kingdom Metazoa; phylum Cnidaria; class Hydrozoa; order Anthoathecata; family Hydridae; genus Hydra; species Hydra vulgaris. The sequence continues at coordinate 60,511,837 of NC_088932.1, read as the reverse complement.
ACAACAGATAGAGAAGAGCTGATAAGTTACGCATCTACAACAGGCGAATTCATTGAAAGTCTTCGTGAAAAACTTAATAGCATAACATCTCACTCTTATATTGCTAAAGCACAAAGTAAATATTTAAATACATTAAAGTCATCTATACCCATAACTGAAATTATCATTTTGGTTGATTTTGCAGGAATTTTTAAATTTGTCATAAAACGAAATCCAGAGTTACCACTGAAACCAACAGCAATTCACACTACGTCCTGTAGTTATTTGTAACAAAAACAATGAGGTCGCTACTAAAAGTCAACCAACGTCTTTATGTTTTATATCTGATGACTTAACACATGATGTTGGATTTATTTATTGTATAGTAAAAAGAACTGTCCAATTTGTACAAGAAATGTTTCCCAATACCACAAAAATCCACATTTCTCTGATGGTTGTGCTGGCCAGTACAAAAGTTGCAAACATTTTTTAAATTTATGCCATCATGTTGAAGATTTTGGAATGCAATGTGAATGGAATTTCTTTGCAACATCACATGAAGACTAGCACTTGAAACAAGTCTTTTAACTGCTCTCAATGCCATGTGATGGCATTGGTGGAGCAGTTAAAAGACTTGTTTCAAGTGCTACTCTTCAACGTCCAATTGATTTGCAAATTTAGAACGCTGAAGAAATATTCAATTTTTCAAAAGATAACATATTTGGCATCCACTTCTTTTTTTAAAAAGGCGAATAATTTTATCAGTTCGTAAATCTTTGACTCTCCGATTAAATAATGCAAAGACTTTATCTGGTACAAGAAGTTTCCACCAATTTATTCTCCGGGATGCAACAAGCATAAATGTCAAAGGAGTCTCTGAGCAGGAGGAACTTAATCTAACATTTAACCTTACTGACTCAATTCAATATATCTTGCAAATCATTGCAGGAAAATATTATATCTGCAAATATGATATGTTCAGATGGGTTGGTTTGGTATTTGAAGTTGATGAAAGAAATGAAGACGCCCTTGTAAAATTCATGCATCCTTATTTACCTAACACTTCATTATACTAGCCAAGTAGAGATGATTGTTGTTTTCTAAGCCCCATATTTTAATTATGATAAAAAAAACCAGTATCTTGAAGAACAGGGCGCATATACCAGATAGATACAGATGATTTGTCCAAAATCCAATCTTGTAATTTTTTCGCAGGCAGCACAACGTCACAATTTTAAAATTTTTCTTTATACTCATTTAAAAAACTCTCTTTTCAAAAATTTCACGTTTAATTTATACTTAACTAATCACTTCAAAGATGCTCATAAAAAAAAAACGCTTATACTATATTTATATTTTCTCAAGGAAACTACGTCAATTAAAACCGCCGTACATAATTTCTCCCATGCAATTCAATTACACTTCTCCTTGATCCTCATGGATCACAGTCGGAAGAGCAACAATCTTCAGAGTATTGAAGGGGTATCCGTCGTTCTCGATTACTCCTCCGCAGGGGCACTTCGGTTTCCCGGACCTCGTCGCCTGTTTCCAGATGATTTGTGTCCTTGCTTGCCGGCGCACTATGAATCCAAATCATAAAAATGTGGCCGAAAGTCGTTTTTCAAAAGTATTCAAATACATTTATATTTTTTATAATTTAGAAAGTATATATACCCAATAGCTGAAAAAAATATTTTGCAGAATTTTTAATACGCTTTTTATAAGTTTTGGGAGTGATCTATCGCGCTTAAAAAATGAAATAAAAATTTCCGGAATAATTCACGAATTTTTGTATTTTTTTTTTAAATAAGAGAATTTTTATATTGTTATACAACATTTGTCAACTATTTTTAAATTTCATTTTCTTATATTATTGTTTATTGCTAATATTGTTTTAATCAAAAAAGAAGTAATAACTCGATTATTTAGCTTTCGATTTTGAGTTTTAAAAGAAAGGAGTAAAATTTTTATAATATGTGTTTTCATATTCACAAAAAGTGACAAAGCTTAAAACGTCCACTTTTCACCCCTCCTAAATTTCTACCACATTATTATGAATGTATTGGTTATAAAACAAATAATTTTTTAGCTGCTTGAAATTGCTCCATTTTGGTTTTATATCAATTGTTTCAGAAAAGACATTAGAAAAGGCGGGGGGGGGGGGTGAGAACAACAAATGCAAGACCTCATTTCAGCATTTTTATAACTTGCGATCTTGAAAAGTTTATATATATATATATATATATATATATATATATATATATATATATATATATATATATATATATATATATATATATATATATATATAGATATATATAGATATATATATATATAGATATATATATATATAGATATATATATATATATATATATATATATATATATATATATATATATATATATATATATATATATATATATATATATATATATATATATATATATATATATATATATATATATATATATAGAAATATATATATATATATATATATATATATATATATATATATATATATAGATATATATAGTATATAGATATATAGATATATATAGATATATAGATATATATATATATATATATATATATATATATATATATATATATATATATATATATATATATATATATATATATATATATATATATATATATATATATATAGATAGATATATATATATATATATATATATATATATATATATATAGAGAGAGAGAGAGAGAGAGAGAGAGAGATATATAGATATATATGTATAAACCAATATTTGCAACATTTAGTAATATAGTACAAGTTGTTATTTAAAAAATATTTATTGTTCATCAAGCAAAAGGTTTAAAACTTCAGAATCTAAGTTAACAGGACCAATAGATTTAGTTATCTTGAAGATGAATGATGATACTATTGGATCACTACGTAACAGCAGATCATAATATTGGTTTTCCATTGCATTTTTTCTTGAAATTTTACATGTATGGTTTAGTCTTGGATTTCAAATGTATTTATTTTGTGCTTCCTGTGCCTCTTCTGAATATATACCTACTGGGAGTTCAAAGCAATCAGAAATTTGATAACCACGCTCTAATAGCTTGTGTACTGTAGGTGGCATTATGTACCAGTTATATTTTTCAATTATTATTTCAGAAGTAGCTAAACAATATTTTTTGAAGGCCCCCAAATCAAGGTGGTATCCACTGCATACAGCTTTTATTATATTTATCAGTCTAACAATTATTTTAACATAAACTCCTGTAATGTCTGCAAAAGTATCTGCGTTGTTAAATGTTCTTCTGGCTGTGTTACCTGTGTTTGAGGAACCATAGCCATGCTTTGGCATATCGACAACTAGGCTGAGCTCGCTTCTAAACCGCTTCTGAATTTCGTTTTTTTGCTCAATAACAGAAAGCTTATGTTCTTTTGATCTTGCCTGATACTTTTTAATTTTCATTTTATATCCTAAGTGTAGCACATACTCAAAAAGTCTAATCCAACAATGTAAAGTAGATAGTCCCATAGTAAGAGATTTTTTATTTGGAGTAAACATTCTGGCTTTTACTAGATTGTTCATCTTACTCGGTTTTGCAAAACAAACATTGCACGATTGTGATGAATTCGAAAACATGATAGCATTTACTGACTTGCCATCCAACATAGTCAAGTCAACAACAATTTTAATTTTTACAGAACAGTGCTTTTTATTACTGAGAAGATCTAAATCTAAAATAAAGTCTTGCAGATTTTCGATTTGTTTTCTAAGAATTATTTGTTCTGCTGCGATAAGTTCATTTGTTTCCTTTAGGATTGTAGTTCAAGAGATCTACAAAAATGAGGGCTGGATGGTTTAGGATTATTCCAGTTGTTTGAACCCCCAATTTTTAATTTCAAAGGAACTATTTCAGTTTGAAATACTGACTGTTCATTCTGCACTCTAGTAGTAAGATCAGTATCATCAAACCTTTGGTTATATATACTTTGTAAAGATGCACCATCCATGCCACATTTCAAATTAAATACTCCATGTGTAACTGTTACATCTAAATTTTGAAGCTGCTCAGATTTAAGTTTCAAAATTCAAAGCAAGATATGGTTAACCATGTTCTGCAAACTGCACTTTGCAGACGTTTCTGTAATATGCAAACCCTCTGGATAACAATCTGCTTTTGATTTTAGAATTGCTTTTAATGGGGGATAAATGTCAGCATTTTGCATCAGAGATGAGTTTCGAATAATCTGGTATTGTAAATCACTCAAATCACATTGAGTGATTTCTGCAGATCAAGCTTATCACAAGTGATAAAGCTTGATCTGCAGACATCATAGTTGGCTGATAATTATCAGATTGGTAAGTTTGGCCTGATAGATCTTTAGAAAACATTTTAATATTCTCTCCCAAATCAGATTTTCCAGGGCTTAATTTAGCACGTACAACAGCAGCTTCTGCTAATTCTACAGTTGTATGAGTTTTAGCTAAATTAAAATAAATATAAATAACATCATTATTTGATGTTATTTATATTTATTTTTTGCTTCAGTTTCTAAAACGGCTTGCAAATTCGCATGATTAATACTAACTTCTTGAATTATGTTTATAAGTTCTAATCTTTTCATATTTAATCAACAACAAAGAAAAAACATCTGTATAATCTTCTAAATGCACTCTTTGCAATAAAATATTTTATGAAAACAAAACTATAAACTTTCTTTACAGAAAACGACTCTATGTTGAGTTTAAATACAGTTAACATCTGTTTAAACTAAAAAGATTGCACTAAGTTCACTTTCTGCTAAAAAAATAAAATCGGAAAAGAGTTTTGGCCACTTTTTCGCATTTTGGACTCATCGTGCGGCGTGGTCTCCATGGTACCAATAAACCTTCGATATGGAAATATTTGATCGCTTTGCCACTCTTTTGATAGTTTGGTGGTTTCTTTCAATGATGCCATTCCCCGAAGGACAGTAAGCGGCTCTAAGCTTCAAATGCACCCTCCAACCTTCAAGAAATTATCTAGTCTCTTCATTTCTACATGCAGTGTCATTGTCCGTCAATATTTCTTCCGGTGCTTCCTTTTCGCAAAATATAGACTGCAACTGCCGAATTACTGCGATGCTTCCCTGCGAGTGTGGCAGCTGACGCCACAGTGCGAATCTTGAAGGCCCACAGATCGGACATGCTCTAACTGTCAAGCTTAAGCCTCTACACCATCAACTGATTGATAGCTACCATTACTATCTTTGTTGCTAGCCAAGCAAGCCTTCATATCTAGTGCCATTAACCTAACTCCAAAAACTTTATGTGATTCGACATTGAGCAAAGTCATATCTTTTTATTGCATATCTTCCTTTGTTGCAGTTGGGAACTTTTTTTGAACAAAGTGTAAAGTTTTTCTGACTCCAAAATATCCAGTCCACTTGTATATTTCCAAAATTGATTCTCTATCCATCAACGCCATTTCGGCAAAATTCGTAACGTCGTTAAGTTTTAACATTTCTCATTCTCACCGACCGGGTATTCTTGTTAATGAATCAACCAAATTGTCTTTTGACGGCCTCAGATTTACGTTGATATCCAAATTATAGTCGTCAACCAACTCCCGGAACAAGTTCACTCTTTGCTGTATAAGCACGTCAGCTGACGCTTTTGATCTCGGTCTGGACTTTCCGGTTACAGCATCAGAAATCCAGTGAAAAACCGATACAGAGTCTGTGAACAACTGATTATTACCCCAAACCTTGCTTAACCTGAGGGAAGAATGAAAAGCCTTCCTAGCAATTTTATTGAACTCATTCCAAGCATTACATCTTCTCCAAATGGTCGGAAACTTGCTACTACAACCTGATTATGCGAAAACATTGCCGATCCCAAGCGAAACCATTGCTGTTCTAACATATCTTTGAACTTTGCCACCGAATGTAGTAGCATTTACATCACTCGATTGCTCCAGTTGGTCGTTTGAAACCAATTTTTGAAAAATAATCATCGTTGAACATCCAGTATCGACAATAGCTCTGGCGTTTTTACCAAGAAAAGGCTTGCAGCAAGAAATCCTCAATTTTATTTGTATCTTTCTTGTCTTCTTCTCCCACATAATTTCTCCCACGCAATTCAATTACAAATCTTTAAATTAACTCAATTATATTACACCACTTTCCTTTTATAGGTAGTTTATGAAATATTCAGATACAAATTCTGGTTTTTTATTGACTAATTTTTTATTCAAAACTTGAATTTGTTTGATTATTTTGACTCAATATGTTACATTTATTATGAATTTTTCATTTTAACTATTGTAAATAGTTTTTTTTGGAATGGAAGTTTTTAAAATAAGCAATTTTTAAATAATTAACATCCTAATGTACTTTTTCATTATAATTCGTTTAATTATTAATAAAAATCCTCAAAAAACCCAACTCTCAATTTTGTACCAAAACGCTTTTTAATATATCTATTTTAAGAAGAAAAAAAAACCTCAAAAAATTAATGTTACCATGGTTAGCAGACCTCCTTTCCGCCTTTGTTAAAATTTCAAAAATAGCTTTAGGTGGAGTACAATTCCAATTTTGATAAACTTTTAATTGTTTTTATTAAAACCAAATATCATATTTTGATTCCTCGTTTCAAAAACTATACTGGTGCTAATTTTAAGCCTAATCACATGTTTAGTTGAACATTAACTTGTAAAACAAAAACTACAGTAAAATCGAAATGGCCGCTGAACAAAAAAACTGCTAAAAATAGCTGATTTTAAAATAATAATATAAGTATGAAGGAAATCTAAGATGGTGGGTTTCAAACCTTAAATAAATTGTCCCACTTTCTCATGGAATACCTCTATTGCTAATATGAATGCTATATAAACGAAATTTGGCATGTGCATAGATAAATGAAAAACTTAAACAAAAGAATTGGGTAGAAAAAAAAGACTATATCCTGGACTTTAACATCAGAAGTACGACCAAAATTTTGACATCAATAAACTCGTTAATAAATCATGTTAGTATAATTAAAACCAAATCGAACTAATGCTTCAACTATCCTTCTTTCTAAAAATAATCTATGTTGATAAAGAATACTAAAAAGTTATTCCACAAAGCCTTTCTCAAGTATGCTAACTTTGAAGAGACTACGAAAAACGTGGTACAAAATATTAGTACAAAATTCGGTTCCGTAAAACGCCATAGTCGCGTACCTACTAAAATGGCAATGTAAAATCAAGATATGACACTCAATCAAAATATTTTTGAAATTTAAGATGTGCTTGTGGGTTATATAAATAAAAGTATTCTCCTTCAAATAATTTATACCTTGTTGTTTTGATATTTAAAATCGCAAAAAAGATTGCCTTAAACTTGGGCAAGGTAGTCACCATTTAAATAATGAATGCAATATAAATATATACATGCTTACAATATAAATAGCTTTTATTCTGTCACAACAACATAAGTAAATTGTATATCAGATTAAATACAAACTTTGTGCTACTTACTGCATTCTCATTTCATTTTTTACATTTTTTTTTTCTTTGAATTTTCATTTTCAATACAATGTTCTCATATTCGAATTTACTGCTGGCTCAGCATAGGAACAGCCATAAATAGTCAGTAAGTATTTACAAATAGTCAGTAAGTAATTACACTTTTTTTTTTTTTTTTTTTTTTTTTGAATTTTCATGCTATATTTTTCTACACAATGTTTTTATATCCGAAGATATTGTTGGCTTAGCATAGAAACAGCCACAAATGGTCATTATGACAAATTCAAAGTAGCGTCCGTTATTGACCAACATATTTGCGTATTGAACTACTACTCAAGCACTGAGTTGCGGTGACAGGATTTGAACAGTCTATCAACAGTCCAGGTTTTAACGTTTAACGCACTAACCAACTGAGCTATCCAGCCACTACTTTAATTGTCAGCTTGTGCTGTCAATTTGTTGTATTTTTCTTGTTGAATATCAAGAATATTACAAGATAAAAAAATAAACGAGAATCTTGTGTATAGGTCTTTATTCTCAAAAAAACTTTAATTGTAGTATCCACAAATTATTATATTTTAGTTTAAATTTGTTATATTAATTAAATTTGTCACATATATTAAATAAGTGCAGTGATAAAATAAATGTTTAAAACCGATGGAATTATTGTCTTCATTCACTTCATTATAAAAAGTTGTTCAAGAATTTGAATTTATAAACAGCAATGTTTTGTTTGATTGATGATTTGGATGATTCAAAAGTAGATTTTACCGTAAAACTTTTACGTTTTAATAGAAACATTCGCAATTGCAATAGCTAGCGAAGACGTTCTAGGTCTGTGTTTTCTTTAAAATCACAAACCAACTTTTGGATCATCAAGATAGCAAACCGTGCGCGAACGTAAGTCGGAAGAATAACCATTTCACTTTGGGATCCGGTGCCCAAACTATAACCACGGCCGTTTATATACGGCAACAGACCTATTTTAACGGTTTCTTATTTTGTCAAGTATTGGTAACAGAAGAACTAAATGTCAAGTTTAAAAGAACTTATTCAATTAAAAAAAAATTTAAATCTTTATAATTTACCAAAATTATCGACAGTTCAGAGCAAGATGTCGTTAAATATATTGAAAACTGTGAAAATGAGCAGCTTGTGAAGTATTAAAGTTTAAAATTACATTGAACTTAATGATTACGTTAAAAGTGTTAAAAACAACTTTGAGACATTTTTTGCAAAACTAAATGAAAATGCGATTGATTTTGATAATTAATTATGTTTTAAGTACTAGTTAAATTTTGTGTTATTTGTTCTTAAAAAAAGTTAGAAGTGAAGCATTTTTATAAATTGTTTTTAAAAGGCGACCTTCAACATCATGTGAACTATATATATTTTATATAAGATAGTGAGAATCAGCATGGTGTAAGTCAAAATAAAAAAGTTGAATATAGCAAATAATTGTGAAAACAGAGGATCATTATACTTGGATCATTATATTTGATCATTATTTGGAATAAAAACCTGGCTGGAACGATTCGCTATAATAGCAAACATCTCGGCCTTAAGCACCCTTGCCGCCAATGCCTTTATGTTTTCAGTACTGGTAACTTTAAAAAGCTCATCGTGAGGATTGCCTTGGAATCGGAGAAAAGACGCAGCACACTTTAATTCCTGAGAAAGAAAAAAATGCTGTTTGTGAATTTTATTACAAACAGATGCGAGTGCAATACATTATTTATGCTGACTTTAAAGCATTAAATGTATAGGAGGGCCACAGGCAGATGAACAAGCTGATCTAGCTAAAAGCTCAACCCGAATGATAACAAGGCAACACCCTTGTTGCTATTATAATGTAACAGTTAGAGTCAACCCTAACCCTTACACTTTGCGGCCGTGGCGCAGTGGTTAGAGCACATGCTTTAGAAGCAGAAGATCCAGGTTCGAAACGAGCTTTGGACATATTTTTGCGTCACGGTAAGGAAGGAGGCGTGAACTTCCTGGTTAAATGCACTTCCGTGGTGCTCTGTGACAAGACCTTTAGGTCATCTTGGGGCACCTAAAAAACAAAAAAATGTGAAAGTAAGAAGCGATGGTTTTACGGAAGCTTTAACATTATCATGGTGAAACGCAGTAGAAAAATAGAAAACAAGTAATAAGTCGGAATGCGCTGTTAAAAAACAATGGACTCCAGCTCAAGCTGTTCACCAATATCAATATGCATAACTTTATTGAGAAGGAGCTCCGCGCTGGTATCTCAATGGCGAGCAAGCACTTTGCAAAGGCAAACAATCCGGGATGCCCAGACTATGATAAAGTTAAACCTAACAGTTATATATCATACATATATACAAATAACTTGTATGGTTTGGCTATTTACCAAGCCAGGTTTCTATTGGTGTGAAATCTTGATTAAAGTGTCCTGAACATTTACATTAAAGTCACAATAATTATCCTCTTGCTCCAGAGAGAATGATAATTGATGAAGAATCGTTGAGTAAACATCAAGAAAAAATGACTGAAAAACTTGACATAAAATTTAATAAATGTAAAAAGTAAGTTCCCAATTTACAAAACAACAAAAACTCATTGTGGATTATCTCAATCACTCGTGGTGCAAGCTACTGAAATGCAGAGATTTTAAAGTTTAGACAAGAGCAGTGGATGGCTTTCTACTTTCAGATGAATGCTGATTTAAGAGCAAAAGCTACCACAGCCTTTGAAAAAAATTTCTTTAAATAATAATAATAGCGTGTTTGGCATAGTAATTGAAAACATTCGCAAACGAATACGCTGTCCGGGGAAACAAAGAAGATTGACTATAAAAGCTTGTTACTGACCCAGCCTACTTAAATCATAAAATATTTGATAGTGATCTTGCTGCTATCTACAACACAAAAGCTAGATTGAAGTTAATATATGATAGTCAGGCTATCTTAAATCATAGCAAACACCTTATGTATAAGTTCTGGTTCAACCAATTTAAGATTAAGCACGCCCAAAAAGCTTAATTGCTCTACACTGACACAGACAGCTAATTGTTACAAGTGAAGACTGAAGATATTTACGAAGATATGATAGAAAACTCTGAACGTTATGACTTTAGTGAGTATCCAAAAGATAATCCATGTTTTAACGAGACAAATAAAAAGGTTGTCGGAAAATTCAAGGACGAACCTGAATGGCCGCTTTATTTATGAATATATAGAATTACGACCTAAAACGTATTCTGCTTTTGAAGCTAAAGTAATTAATAAAATAAAAGTAAAGAGAGTCTGTAAAACTATTTTTTAAAAAAATCTTTATTATAAATTATACAAGAAATGCCTCAATGAACAGATTAAATTAAAGCATAAGCAAGTTAGAATCAAGAGTGAGGGACACTAAATCGGTGCGTACGAGAAAGTCAAAACATTTCTATCTCCTAAAGACACCAAATGATGGATTGCTCCAGATGGAACTACGACTTTGGCATATGGTAATAAATTTATTTGAGTATTCTATCAGGAGGTAATTAGGTTTCATCTGGAACAACCTGTAACTCTTCACGAACTAATCGTCTATTCGGTCCACCAACAAGACGGTAAAGGGCAGGTTGACCAATTTATCGCACTACCGAACCAACAGAATAAATCTTTAAAAACCAAATAGGGTCAGTAGCCCTTTTTTGCCACCTTCTAACTCACCTTCTAACTCACCTGGAGCAAATAACAATCTTTTGCCCTAGAAGAAATTTTTTTTTTCTTGCAACAGGCATTGATGGGGCTAAAATTGTTTTTTCCTATTTTGATATTTGCACCTATTGGTTTTTTCCCAATGAGCATGTAGTTTGACTATTAACTAATTTAACAACATTAAGTAAACCTTTTACACATGCGACTGATCTTTCAGTCATTAGCAACTCCTGAGCAATCTAGAAATCAAAAAGTTTTTTAGCTAATGCGTTACGATAGATTTAAACAATTGATTGTTCTCAATAATTTCCAGCTGCAGCTCGCCTAATCTAGACGTTATTTTTTTAAGAAGTTTTTAGTAGCCCTTTTAAATTCACTTCCAGTATCAATTTAGATAAGGTTGGGTCAGTGAGGGTCACGTTTGTTTATTTTTCCAAAAAGCTCTAAAACAGTAGCAGCTGTTTTGTTAGTGATAGTTTCAGTATTTTTATAGCGGCTGGTTACGTCAACAATCATTAATGCATATTTATAGGTACATATTATGAGGTTGATAAAGCAGATTAGCCTGGATGACTATATTAGAATGAGTTTTTTTAACCAATGCTCTTGATATATAGATAGAGGCAGGCAAATAAATCTCCCATATTGTTTGCTTTTCAAGCCATTCACCAGCTTCTTTATCAGTACTTTTTGATGCAGCTGCGAGCTTTTAAATTTTTTTTATTTTTTATTTTTTTTTTAAAACATCTTCGCTTCCAACAAGGCTGCAAGCAGCCACTAATTAAAGTTGGAAGTTACTTAGAGAGAAAAGATGAAGATTGTAGAGCAAGATAACGATTGACGGACGACTTATAAGATTGCAAATTATATGAATCAGGAAAGCAAGATGAAGGAAGCGAATTCCAAAGAGATGATGTTCGAGGAAAAAAACTAGACAAATAAGCATTTTTGGAGCACTTAGGAACAGTCACAGAAAAAGGATGACACTTAATTGAATGACGAGTAACACGAGAATGAATTATAGTAGATGGCACAAGAGACACTAGCTCTTTAGAGCAGTGCCCGTTATAGTATTTGTAGAAAAGAGAAAGAGAAGCAACATTACGACGATGTGATAATGGTTAAAGGTTGGCTGCAAGAGCAGGTCCAACAATGTTTACAATGCGTTTTTGCACCTTGTCTAAAAGAGAAAGGGCATCATTAGAAGATCCGCACCAGATATGGCAACAGTATTCCATACAAGGCCCGATTTGAGATTTATAGAGATAGAGAATAGAATCCGAAGTAAGAAAGTGACGAGCTCGATAAAGAGATGCAACCTTAGCAGATGCTAATTTTGCAACTGATTTGATATATGGTTTCCAAGAAAGATTGGAAGTAAGAGTTAATCCTAGAAGATGAAGAGTCGGCGACTCATCGAGTACATCACCGTTCATAAATATAGGAAGATCTAAATTATTGCGATAACGATTGGCTGAAAAAAATTGAGTTTTATCTGAATTAAAGTTCACCAGCCACGGTGAGCCCCATGCTGTAGCAGAAGTGAGATCCATTTCAAGCTCAAATGCCCCCTCCAAGCAATCAGAGGGTGATGGTTTCTTATCACGACAAGAATAAATGGTAGTATCATCAGCAAACAATGCCACCTTGGATGTGAGAATATCTGGAAGATTGTTTATGTAAATTAAAAAGAGTATAGGGCCAAGGATAGAACCTTTAGGAACCCCTGAAGTTACAGAATAAGAAGAAGAGTGTTGTCCATTGAGGACAACTTTTATGCTTCAATTGGAAAGGAAGGATTCAATGATCTTAAAGATGTTGCCGGATACACCATAAGAAGAAAGCTTATGGAGAAGACCAGCATGCCAAACTTTATCAAAAGCTTTTGAAATATCAAGAGCGATGGCCTTAACCTCTCCACCTTTATCTAATGCACGATAAAACCTGTCAGTTACTACTGTTAGCAAATCAGCTGTAGAACGAGAAGATCGAAATCCATTTGATGGTCAGAAAGAAATTAAGTGTTTGTTAATTAAAGATTCAAAAACCTTGCTTATGATAGGAAGAAGACTTATGGGACGGTAGTTAGACGAATCAGATCGCTCCCTAGAATTTTTGAAGATAGGGATAACAGATGCCGCTTTCCAGCAGGCTGGAAAGCAAGACTCTGATAAGCACTTGTTGAATAGTTTTGAGAGTATAGACGACAGCACCGGAGAACACTTCTTCAAGACAATAACAGGTATGTTGTCTGGGCCACAAGCTGTAGAAGAGTCTAGGCAGGAAATCACTTTAGATACAGATGCTGGAGTGATATGAATGTCAAGCAATGGATCAACCTGTTTGTTGGCAATATCAGGTAGAACGCAACTAGTGGAATCAAGAGATGATATTGATAAAAAGTTTTTAGCAAACAATTCGGCTTTGTCTTTAGGTGAGGTGACAAAGTCTAAACCATACAAGAGAGGTGGTATTAAAGATTTGCTCTTATTATTGATAGTATTAAAGATTCTCCAGAAGTCACGAGAGCCTAATTTTTGAGATGAGATACGAGATTTCATGAACTGAGAATAGCGGGTTTTGGCGTTAGACAAAACCATTTTACAATTGTTTCTAGCGGTAATAAACAGACGTCTGTTTTCTGGAGAATTGTTTTGCTGATAAATATGTAAGTAACGGTTTCGATTGGCAATCGCAGCAGCACAGTGTGAAGAAAACCATGGAGGAGAGTGAGGCTTGACCTGGAATCGTCGAGAGGGAATAAAAGATTCCATGCCAGCCTGAATCCACGAAGTTATGTAAGAAGCACATTTGTTGACAGGAAGACGAAAGGTTTCTACCCAAGGGCTATCACGAAGAAAATCACGGAAAGAATCCCAGTCAGCTTTACTGTAGTTGTAAGAGGTACAATAATAGGGGGATTCAGGTGATGAAGAACGAGATATTAGTTTTAGAGAGATCAAACTGTGATCAGAAGAACCTAAGGGTGAATGTGGAGAAACTGAGCACTGACTAGGATCAGAAACAAGACATAAGTCGAGTAGAGAAGATAAATGATTCGGGTTGTCTGGAAAGCGAGTTGGAAAGTTGACTATTTGAGTTAGGGATTGAGAAAGGCAAAAGTTGTAGGCTTTAATGCCTGCCGAATCACTGACACTAGAGCCAAGCCATTCAGAGTGGTGAGCATTAAAGTCACCAACAACAACTATATTAGCTGATGGATAAAGAGAGAGGGCTTGGTCAATATGATCAGAAATAACGTCAAAAAGTGTGCAGTCTTGAGATGAAGGAGAGCGATATAGAGCAAAGAGAAAGGCAATAGAGTGAAGTGGTGCTAAACGAAAGCACATAAAAGAATTGTCTGTGGATTCAAACCTAGTTTCACGACAAATGGGTGAATTCTTACGAATGTAAATGCCGAGGCCAAGCATGTGACAATTAGAGTCTTTACGAATTAGATCACAAGAAACACTAAGATCACAAGATGAGACAGCCAAACTCAAATTAGTCTCACAAAGAGCAAGTAGATCTGGTGAACTTTGCAAGAGATAAGACTCAACAGAAGAAAAGTTACTTCGAAGACCACGAATATTAGTGAATGATATGTTTAGAGAACTTGGTGATGATGATGCTTTATTGTGTTTTATAGTTTTTGGTACTTTATTCATTTTAAATTAGATTGAAGAACTTGACTCAAAGCATAGATAGTACTCAGAACACCGTTTCATAGCCCAAGCAATTGATAGCAAGCGATTATAGCAAGCAATTGATAATAGCAATAATAGCAAGCAATTGATAGCCCAAGCAATTGATAGCAAGAAATAGCAGCAAGACCACGCCAACACCCTTACTGACTATAATAAAACTTAGAAAAATCCATAATAAATTTATAATTAAAAAGACATGTCTACAATATAAAAATGAAAAATTTATTACAAAAATACACAAAAAGTTAACAGTTTATTGAGATAGCTAAAGATAACAAAGAAGAGCTTGAGAAGTATGACAGTGAGAGGGGGTGATAAAAAAAATAGGAAAACTCCTTGTAATACTTGCAAGATTTACTTGCTATTCATACTTATAAGTGCCTTACCTTAAGTCAGAAATAAAAAACATCTCTAATAAATTGACTGAATTACTTTTGAAGAAAGAACTCAAATTTATGAAGCTCTTCTTCAGAATAGGCAGTGAAAAATATATTTAATGAAACTCAATATATCCTTTATTATATTCGGTCAGAAGCAAAAATATTTCGAATGGCATCAGTTTCTTAAAATATCGTACCACTCATTTCTTTTTACAATATGAGCTCTTAAAGCGTTTCCGTCATTTTTTTTCTGCATCCTCAAGAGCTTCAATGTAATCCATCTTTATTCACAGGGACACTCATGTTCAATAAGATATTCTTTGGTTGAAAAGTCGCCTTTGTCAATTTCTTCAGAAACATAGGAATAAACCTTTAAATATCCACGCTCTTCAACCTATTTTTTAATGTCAACATGAACTCCATCTTTTACTGCAAGACAAGTGATTCAGTTCCACAAATGGCTAACATACTGTAAATAAGAGATAATTTCTCTTTGTTTTTTTCTTATAGCAAAGACAGTATAGTTCCACTCGCAATTTTCATTAGTGAGAAATTTTACTATTTCAAGATTGTTAACATCTTTTCTAAAAGAATTAATTTGCTATTTTGCAACAAATTGTCAATTTCAAAAGGACATTTTTTATTTAAATATTTAACAATATTGAAACATTAATATCTTATTGATTCGATAAGAAAGCTTTTGTCCCACATAAGTAGATCTTCATCGTGCATCATTTTAATGGTCAGATTATCTTTTTTACTAGCGAATTGGCAGATACCTTATCGATAACCAAGGCTTGAAATATTGTTTTTCTCTATTAAGAGTTAGATCAATTTTACTACTAATGCTAAAAACTTTCAATTATAGGTCTCAAGATGATATATATATATATATATATATATATATATATATATATATATATATATATATATATATATATTTAGGTGCCCCAGGAAGTCCTAATGGTCTTATCACAGAGCACCGCGGATAAGCATTTGTTTAGAAGTTAACGTCTCCTTCCTGACCGATGTCGAAAAACTTGCCTAGAAGTGGGGTTTGAACCACGGATTTGTTTGAGTTTGGTGCGCATGTTTCTGAGGCAAGTGCGCTACCGCTGCAGCGTACTGCGCCACGGCTGCTCTATATCAAAATGGCTCAAGCAGTAATAAGTTTACAAACACGTTAGTTGATGCTGAGTTTTACAAAAAGATCGTCTTAAGAAAGTACTTTATAGAGCCCATCAGGCATGGCAAACAGCAGTAACAACACGCTTAGCGCCTGTTAATCAATCATTAATTAATACAGGTCAGCTAGTAATCAAACTAATCTCGCTGATGCAATTATCTTTTATAGGAATGCATTAGATATAAATGCTGATCTTGTTCGAACCAGTGTTTTCATATACCGTAACAGAAAATATTGCTTTAATCAGAGACTATGCTTTGTTAAGCAGCTCTCTGGGTACTCACTGCATCAACACTTTATTAAAAAAATTTAAAAAAATAATTCAAAACATAAAAATAATAATTCAAAAAATAAAAACAATAATTCAAAAAATAAAAATAATAATTCAAAAAATAAAAACAATAATTCAAAAAATAAATATATTAATTCAAAACATAAAAATAATTCAAAAAATAAAAAAAATAATTCAAAAAAAAAGTTTTTTTTTTTATTATGTATATAGGGTCGTTTCCACACTTACCGTGAGTTTAACAAAAGTTATTGTAGTATATTAGATTACTCAAAAAGTAGAAATGCATTAGAAATGAATTTTTGCAGCCGTCAATGTAATACCATAAGGGTTAGTTTAAAATTATTCTCACTCTGAAATTTAAATCAATAATGTACTTACTTTGAACAATCTTTTAAAGCGCAGTTTTCCATACTTATCGTAAGTGTTTCACACTTATCGTATATATTGTCGACACTTATCGTATATCTTAAAATCTACTTTAGTGTCTGGTTTAAAACGCGCTCGCGGTTTCAAATGAAAATTTAATGCATTGGTAACATTTTATAAAACGATTTTAGGTATAAAATTAAAAAGTAAGACTATTAGATAAATTTAATGTTTATTATCAAATAAACACTAATTATATAGTAATAAAAACATTATTGTAAATAAAAGTAAAGATTTTAAAGCATTTCCATTACTTTAGTATACTTATCCTTTAAGTTCCTAAAATGGAAAGGATAGAGTTTTATCATAACTATCTAAGTCTTATTTTATAATTTTTATCAACATTTAAATGGAACTCGTTTTCTGACTCTTTTGCAACTTTTTTTTTTTTAATTTTCTCCATAGCCAATTGTTTCTTTCTTAATCTTTCTTCCTCTACTTTTGACTTTTTATCTGCTGCTAATTGTTTCTTTTTTAATTTTTCATCCTTTATTTTTGACTTTTCTTGCAATTTTGTCTTCTGAATTAGCTGCCACGTTTCAGATGTTACAACCGATGGTAAACGTTCTACTTTGCGCTTGGACGATTGGACTGGTTGTTTTGGCCATATTAAAACACTTTCGATTGGATTTATTATTTCTGCCGCTATTTTTAAACTGAAACAAGCTGGTTTTAGTTCTATAACAGCTGCATTATTGCAATCAGGCATTTCCATATCGGCTATACATTTCTCATTTTCTAAATTACCAGTTGTTGATAGATTTTTATTACCCTGTTGTATTTCATCAGGTAAATTTATGGTCTTATATGTTTCAGATAAGGCTCTTTTCCAAAAATGATACAACTGGAGGTATTCAAGATCACCTTTCCAACCTAAATGTTTGTCAGCCAATTTAAACTGCTCTAAAATACTAAAATCAATGCACTTTTCAATAAAGGTTATGGGAGAGTAAGCTGATAAAGTCACACTTGAATGGTTTTCTTCTAAATAAGGAGCCGGAGCAACAGTTGACTCAGATAATTTGTGAACAATTTTTTTGTAGTCCACACTATTAGCATCAAATGGAAAAATTCCGGTATTTTTATAACCACTTTTAATATTATTTGCCATAAAAAGATCGATTATAAAAGAATTTAATGCTTCTGGTACATTTTCATTGTTTATTTCTTGTCCTTCATGGTCAATGCGCCATTGTCGGCAAAACGATTTCCACTTTGCTTTCATTGGCCCAAAAACTGCCACATCGAGCGGCTGCAAAATATGTGTTGCATTTGGGAACAAAGCAACAAGAATTATTCCATTTTTAGAGCAAAACTCACTAAGTTCGATAGAAAAATGTGACACATGACCATCAAAAAAAATTATAACTGGTAAAGGAATTTCTTCTTTTATCAAAAATGGATGAAAAACGTTTGTTATATACTCAAAAAAACATTTTGCGGTCATCCAACCATTTTCACTTTTTCCAATACCCCATCCTGATGGAGCAGCATTTATAATTCTATTTGGAAGACGAACATATTTAAAAATTGTTAATGATGGAGCAAAAGTTCCGCTGGCATTTACTGCAAATAAAGTAGTGATGCTTTTTTTATTACTTCGAGCACTTTCTTCATATGTATTTTTTCCTCGTTCACCAATTAATAAATTAGTTTTTGGTGACAACTGAAAACCACTCTCATCCATATTGAAAACGCGCATCGAATCATTTAAATATTGAGCGTTTTCTCCTAAAAGCTTCGGAATTTCAGTAAACCAATTTCTTATGGCTTTTTCAGTTACTCCTCCTCTAGCTCGGTTTAAGAATTCACCTCGTTTTTGAGATAGCTGTTTGTGGCGGCGAAGAAATGCATAAAACCAACCTTTTGCAGGACGGTTGTTAGTAAATTTTGTTTTTATATTGTTGGAATTCAAATATTTTTGCACAGTATCTAATAGCTGTACTACAGACATGGCAAATCCCATTCTGGTGCATGTTAGTAACCACTCGACTAACTTTTTTTCAATTTGTTCACCTAGAACTGATTCATACCCGCAGTGTTGTATTTTCAAAGAAGTTCTTCCGGATATTTTATCACGAAGCGTCTGATAAGGAATTCCAAACGTCTTGCTCGCTTTGTACATAACCATACCTTTTTTAACAGCATTAATAGCATCACGTAATTGACTATCTGTATATTGAAGTCTTCGTTTTGAACTACAAAGTTTTGTCTTATATTTTTTTCGTGCCATAGTAAAATAATCTAAGTAAAATATTATTTATTTTTATAGTTAAAAAGAAACAAATTGATTATTCATTGGACATACGATATGTATGGAATGACATTTTTTTTAGTTCATACTTATCGTACATTCAAAAATACTACATTGATACTATAATGATGAGTTGTTTTAATAATAGTAATAATAATTCATGTTTTATTTACCTGATTAAGTCAATTTAGAAATAAAATTTTATGTTATCTTCATAAATTTCCTTGTTTTATTTGAAACGCTTCTAACAGCTGGTACTTAAGAAAAAAGTATTTTCATAGGCTGACGTAATAAACCCACTGAGTTTATTTAAGTAACTATGTATTGCGGTTTCTATGTATTGTAATAGAAGTGCATGACAATGTTGTTGATACCCAAAATATAAAAATAAAAAAATAATTACTACTTTTTGGAAAATTTATGTTAGTATTTAAAACCTACGATAAGTGTCGACTCACGGTAGGTATGGAAACGACCCTATATAAAAAATTCTTAATAAATAAAACTTATCAAAACGAAAGAAAATATAAAATTTACAAAAACCTGTTTGAAAACCTGAAAAAGAAAGCTGAAAAAAATTTTTTCTCAGCTTTTGTTATTACCAATATTATTTTTTACAAAATAATATTGGTAATAACAAAAAAACTTGGAATATAATAAAGGAAGTGATAGGAAAAAATAAACAAGATCATGGTAATACTTTACCAAAATATGTATACACTGAAGATGAAAGAACAGTAATTAATGAGCGAAAAGTTATTGCAGAGAGTTTTAATAATTTTTTTATAAATGTCGGTCAAAACCTAGCAAATAAAATAACTCCCGGAAATAAAAATTTTAAATCATATATTAAAGAAGAGGACTGTGTGATGGATGAGCTTGAAGTATCTCCTGATGAACTTCGGTTTGCTTTTAATATGTTAAAACCAAACAAAAGCTCAGGTCTTGATGACATAAGCCCAAGGGTTGTTAAAGAAGTTTTTGATATTATTGAAAAACCCTTACTAATTATTTTTAATCTTTCATTTAATAATGGTATTTTTCCTGACCTCTTAAAACTAGCAAGAGTAGTTCCAATTTGTAAAGACGGTGATATTTCTAAATTATCTAATTATAGACCTATCTCAATACTTCCATGTTTTTCTAAAATTTTAGAGATAATAATGCATAATAGGCTATACAATAATTTTATAAAACATAAATTGCTTAATAATGATCAGTACGGATTTAGAAAAGGGCAATCGACAGAACATGCAGTAATTAAATTAGTTAAAGAAATTTTAAACGGATTTGAAAGCAACCAATATACTCTTGGGGTTTTTATTGACCTCTTAAAGGCCTTCGATACTGAGGACCATACTATTCTCCTTTACAAACTCAGAAATTATGGTGTCAAAAATAATAGTTATAAATGGTTTTTTTTACTATCTTAATAATCGCAAACAATGTGTATCTTATGACAAAACCTGTACGAAATTAGAAAACATTTCTTGCGGAGTTCCACAGGGATCTTTTCTAGGGCCTTTTTTATTTATTATCTATATAAACGATATTTACTTATCTTCTAGTGTATTAAATTTCAATCTTTTTGCTGACGACACTCAGGTTTTTTATACCCACTCAAACATAGAGTCAATCTTTATTACTATGAATCGTGAGCTTGACAACCTCAATGAATGGTTGAAAGCCAACAAACTCTCTCTAAATAAAACTAAAAGCAAATATATTCTTTTTTCTAAACCCTCCAAATCTGAAACTTTGTCCCTAAAACTCCCAAATATTTCAATAGAAAAAACTAATTTACAACGGACATTCTGCATTAAATTTTTTGGCGTTTTACTTGACGAACAAATAAGTTGGAAAGACCACATTAATTTAATAGAAAATAAAATTTCAAAGAGTATTGGAATTATGTACAAGACAAGACATATGTTGGATAAAAACTGCTTAAAACTTATCTACTTTTCGTTTATCCATAGCTATATCAGTTATTGTAATATTGCGTGGGCCAGCAATTATCCATCAAAATTAAAGCGTATCCTAAATAAACAAAAACAAGCTAGCCGCCTTATATTAAATTCTAATAAATACACCAGTGCCAATCCACTGCTTAAAAAGCTTGGAGTGCTTAATGTTTATCAATTAAATATCTACAGTATTCTTTTATTCATGTTTAGATTTAAATATCGTATGCTGCCAAATATTTTTGACGACCTTTTTGTTATTATAAATCATAAATATCAAACAAAGCATTCATTGCATAACTATCAGGTACCAAAAACCTTATTAAAACAGTCTAATTTCTCAATAGCATACCGAGGGCCACATTTGTGGAACTCTTTCCTTCCAATTGAAAGTAAAACTTTAATTTCATTTCAAACTTTTTATATATCTAAACTAATAATTAAATTCCAAAAGGTAAAAAGTTTTAACTCGCTTAAGAGGTCTTTCTCCAATGACCGCGTGCATTTTGAGAACTCGCTCAAAGTTATTTTAAAAAAACAGTTACTTGATTATGACATATCTCAAATTCTATTTTATTTTTAATATCTTCTTTTTCAATTCTTAACTTTTCTTTCGTTTGCTTAAAAGTAAAACATATATTTTTTCTGCTTATTTATCTAAATTTGTATTTATTTCTTTTTTTTTATACATATATATTTTTATGAATGTATAAATATTTCTTTTTTTTATTTAAAAAAAAAATGTAAAATGTTTATTTAAAAGTATTTATATTATTTTATTGATATTGTAAAAATTTATGATAGATTTATGATAGTGTAAACGATACTACGGGGCTAGATGATAAGACTTTTGTCTTCTGCCTGCTCCGGTCATATCTTAACTCAAAATATTTTGTAAATAACTTATTATGAAAATGACGAAATAAACTATATAAAGTGTTCATTAGACAAATTAGAGTTATCAATAATATTAAATTTAGTCAGTTTTAATTTTTCGGCTAAGTGTAGCGACGTTAATTGAGCTTTAGCATTATCGAAACGACGAATTGGTGTAGATAAAATTATTGAACATGAAGGGTTTTCCAACCTTATGCATTTTTTTTTCGTTAATTCCCATCAAAATAGAGTCTCCACATATTAGCGTCGTTCCTATTGGCCATTTATATTCATCTGTTTGGTCATTACGAGGATTGATTATTTTAGTGTCACTGTTTACTTTTTTTATTTGATTTTTTGTATTTTTTACAATTCCAACCGCTTTTGTACTAAGGGAACTTGAAGTCGAAACAACACCATATGATGAAAGATTTTTATACTTTAAAAAGTCTGACTGATAATTTTTTCTGACTGAGACGAGTTTATTTGTTACATTTTCAAAATTATTTATTGAATTACGCATTGTTTTAATATTGTTTGAGTTTGAGGATACAGCTAGTTCAGGAATATTATATTTTTTAAAATTTAAATATTTAATGTTTAATTGACGGCGAACATCTGCTAAATCATTATTTAAACGGTCTTTAATCTCTTTACTTTTACTATCAATAATTTTAATACTACATTCTTGTTGCCGGAAGGCATTAAAGGTTTCAGTTTTTGGTGAATTAATTGAGTTTTGGTTTAATGGGCTATTAAAATCAAAATCGTTTAAAAAGTTTAAGTTTTGAGTTGATTTTAAATCAGTCACGGTTGATTTGACTTCTAGCTTATCGATTAAAACGGCAATAATTTTCCTGAACTCCGATAACTCCTCTTTTAGAAATAAATTTTCATCTTTTAAAATTGAAAGACTAATTTCACTGCTTTTTAAGTTTTTTAATTAGTAATTCAAAATTTTAATTTCAGATTCTAAGGTTTTAACTTTTTTGTGATTAATTATACGAAGATCAGGTTCTAATTTTGTTTCAGGAACTATAAGTACTTTATACGACTCCTTACCATTTTTTATTGAGCAACTTAAAAGGTTTTTTGATACAAGTAAATTAAGAAACTCACTTACATGTAATTTTTCAAGCCGATTTTCAAAATGTTTCAATACTTCTTCGTAAATACTTTCCGTATCTGCTCTTTTTTTTCTTTTATGGATGTTGTTTATGGCATTCATAAAGATTTTTGAGTGTTCCATTCTCAAGTTTACTTTGTGGTTAGCATAATCTAGTAAAAAGCTTTCAAAATCATTTAGGTAACTAATAGTCTCTGTTTGATTTGCATTATTGTTGTTCTTAGTTTTACTTTCTTGTAATAATAGATCCTCCGTAAATTTAGCTGCCATCTTTTCCATCAATAATGTGAATCACACAGATATCGAAAAATTTATCTAGTAGGTTGTTTTCAGTTTGCTTAATGTCTTGTGTTTAAAAAATTATTTTTGGTAAAGGCTCTACAGGTTCATACTTAAAGTTTCAATAAATTTAGGGATTGGGTAAATATGATCGCCTCCTCCAAGATATGATCCATCTGACCCTGATGCAGGTATGTTTGTTAAAACTGCATAAATGGTTCACCGTTTATATTAATTTTAGAATATTCGATGGGATCCCACCCATCATGTGTAGTAGTAGTAATTTAATTTAATTTAATTTTTTTAATTTAATTTAAAAACTTTATTTTTTGTTGATGGTTACAATAGTTTTAACAAGAATAAACTAATTAAAATCAACACATTTAACAATTATAGACAATTCACACTCAAATCGTTAAAAACATTAAATAATAAATAAATTAAAAAAAAAAAAAAATTAAATAAATAAATTGACTATATATATGTCCACATATATATAGTCAATTTTCGATTAATCTTTAAAAAAGTATTTAAAAACAAGGATTTGAAAGAGCGCGTTCTTTACTAAGCTTTGAAAGAGCGAGTTCTCAAAATGCACGCGGTCATTGGAGAAAGACCTCTTAAGCGAGTTAAAACTTTTTACCTTTTGGAATTTAATTATTAGTTTAGATATATTACATAAAGAATCATATTAAGATAAATAATCATCGTTAAGATTATATTATAATTGAGGTAAGTATTGGTAATAGTTATACATTTTTATTAGATAAAGTAGAAAGGACTTAAAGTAGAAAGGATTTTGATTTTTTTATATCGTTTATATTTTGTTTATTTTAGTTTTTCTTTTAGCAGTTTTATTTTTATTTTTAAGAAGGAAAATAGGGGTATAGATGTTGTTTAAAGTTATACTAATGCTATTTTCATAAAATGGTGATTACTACTTTGAAATTTCTGTGATGCTATTAACTATTTTTGTCTTTTTTAGAAAATTTAGAAAAATAAATTAAAATTTTGTGCCAACACTGACATGGTATGTCACATGTTATTGTATGTAAAGGTTAAATTTTGTTATGAGGATCACAGTTTTTATGAAAAGAAAAAAGAAGGTAAAGAGTATTGTTTGTAAATATATATTTTGTTTATTTTGAATCTTTTTAAATTTTCTCGCGTGATTTTTAAAATTTTTGTTTGCACACATTTATTGTTTTGCTTATATGCTTTTTTAATATGTATGTGTATGTGGTAATAAGTGCTTTATAGTTGTTTTATCAATGTATTTTTATAATAATGTAAAGCGTTTTTTTATTGTTTGTGTATGTACTAATATGCGTTATATAGTTGTTTTAAAAATGTGTTTAAATATGTATATAAGGTATATTTTTAACCTTATATACATATTTAAACACATTTATTGTGTTTATAGTTGGTACATATGTTTATATTATGTTGTTTCTGTGTTTTCAAAGTGCTGTGATTTGATAAACGTTTAGAGCAAGATTTGCCAACTTTGTCAGCCAAGTGATGTACTTATAACTGAGGGTTACACAATAGTGTTTAGCGTCAAACTGTTACTGCTTTAGGTCTGGCTGATTTCAAGCCTCTATTAATAATTTTTCTAAAAATACATAATAGTGTATTTTAATTACATTTTGCGTAATGTTGCTACTTTTGTTCTGTTATATATGAATGTTATCTTACTTAAGTTATGTTATATACATATTATATAACCTTATGGTGTGTACTATTGTGTGTTGTTGCTGTAATGTTTTTTCATTATCTTTTGAGTTGATAGACATTTGGCTTATCTTCATGTTGGTGACTATTGTTAAAAATAGTAAATAGGTAAATGCCAATACAAATTATTTTGCCATATATACAATTTGTTTTATCTCAATTGGATTTTTTGTCTTTAGTACTGTTTACTACATGATTTTGCTAAAAGTATTTTGGAATCATGATGTTCCAGCATAAATTATTGTGTAAAAGGTAACATGAAATAGTAATATTTTACAACTACTACTCTGGTAAATCACAACAGCTTTTCTCTATAAGGTACATTGATTTTCATTTTTTGTTTGTAATGTTTTTCTATTTATTTACTTATTCGCTACCTTTTTTTATTTTAGATTTATCAGATGATGTATTTATGTGGTATAGAAGAACAAAATATTGTAAAGTTTTGTGAATTTTTAAAAACGTTTACTAATAATTTTTACAACGTTATTTTTTTTATTTTTTTTTTGTTAGCAGTATGTTTAGAATTAGAATTAGAATTAGAATTGCATATTTTTAATAATTTTTTTTGTTATTATTTGCTAAGCTAATTTTTTTTCAAACATCTCCTAGCTGATATATATATTTTTTTAAAGTCACAAGATTATTGTATAATTTATTTTAAATGACAGTCTATTATATATAAAAATTATTTGTGTGTGCTATTTAGCGTAGAAAAAAATTATATAGGAGAGATCGCAATCTTGAGGATTGGATTTTTTATTACTACTATCAATTAAAAGTGAAGTTTAAATGGATGATATTAGGCTAGAAGCAGATATTAGTTTAGAAAGTGGAAATTTTAATAGACAAGTTAATCGTCGCAGAAACGAAAGAGATTAGGCAAGATGAAGTTAATAACCGACAAAATGCTAGAAATGCTGCTCGGCAAGCAGCAAATAATTTGAATCCAAATGAGGAGGGTTTGGTTAGGCGAGTTGAAAATAATCGTTGTAGAAATGAAAGAGATAGACTTAGGCGAGATAAAATTATTAATCGACTAAATGCTAGAATTGCTGCTAGATACCAAAGAGTGCATTGTATAGCAAGAAGAACTATTCCAGATAATAGTTAGTTAGGAGAAAAGAATTATATTTGTCAGCATTATGGTGCTAAGAAATTTCCTGATGAAACACATTTTTTATGTTGCCATTATGGAAAGGTAGTTTTATCGCAACCTTCATCATTTCCATAAAATTTAGAAGATTTATTTAAAGGAAACTATGCAAATAGATATGCCAATCTGAATTTTTTTAAATTTATTAGAAATTATAATGCCTGTCTTTCTTTTGCTTCATTTAAAGCTAATGTAGTTCAACCCATGAATTATGGGCCGCCATGTTTTAGAATATGTGGTCAAGTTTTTTATAGTATAGGTTCTTAGGCCAAATCAAGATGTTCCGCCGACATATTGTCAACTATACATCTATAATCCACTTGCAGCAGTAAATTTTAGAATGCAACATCGTGGTAATGATCTTTGCTTAAATGATTTAATGTTTCGATTGCAACTATTATTAGTGAGGAGATCCCATTTGCTCTTGCATTTAAAAACATGGCTGAAGTGGAAGAAAAAGAAATTCGTCGAGCAGCTCTAGAAGGTCGCTCATTGTCAGTTGTAAAAATGTCTTTACTTGAAGGGCATGATAGACGTCGCTATAATCTCCCTTCACATAATGTAGTTGCAGTTGTATTTGTTGGTGAAGATGGTGCACCACCTGCTTCCAGGGAAGTTGTTATTTACCCAAGAGGTCATCCTCTTAAAACTATACCAAGTATGTCTGCCAAAATATATCCTATGGTTTATCCTCTATTTTTTCCAAGGGGTGATGCTGGCTGGCATAATTAATTGGTTCACAACCCTGAACGTGCTACATTGGTTAGAAATCATGTTACATTATCTCAGTATTACAAATATAAACTTTCAGTTAGACAATTTTTTTCTTCACTCTTTTATGAAAAAAACACTTTTTCAGCAATATGCTGTTGATGCATATGCTAAAATTGAAGACCAGCGCTTTGCTTTCATCAGAAATAATCAAAACAAACTGAGAAGCGAGCAGTATGATGCCTTACAAGAACATGTAAACAACCTTGGAAATGATCCTAATGTTAGACCAGGGCTTGTTGTAGTTTTACCATCAACTTATGTAGGTAGTCCTAGAGCTTTAAAAGAAAACTTTAAAAATGCTATGGCTATAATTAAAAAGTATGGTAAACCAGATCTTTTTATTACTTTCATTTGCAACCCAAAATGGCGCGAGATAACTGAAAATTTATATCCAGGTCAGACAACAAATGATAGACCTGACTTGGTTACTCGAGTATTTAAACTCAAATTAAATAACCTTCTCAAAGACATTTTTAAATTAGGTTTATTAGGGAAAGATGTAACACATCTTCAGGTTATTGAATTTTAATAGCGTGGTTTGCCACATGTTCATATTTTACTTCACTTTGCAAATGATGATAAGCTTTAAACAACATCTGATGTCAATAATTTAATGTTATTGTGAAACTTGCGTAATGTAGTTAAATATTCTGTTCTCCATACGTTCCAAAAATGATTTGTAATTGATTTTCGTTCCTCAAATCTTCCTTTTTCGTCATTTTCGAGTGATATATCATTTGAACCCACGAATTCAAGGTGAACTTTTTTTCCGTATAATAGATGATTTGGAGTGAGCGGTTCGTCTTCTGGCACTTTGTAAGAGAACGTGATTAGACAATTATTAGTTATTAATTCTATTTCGGCAAATGATGTTAGCATTTCTTCGTATGTAAGTCTTGATGTACCTAGGGTTTTCCTGAGAGTACTTTTAGTAATTCAAATTAATATATCTTTTGAATATCCCTCCCCACCAAGGAGCTGCAGGAATATTTAATCTCCAACGAATTCGTCGCATACTTGCAAACTTTTGAGCTTCTTACGCAGTACAATTTGAACCGTTGTCACTGATGACTTAATAAGGTTCGTCAAAGCGATCAATAAATCTACAAAGGCCACGAATGCAAGCCTCCGCTGTAGAACCGGGAACCAAATCTTAATAAAGTAAACGTACACTCCTACATGTAGCAACAAATATCCATGCTATATAAATTCCACAATTTTCATATACCTTCTTTAACATAAATGAACCACAAAGATCTACTCCTATGAATTTAAAGGCATAATTATCTTCAAGTCTAGAAAGAGGTAGAGGCGGAGCATTAGGATAAGTTAAAAGGTTTGCTATCGTATTTTTTGCATATGTAACAGTCCCTAATTATGTTTTTAATTACAAGCTTTAGACAACCAAAACTTTGACCTTAATTCATTCAAAGTTTCCTTAACACTGCTATGTTTACTATGTGAATGAAAATGTAAAATTATTAAATTTTAATAAGAGAACTTTTTTGTAAATATATCGGAAAATTACCATTACAAGGTAACGGTGCATAACTGAGTCGACCGTGGCAACGAATTATTCTGTCGACTGAGAAAAAACCTAAATCTTTTTTGAATGGCTATAAGAATCTATATATCTAATATTTCTTTGAATAAACTTAATCCATAACGTCTCTGCATGATCTAATTCAGAGGTTGTAGGAGTAGATAAATTATAATTACTTGTTTTCTTAATAATATTAACAAATCGTAAAATAAAGGCTGTGACCTTAAGGAGACAATCATACGTTTTAAAATTTTTCATGTCAATAAGTTTAAACTAGAGTGGTCTGAATTTAATAATGTAAATGCTTCAGTAGAACAATCTCCTTGACTATTTAAATTAAAGGAAGGCCATAAATCTAATTTATTATGTAAGAAACTTGGCCCTATAAACCAAAAAAAAATTTTTGAAAGGTATTAAATTTAATTCCTCCTAACTTATGATCTCTTAATTAATAATTTCTTTACATATAATATCTTAACTTATAATATCTTAACTTATTATTTAAACTTATAATATCTTAACTTATTATCTAACATTAAGCTCTTAAATATATCTCGTACCAAATATCTCAAAAATAAATCAAAAACAAAAAACACTCAGCTGATAAGTCTGATATTCCTGATAAACCTGAAAAATCAGGAAGTACTCAAAATATAGTAATGAAATCTTAGGTAATTCATAAATAATCATTAATCCCAATAAATTTAATAAATATAGAACAACTCTTAGCTGTTTAATTTTCCAATATCTTCTCAATCATTGTGTTCCGTAACAAGCATGATCAGTCAGTGGGCTCCCTAAAATGACTATGGAGCAAGTATTATCTTTAGAATAAAATTGTGATTTGATTGTTACAAATATATTTCAGGATGCTTAACATAAATTACAATAATCCAAATATTCCAATTAGGAGACAAGAGCTGAGTGCAAAGAAAAGAGCGCATTTGCAAAGAGAATTCAGCGCATGCTACATTAGCTTAAATACCATAAATTCGCGGGCATGCGCAAGAAGCTAATCTGGCTGTATCGAACTAACGCAACACTACTTTAAAGAGTTTGCAAGATGATCAAGATTTTTTTTTTTCTGGACCGTCAGTTTTTCTTTTATCATCAGTTTTGTCTTTGTTATCTTCTATGTTTTCACCTTAAGTAAATATTTATTCGATTATACCACTTACATTTTCATTAACCGTTTTGTTACTTGCAAAAATAGTTCTAACAACGTTGTCAAACGTGGAAGTAAATTCATTTGATTTGTTTGAAATAGCATAAGTTTGGTTCATTTTTTTCACGTAAAGTATTTCCATATTGTTTTTGTTTATAAGATCAGTAAGCATGATAAGATGTACATCCGATATTTTATGTTTTTCTCCTTTATTAAAACCACGTCCAAGTTCCCTTAACTGATACTCAGGAAGGTTTGCTTTAGATTGAAATTTTTTTGATATTATTTTTTGCTATTTAAATAGTGCAATATTTCCACGATAACTACCAAAAAAATAATTTTAACGTGTTTTTCACCAACAGCATTTTCAATTTCATTTACGTAAAATGATCTAATAATTTTAGTTTTATCAACCTTAAAATTTTGTGACTTACAAAGACCTTCAAGTTTTTCATGTAAATAAATTGTAGTATTCTTTACTGAATATTGATCTATCTTACGTAATGCATTCATAGCCTTTTTCTTAATAAATTGGATCCAAGCCCCACTTGGATCCAATTTATTAACTTTATTACGTAAATAAACTGATCTTTCTTCTGGTAATAAATCATCAAGCTTAATTAGTGGTAGATCAACTTCTTCAATTGTTTTATCCGGATTGATAAGATCCACCAATGGTATTTCTTCTGGTACTACTGCTTCTGCCGTCTTGTAGACAACAATACATTAGATAGTGATCTCACCTCTAAATATAATAAAAGTCTCTCCAATCAAACTATGGTACTTTATTAGCGTCTTGGCGTAACCTTACTTCAGTGTATAGAGTCCGAGGTGAAAGACAAATTATCACTGTCAGTTTAAATCCAGCTGGCAAATCAATCAGATCAAACTTTTTAAATTCTTTTTCTAACCTTGTCATCGTCCATGATAGTTGTACCGGGGTCAGTTCGTTTGCTTTACAATTTTGTTCTCAGTAGAGGTACAGACCTTACTGCAAGGCTTGTAGCAAATCTAGGTTGAAGCACAATTAATAAAATTACAATAAGAATGAAAGGTCAGAAAATTCAAAGTACTTTTGATTATGGTGATTATTAAAGTGTTCAAAATTTGTTCTTACCCTAATCACTACGAGGTCTTCCAGACCGATTAATGCAAGGTATTGACGACCAGGATGACCCAGGCAATTAAACTCTTTTGAGATCTAGATCTAGTACTAGTTCAACAACTGGAGCTAATTTGGCAATACCCTTGCATTTAAATAAAGTCTAGCATCCGCATGGTTCAACATATTGCACACCTCATGATTTTGAAATTATTAGTTTAATAGTCGAGAACCATTTAATCATACATTGTTTTCAGATCAACTTAAATATGAAATAGTTTTCTCTAACCAAAGTCAAGTTGTTACTTCAACTAAGACCTCAGCTACTCGCAACTATGTTTTAAATAATTAAGCTCCGCATCATGAGGTTGTTAAAAATGTGCAGCTTGCAAAATAAATTTTATATGGTAGCGTTCCACGTTTTGGTTTTTCTTTCGAGCAAGTTGTTTGTCATTGAAGTATGCAATGAGATTTAATTCAAACTTCGTGGCTTTTCGATGTAAATATTGCATGCAATTCGTTAAAATACGCTTTAATTTATGCCCTAATTTATGTTAAATAATGAATATGGTTTTCAAACTATGACACCTATTGGTATTTATTTAGATTCCCAAAAATTTCTGCCACTTGATTTTGGAAGCTTCTCTGATCAACACTTAAGTGGATCAGGTCTATTATTACTGATGATGTAATCCATCACCAGTATTAATAAGCTTATTATTGATAATGGTGATGAATTAATCAAGCAGCTGGTACAGAACAAGTAGATACTGTTGTGTTCCTTTTAATGGATGCTGTTGCTGGGTTTAATGGTGATCCTTTCTCTCAAGTTTCATATTAAAATTTAACTTAAAAATTGCAGCTAAAAAAAGGTAAATACCACCCCTCCATGGAATGGCTGCTTAATAAACCATGGAGGGCTTACCTGATTCCCAGTGAGTTCTAAAAAGTTATCTGAAAGTGGGAGTTTAAGTTTGTCTTAAAAAGGGTGGTGTAAAAGAGAGGGTAGCAAAAAGCTCTCCAAGAAGGCTACAAATATTTTTTAGGGAGGCAAAAAGATCAAGTGGTGTCAAACTCCCATTTTACTACTACTAAAAAATTACATCAGAAGATACATCAGTTTTTTCCCGTTGTTTTTCGAAAAGTTTCAAAACTTGAAATTGTAGCTACTTATTGATTTTAGTATTGTTACTAAAGCTCAAAAAAAACTAAACCATGCAACGAAGTATTTAATAAAGGAAAAGAAATTGTAGTCTTTTTAAACACCTATGGCATTATGCATAGTATGATAACTGATAATGCAAACTTTGTTAAAAAGTACGATAAAGTTTATCTTCACGCCATTCAATGTTCTGGAAATCACATCAAAAAACGTGATCGCTGCATTAGTTTATGCAAAAATTGACCATTCACTAGCTGATTGAAAGCAATACAGAGTAAAAAAGATGTTTTAGAAATTATAGAACCATTACTAATTCGTGATGCAGACTTAGAAGTTCTTAAATAATTTATAAAGAGCTGTATACTTAATTAGGCAAGGTCCAATGAAAAAAGAAAATTGTTAGCTCAAAGGTTAGTTTAAGATTGAAGATGAAGATATTACTTAATTATTAAATCTGAAACAAAAACTTTTGGCAATTGGAGTTATTGTTTTAGAAATGAATCAAATTTTAGGATATGATTCCTTTTTCCAATAATATCATCAACTTTACGAAAAAAATCTTGAACAAAATAAAACTCTATATATATTTAATGCAATCTTATCAAATTTTAAATTGTGATATTAGATTTTTTTTTAATGCTTCGCACGTTCAGCAAATGTGTTTACAGATTTGTTGTTGAAAATCTTACTAATGTTTCCTTGAGACATATGCAACGTGTTACTGCAAAAACTTTTAATAGTTTTATTCTTGATGTTTCATTAGATACCCTTAACGAAAGATTAAATAAAATTTATAACGCGACGTTTGGTACCAATAAACTAATTGTGTCTGTATTTATGGATGCTACCAAAGTTAAACCAGCCCTTTTAACTAGTGTTAACTTTAGTTGCATTGTGGGAGAAGTTGCGCCAAATCGTTTCTTGGCATTAAATGGTAAAACACTTAGTGGTATTGATAGTGCACAACACGAGAAACACTTAGTGGTGAAACATGAGAAGCTTAAAGCTGTTGTTATAATGGTTCACAATTGTCCTGAAGGAATGATACCAACCAAACTTCTATGCATTCATCCCCAAAAGTACAAATGAAAGTGTTCATAAATTTAATGATCAAATTTATGATGTTTTAATAAAATATCCATATTTTGAAGTTCTTTCATATTGCACAGATCATGTGAAAATAAATGGATATCAAATCTTCAGAGACCCTCACGAATATAGATATTATCCCTCCACTTTTAAAAGATCTTTTTTTTCACTGTACCTGCCTGAAATTTGATCAATTTGTTGAAAAATCATCCAATGTTTATAGTGTTTAAAATGTGTGTGCTATCTTTATAAGTTTGTTTTTTCTGATCAAGTAAAATTAGTTAATACGGGTCAAACTAAAAAGGTTCAGAAACATAGAGGTATAGATGTTTTACATTTAATGGAAGAAATCAAATGGTGGTAAGAATTTTGGTATTGATTCATGTTCCGAAGTCTATTGTTTTTAAATCATATTACAAATCTTTTTATTGTAAGTTTAGTTTTATTAAAATAAATAATGGACAAATTTTACGCCAATTTTACAAAGGGCTAGGTGGTGAAAAAAAGTAAAAAAATACTTTCTCAAAAATTACATTATTATATACCATTTTATAGCTTAAACATTCAGTTTTTTTACAATGTATACATTTTTGAATAATTATCATGCCGTATGCTTCTATGCTGTGAAATGTAAAATTGTTTTTTTTTTTAATATTTTCGAATTTTGACTATACTTTTTATATTACCATAAAATAATTGTTAATTTTAAAACCTCTCTTTTTATTGCATAATTTAAGAAAATTAGTATTATTTTTCAAGTTAGCTATTAGTGCAACACTATTTTGCACGTAGGTTGTGTCAAATAAAACGATTTTAAATCGCAACGTGTTTGAAGTTCTTTTCAGTTAAAATTTCACATATATAGTCAAATACTTTTGCAGTCCAAAGTGGTCCAGTAATTTGAGACTTGAAATACATTGTTCAATATGTATATTATCAATAGAAATTTGGTTTATAATTTGCCGTGTCCGCATGGTCTATAATAATGATTTTTTGTTAGGGCGAAAACGTTATAAGTATTTTATTCTTAATGGTTATGTAATAATTGGGTTTCAGTGAGACTAGATTAGTGTTACACACTTGTTTTAATATTAATACATCTTAAAGTATCTATTTGTAAGATTTTATAAATAAAATTCATATTTTTATGTAGCTGAAATATGAAAAATATTTATATTTATTCATATAAAATACAAGAAAACTTGAGAGTAGCAAATCCTAATATTTTGGGTGCAGTTGTAAATGGCTTGAACCCTAACTGCAAATAATAACTTTCAATAATAAAGTCTAATTTTATAAAACATCTTTTACAAAGGTGACATATATGCAAAAGCTAAAATTCGTTTCGAAGAGAATAACAAACAATGCGCACAAAATGAACCAATATCAAAGCTGATTTACAGTTCTCAGAATAAATGAGTTTTGGAATGAAAAATTATTTTAAACCAAATTTAAAAAATATTATATACACAAAAAGGTTTAGGTTTTAGGTTCTTTTTTAAATAGATTGTGTAGTAGTTTAGAGCCCTGGAACTGTATAAAAACACGTTATGTTTGTAATTGGGTACCAGATTAGTTTTTTAAGTCCATAAAATAATTTTTAATCAGACTGCCACATTAATATTAGTCTTGTTTGTAACTTTGATGTCTTCAGAGTAAATTTACTTTTGGAGTATTCAAAGATTTATCAAATTAAGCATTCGACACCGTTGATCACTTTATTCTGTTAAACTAAAATTGAGCGTGGTATACAATTAATTATTTAATTGGATAAAAAGTTATTTATCTAAAAGAAAACAATACGTTCAAGAAATCCGAAATACTGAATATTCTGTGTGAGGTGCCTCAAGGATCAATCCTAGAACTGCTCTTATTTTTAATTTATTTCAATGATTTTAATAATGCATCAGTCATACTAAATGCTATTATGTTTGCAGATAATACGAATCTATTTTTATCTAATAGCAATATTAATCAAATATATGTTGACATGAACATTGAATTGGAAAAAGTAAACGATTGGTTAAGGTCAAATGAACTTTCTTTTAACGTTGAAAAAACATCTTATATACCTTGTTTTATAAAAAAAATGCATGAAAAAAGCCTTCCTCAAAACTGAAAGAACTTGTTATTAATTGTAAACAAATTAAAAAACAAGATACTATAAAGTTTTTAGGAGTTATTGTGGACATTTAAATATGAACAATCAAAAATTACTGAAACCATTTGAGTTAT
This sequence comes from Hydra vulgaris, assembly GCF_038396675.1. NCBI lineage: Eukaryota > Metazoa > Cnidaria > Hydrozoa > Anthoathecata > Hydridae > Hydra > Hydra vulgaris. Next base: position 60,476,263 of record NC_088932.1, on the reverse strand, counting down.
GTATCGAATTCGCCCATACATAAACTCACAAAGTATAAAGCTTATATACTTCTGCTTAAATCATTGCTACATTACTTTTGCAAATTTTACGTAGGCAATTTAGCGACCAACAAAACTTAAAAAAATTCTTTGTTCACTATAACATGCTTGTAGAATTATATACAACAAAAAATGGGGAACCACACCTAAATGATGGATATGAAAATGATGAACATGTATCAAATAAATATATACCAACACTTAAACTTTACGTATAAATATACCAACAATCTAACTCCTGAAATCTTTATAAGTAAATTTAATAAAAATCTAGGTGAGAAGTATTTCTTGAGAATAAATCAAACTAATACATATTTATTACCTAATAAAAGTAAACAAGTACATAGACAAGTATATGTAATTTATATATATACGTTAAATAGGATATTATATATTAATTTCAACAATTTTTTAAATATTAAATCTTCATTTATATCTTTTTGTGACTAATAGTATTTATAAATATTTATATACATTATACTTATTAAATGTTTATAAATATTATATATTCTTTTAAAACTATTTGTATGTATATATATATATATATACATACATATGTATGTATATATATATATATATATATATATATATATATATATATATATATATATATATATATATATATATATATACATACAAATAGTTTTAAAAGAGTATAAAATATTTATAAATATTTAATAGGTATAACATATATGAATATTTATAAATACTATTATTATTAAATATTATAATACTTTAAATTTAAACTAAGATTTAAAAATAAATAGTAAATAAATTAATTTACACCAAAGAAATAACATAAACAAATTAGTATACTTCATAAAAACAACGTAAATAAATTAGCAAACGCATTAGAGGTAATACCATAATTAAGGTAATAAAAAAAAATGTTGATACACTCCGTGACATAATTAAATTTTTTTTTTGGATATTTATGAACTAATTTGTCAAAATAGGATTAAAATAATTTAGGAGATAATCCTATATTTGTTTTACACATGAACATTAAAACTTGGTGTAAGTTGATTTTATATATATTTAATGCTCCAAGTATACGCAGAAGAGGCTCACAAGGTACAGCTCTATCAGCTCCAAAAATTGTTCTGCACTCGTGTTTTTGTTTACAGTTTAATTTTTTTTAATTTTGTATGGTTTGTACTTGCCCATGCAGTATTGCAATAGATTAAATAACAATGAATAAATGAGGTATAAAACCTTTTAGAGAATTATTGTTTAAAAACGGTTTAGTCCTATATATCATTGCTAAATTTTTTGATATTTTGTTTACAATACTTTTTATATGTAAACTTCAACGTAAATGTTCATCTAAGATTACACCTAGAAAGTTTACTGAGTTTTCTCTTTTAATGTCAGTGTTATTGATTATTAGATTAGACAGTTTGATGGGAATTATTTTTTGATTTATTCACTTTGTGGAACAAAATAAATTTGATTTTATTCACATTTAGAGAAAGTTTATTACTTTTGAACCACTCATTAACTTTCAATAATTGTTCGTTTGTTGTTTCAAATAGTGTATTAATATCTCTGTGGGAATAAAAAAAGATTTGAGTCATCTGCAAAAAGAATACAATTTAATAGGTCAGTTGCTAAATTTAAATCATTAATGTACACTAGGAACAACAGTGGACCTAAAATAGAGCCCTGGGGAACCCCACAAGTTACGGCAGTCGGAAATGTTTGTTTTTGTTCATAAACTATAAATTGTTTTCCATCGGTCAAATAACTTTTGAACCAAAGTAAATTGTTATTTTTTACTCCATAGTGTTCAAGTTTTTTTATTAGTATTATATGATTAATGGTACCGGAAGCTTTTGAAAGATCAATGAAAACTCCTAAGGTAAAGTAGTTACTACTGAATGCACTTGATATTTGATTGACTAGTTCAACCACTGCATTAAATTTTTTTTTTTTGAAACCAAATTATTTTGAATACAACATGTCGTTTTCTGATAATTGGTTAAAAAGCCTATTGCACATTATTCTCTCAAGTAATTTTGAAAAACAAGGTAAAATAGATATAGGCCTATAATTAGAGATATTTGAGTCATCTCCGGACTTAAATATCGGCGTGATTTGTGCAATTGTTAGCTTTTCAGGGACATACCTGTTTTAATAAAAAGATTAAATATGTGAAATAACAAGGGTTCTATTATATTATATACTGATTTTACAGCATTATCGTTAATTTTATCAAATCTTTTTGTTAGTTTTAAGATAAAAAAAGGCGGCTTGCAATTCAATTATTAACTATTTATTATTGTTTAATTATAAACTTTATCGTAATTTTTTAAATAAGATTCAAATGGTGTTGAATTCATAGGAATTTTTAAAGCCAAATTCGGACCAGCATTAGTAAAGAAGCTGTTTAGTTTTTCAGCAATAATTGATTTATTATAAATTGTGTTTTTATCAATTGTTATTTTTTTTGGCTGAATGTTTCTCGCATAATTATTTTTTCCGATTATCTCTTTAATTACACTCCATGTTTTTTTAGTGTTTCTGGTGGGTTTACTTAATAGTTTTGCAAACTTTTTTGAGTTCCTTTTTGTTTTTTCAAATATATTTTTATAATTTTTATGTCATTTCGTTTTTATAAGTTTTTTCAAGTACTTAAATAACTTTTTTTTTTCTATTTGAAGATTTTAGTAACCCGTTAGACATCCATGGAGTTAAAACAGCTTTGGTTTTTACAATAATTTTTTTTTCAGGAAAGGATTGATCATATTGCCTGCAGAATTTATTTAAAAATAGATCATATGCGTTGTTAACGTCATGTGACTGCAATACTAGAATCAACGTTGTCTCTTAAAAGATTTTAAAATTGTTTTACCGAGTTTTCATTGATTTGTCGCCTAAATATAATGGATTGAGAAGGAATACTGTTAAATAGTATATTGTTAGTAACTAGGAATGTTGGGAAATGATCCGATTAGTCAGTTTTGATTATGCCTGTGAAAATTATGATGTTTATTAGTTATTATGTTATCAAGAAGTGTAGAAGAGTTAATAGCCACTCTTGTTGGCTTGTTTATTGTCAGAATTAAATTGTTTTGAAGAAAAGTGTTTATAAAATTGTTAACATTATTATTGGAAGTATGGTTTTTTAGGTCAATATTTAAATTCCCAACTTTGGGTTTTATTTATATTTGTTAAAAATGGTTTAAGATGAGTTTTGAACTTTTTTAAGCTAGTAGATGGAGGTCTATATGTGGCATTTATAATTATTTTTTTGTGGTTTTATTTAATAACTAAATGCATAATGACTCACAATCTATTTCATTTACACAGAGATTGTGAAGTAAATTATAACTAATTGAGTTGTGAATAAAAATACATACGCCCCACCAACAACAAAATCACGTGGTTGGTGAACTGATGAGTAATTAATTAGTTCAAATTGGGCATGTGGATCACCACGCTTACACCAAGTTTCCGTTAGATAAATAATTTTAAAATCGTGTTAATTCATCCAACAAAAACTTAGGATTTTCAAAATTTTTATTTCAACTTCGAATATTAATGTTTAAAATTGAAAAACTATTTTTATTTTTTTAAAGATATTGAGAAGATTCATTAATTGTATAGTATTAGCTTTCAGATATTTTTTGATTAAATTTATTAAAGTCATCGACGTCACTGAGTACGACATTTTCATCTAAAAATTTAATTATAAAGTTTTCCTCCATTTTAAAGTAAAGGATATATAAATAAACGCAAAGTAGTTAACAAAATGGTTAGCAATAGTTTAAAGAAAATTAATAAACCCTAACCCTTACTATCTTGACACGGTTTCGGGAATTCTTCCGTTTTCTTAGACACCCACTCGCGTACAATCAGCTTATCATTTGATATATCTGTAAATTATATCTTTTTTTATTAAGTTCGTTTCGAAGCAAAAATCTTCGTTTATGTAGATATTTTCGTTCTTTAATTTAGAAGAATTTTTTAAAATTTCTACCTTATCTTTGCAGTCTAACAGCTTAATAATAATTGTGCATGGTGTTTTTGCATCTCGGCGTCCACTACGATGCGCCCGTTCAATTCTCACATTTTCCACCCTTAGAGTCTCCTCAAAAAGTTTAATCACTTTTATTTCACTTTCAGACCATGTTTCATTTTCATTTTCTTTGATGCTATCAATCCTAAGGTTATTTCTTCGAGACCGATCCTCAATTTCTCTAAGTTTTTCTTTAAAGTCAATAAACTCATCGTTTTTATATGCTTCGTTTTTACAAACTCTTTTTTTTTCAATAGACTCAATATTATTTTTGACCTTTTTTTCGATGAGTTCCTCGTAAAAATTCAAACTTTCCTTTATATCAAATATATCCTTTTCCAATCGTTTAATTTTTTCCATTAATGTTTGTTTCAGCTTTTTGTTGTATTTATTTCAAGCGGTTCTCTAACTTTAGGTTTATCGTACTCTGATTTTATTGCTAGAGTTTTCAGATGTGACCGATCAAACATACCATTACATTTTCTACCATTTTCGGTTGCCTCAGATGTATCTCATTTACATTTTAAATAGTTGTTTTGATGTTGTTTTTTTTAATCAAAGTTTCAATTATTTTGCCAATGTATATACTACCACAAGAGCATGTGAATTTGTAGACACCAGACCCCTGACGGCTATTGGGAATTATCTTTGACTTGTTGTTACATAAGATGTTTTTTAACGTAGGTGGAGTAGTGCAAAGTATTCTACAAATTTTACAATAAACCTTAAGCAAAAAAAAACAAGATTAATAAACTGCTCCTCGTTTGTCAACGAAGCGAAATCTTGGTTAATTGATCGTAGTGGAACTCAAATCTCTTTAGATGTGGTGGCGTTATATATATGATTATTGATATTTTAAACAAGGACGTTGATATTCTTAAAAAAAGAACCAAATTATACATGAAATGATCAAATTCTGCCTCAACCATGTTATTTTTTATACAAAATATACGAAATAAGATCCATATCTAAATTCGGACCTATAGGACTGCCCTTAATGGTCGTAGTTGCCGAAGCGTTTTTGCAGCATTTGGAAACAAAAGCTCTTATTATTGCTGAGATATGTCATTTTTTGCCCAAGACTTACAGAAGGTATGTAGATAATAGTCATGCAAGATTCGGCTCAATACAAAATCATGATAAGTTTCTGGAGTTATTAAATAGACAAAATCCAGCAATAAAATTTACTTCAGAAAAAGAAAACAATAAAAAAGAATTAAACTTCTTCGATAAAAACTGTAAGCAACACTAATAACTCATAATATTACTTCAAAATCAATCGAAAGTCGGCTATCACTAATATACAAATAAAACCAACATCAAATGTTAATCCGAAAATAGTTATGGGTGTTGTATCTTGCGCTATCAAATTAGGTTTTGTATCTTGTGCTATTGAAATTTGTTACACGAAGTATTTTAATGATGAAATACAGTTTTTAGTGAACATGTTTGCCGAAAATGGGCCCAATAGATTAAAGCTTGAAACAACTGCCAAGAATTATATTCAGAAAACAAACGACCTTTCTAAAATAAATTATAATAAAATAGATACAAGTATACACTAAAGCTTCCATGGCTCCCAAGAATAGGTCCAAAACTTAGAAAAGAACTTAAACCTTACAACGTCAGAATAATATTTACGATTTTTTGTATTATATTTTATGTCTGATGACGATCTGTACAAAAACAGATCGAAATATTACGAAGAAAATATTTAGTTTGTACGCAGCTGTTGTTTTATATATATATATATATATATATATATATATATATATATATATATATATATATATATATATATATATAATATATATATATATATTGATAAATGTTGTATACTGATGGAAATACAACTCTCGCCTGTTTAAGAGTGATCAATATCTTTTTTTTTTAAATAGATCAAACAATATTAAAATAATTTAAATGAAAAAATACAACTTTATAATGTTTATAATTATAAGTTTTATAACTTTATAAAATTTAAATTTTCATGCCATTTGGCAATCATCAGCCATATTATTCATATATGAAATAAAAACATATTATTCATATATAAAATACAAATTTAGCGTTACAACGGCATCTGACGTCTAGTATACGTGATCCGATATTTGCTAATCGCCGGAATCAAAGTTAGATAGTAAAAATAGCTTGGTTTTAAAGACTTTTAAGATATTTTATGGTCAAAAACGTATTTTAATCTGTTGGTAACTTAAATTCGTTGCGTCACATAATTTTGTTTACAGATGAAAAAAACCTACGTAATACTATGTTTAGCGAGGAAAAAAAACAGTTCCGAATAACATAAAAATAAAATTCTACCGGACTATTATATTTAGGTAGATTTTTTAGCGAATTTCTGAAAAGTGTGGACCTGGCTAATTTGTTGATTTTTTTTTTTATCTTAAAGATATTTGACCAATTTGAACCAATCTTTAAAGCAAGTCTTTAAAGTATTATTGTGGCTAAGTTTTTTTAACTTTATAAGTTAATAAATATATATATATATATATATATATATATATATATATATATATATATATATATATATATATATATATATATATATATATGTATATATATATATATATATATATATATATATATATATGTATATATATATATATATATATATATATATATATATATATATATATATATATGTATATATATATGTATATATATATATATATATATATATATATAAATCTTTTATATATATATATATATATATATATATATATATATATATATAAAAGATTATGTATATCTTTTTTTTTTTTTTGTTTTAAATATATTTTGATGTTATTATATATTTACAATATTTTGCTGACCTATCGCGGTCAGCATCATCAGGTAAAATAAAAATAGTTTTTATTAAATAATATAATGGCGTCAGTTAAAATTTTGATCAAAATGGTCTCCAAGTTCTCTTATTTTTATTCATTATATTTTCACCTTTAAATTTGATTTTTTTTTTTGAAGAAGATTTTACGTTTACATTTCGCTGCTGTTGTTAAATCCTGTCAAATCAAATAGGACTATAGTCTCATTTGATTTGACAGGGTTTAACAACAGCAACGAAAAGGTGTCTATATGGAGAAATCAAAAGTTGTCATCCACAGCCTATTATACACCCATAAGATTTAATAAGATTTGTCTATAGACAAGTAAAAAATAATAATTCACGCTTTAAATCTCTGTTCATATTAGGTTCTAATAAAACTTGTTTATAAATGCTGTGGCAAAGAGCATCATCAAAACAGGCCTAACACGCTAGTGTCATTGTTTTTATTGCTTTGCCGTTCAATGCCAAGTGCCTCAGCACAGGTTCCTGAACTGCACAGATTTTTTGCAAAGAATAAATCATTAAATCTTCTTAGGGAACTGATGCTGAAAAGTCCTCCACTTTTATATTTATAGGATAACATTTTAATTTTGCATCCCTGACATCATTGTAAGCGGGCTAGATGTTATATTTTTTCTCCAAGGCTCCACTTCTAATCAATTGAAAGGAAACTTTTGTCAGACTGGCATCAATTATAAAAGCCAGTGCTTAGTCTGTAGAATATTTACTTGCTTTATCGGTATTTGGAAAAAATTATGAATGTCCAAGTTTAATAAAACCATATTTAAATAATTCTTATAACTAATATTTTGTATTTAAAAGCTCATTATTAAAATATATATGCCAAGTGGATTACTAATTCTTGTTAGTAATAAAGTTAAAGTTAAGTTAAGGTTCCGAGTTCGATCCCCACCACATCCCTGGTAGTTCCGCGCTCAACTTGTTTCTCCACGCAGCAGCCTTGTTGGTGTTTCGGAGTTATAGAGTTGAGAGAGGGTTATAACCACTATTAAGTAGCCTCCTCATCTGTAGTGGCCTTTTCGGCCTTGAGGAGGTGAATAACATCAAAACAAACCAAAAAAAGTGTTAGTAATTAAAATTAAAAGTAATTAAATTACTGCTAGTTCTTGTAATTAAATCCCAACAACTACCGAAAATATGTTGTTGCTATGCTATGCAAAATAAGGTACCCATAGCAACAACAAAAATTAACCTCTTAAGAATTGTGAATCTTATTTTAATACATTCGCCCAATATTGCGTACTTAGCACAAATAAAATACTGTTAAAACAACGTTATTGTAAAAATAGATTGTTGCTATGCTAAATTAAGTACCATAGCAACTAAATTAAAACATATATAAAATCTGAACGCGGAATTAAGGGAACGAGAAATCAATGGAAACTTGATTGAAGCATTATATAGCTCAAATAAATATAAGACAGCACATGGCAAATAGTGGCAATTATTAGTTATAGAGCGGCAAGAAATAAATTTCTTGAAGAATTTTTTTTTAATCTTTTCAAAGTATAACTGAGATAACATGCTACGACAAATTTATTTCACATCTTGGTTATTTTTATCTCTAAATACTCAAAAATAATACGTACTAATTTTTCGTTTCAAAAACGTAGATTTAATTGAAATATCGCACAACGTTGATGTCACCAAAATTATATTATTTATATTTTATTTTATTTTTAATTTCAATATTCAAATGCTCAGAGTCCTGGTAACTAAGAGATTTAATATAAAAAAATTATCAATAAATTTCTCTTAATATATATAGATACTAAAAATAAATAAGTTTTCAAGATTAGACAACTAAGATTTTTCCCATTTTGTCCACCTACTGGCCACCACTGTGCATATGGAAGATTTAAAGATGTTTATACTTGCAAAACATGTTTTATCACCATATGGAAGATTTAAAGATGTTTTTAATTGCAAAACATGTTTTATGTATATTGTTTATTTTTCATTAGTTTTTCTCGTTTGACATTTATGTTAAACCTTTCCTACCAAATAATTTTCGATAAATTAACAGTAAAAGTATCAGCAAAAAAATATCGATTAAAATAATCAAATTTACAAATAAAAATTATCAACAAATTAACACAAAAATATTAAAACAAATATTAATCAAAATTATCAAACTTCTTTCATTTTTTTTTTTAATTAATTGGAAATTCTTTTAAAGTGTATAATAGTCTAAGTAAAAGTCTCAATTAAATCTATAAAAATATAACATCATAATAAAAAAATACCGACATCAGATATCTGCATCACTGATTAAATAAAAATTATAAACATATCTTTATTTGCATTATTTAAAACTATTGTCTTTATCATCGACGCAGTAAGGCCGATCTTCCCTAATTGTTTCCAACGCTTCATCAAACATTTGATATATATAAGCATTCTTTGTTTCACGATCTTTTATGTCTCCATTTATAGATGCAAAATAATCGTGCTCCATGCGAAGTAATAAGTCTTCGGTATCTTTACTTTCAGTACTTTCCTCGCGTTCTCTGAATGTAAAATAATGTGTGCTAAAAATTTTTTATTTTTAAAAAGATATTGTGAGTATGCATTGAATGCAAAATTAGCGTTTTGTATTGAGACTCATAATTAGGCTGGCATATATCCGATCCGACTAAAATATATTTTACCTGAAAGCTTAGGCCCCAGGCTGCAAATATCAGTTCAATTTTAACTGCAGAAGTGTAAAGACGTTTTGATCCAAAACTTTAAACATGGCTGAGAGCCACTAAAATCGTTTTTGCGGGGATTTTTTTTACATTACTTCCATCGAAAGACAACAGCAGTTAAGGCGAGTATTAAAGGAAACGTCATTGACAGTGTGACAATGCTCTTTCAGACAAACTTGCAGAAGGTTTCAACAATTAAAGGGTGGTAATTTTGATCTCAAAGATGAAGAACATCCTAGTGCTGAGAAGAAGTTTGAAGATACCGAATTGGAGGCATTATTTGATGAAGATCCTCGCCAGACACAGGAAGAGCTTGCAAAAACATTTGGAGTCGATTAATCAACAGTCTTTAGGCGCTAGAAACAACTGGGAGTAATTCAAAAGCAAAGAAATTGGGTGACGTATGAGTTAAAACCTACGGACATTGAAAGACAATTTTTTACGTGCAAACAGCTGGTCGCGCAAATAATAAAGAAGTAGTTTACTGCATTGATTTGTTATTGATGATGAAAAATGGTTACGTTACGACAACCCTGTCTGCAGAACTACGAAAACCCTGTCTGCAGAAAAGCATGGGTCAAGCTCGGCAAGCCATCAATATTGACAGAAAAACCGAATGTTCATGGTTCTAAGCTTATGTTCTATATCTAGTGGGACCAGCTCAGCGTAATATATTATAAACTGCTTAAACCGAACGAGATGATTACAGCAGACCGTTACCAACAAAAATTGATCAAGCTGAAGCATCCATTAAAAGATTTAAGGCCGAAAGATATGACAAGGTTATTGTTCACCATGGCAACGCACGACCCTATGTTGTAAATATTGTAAAACTACTTGGAGAACCTCAAATAGGAAGTCCTGCCTCATTCGCCGCATTCACCTGGCATTGGCCCTTCCGATTACTATTTGTTCCGGTCGATGACATAAGGTCTGGCTGAGCAGCGATTTTCTTTTTATGACGATACTAAAAAATGGTGCGATTACCGAATTGGCTGAAAAGATCAAGACTTTTTAAGCGTGAAATCTGCATGCTACTGAAAAATGGTAAAAAGTCGTAGAATGATCTGAGTCTGATAGTCTTCTCAAAATAAATTTTTATTAAAAAAAAACTCATTTTCAATGCATACTATTAATTTATATATATATATATATATATATATATATATATATATATATATATATATATATATATATATATATATATATATATATATATATATATATATATATATATATATATATATATATATAAATATATATATATATATATATATATATATATATATATATATATATATATATATATATATATATATATATATATATATATATATATATATATATATATTTATATATATATATTTATATATGTAATTATATATTTATATATTATAATACACACACACACACACACACATCATATGTTTGCATAGACGTTTTTAACGCAAATATGTATATTAAAACTATGAAATACTTTTAAAAAACGAAAACACTAAATGTAGTACTTTTCTTGCTGTGAACGAGATCTCTCCTTTAGTCTCATTTCTTTATGGCGTGTTTCTAATATTTTTTCACGCTTTGTTTCACGCTCAAACATCTAGATAAAAATAAATTAGACATTATTTCTACGTTACAAACAAACCAAAAAAAAAATATTGTTAATTTTTTGTATTGTTAATTTTTTGTAACACATTTTTTAACTAACTCTTAGGAACACTGTTTAGCGAGCCTTCCAATTTAAAATATTTTAAATTTTAAGGCTAGCTTCACAATTTAAAAAAATTTAACTTATAATAAAAAATACATACTGCTCCCATAGCATTTTTTTCATGACGTAGCAAAGTATAGAGACTTTCAGAAAGTTCTAGTAAAGTAGTCGTTCCTTCGTGAGACCCAACTGTTACAAACCTTCCCTGATCGTGAATGCAAATGGAATATAACGCTTCTTCACAAACCTAAAAATATCAAAATGAGAAAACATAAACTAAAATTCGACTACATCGCCAATTTATTTTTCAAGTTTTACAAGTTAAATAATGTGCTTAGAAAAAATTGCTTTACCTGTATAGATAGGGTTGGATCGGTTTGCTTAAAAAGATAATCCCAAATATCTAACGATCCATCCATTTTAGTCGCAAAAAATACTGCAGGTCGAACAGGACTCCAACACGCATCTGTTAAACTTGACATATGTTGTCTTCAATTTATGCATAAAAACATCTGTTATTAAAATGTTATTTTAAAATCAGAAATGTTACGTCATCAGATATGTTACGCCAGTCAGAGTCAGAGTTACAACATACATTTTTTTTTACGGCGTGACCAAAAATGAAAAAAAAATTAAATTAAGTTCAGCTTGATCTATTATTTATACATTACTATTGTTTATACACATGTCTTAATAAATTCTTTTTTTGTCGATTTCTTAATTAGTGAAAATTCAATTAAAATAGTGGAAAAACTAAATTCCAACGACTTTTTTCAAATGTATGTTTTTTTAATTATTTTTTATAACGTAAATTTGAATAAAAACATTCAATAATTAATTTTCATAATGGAGCAAATGTTTAACTAAGACTAATAAAAAGTTATTTGTGTGCAGGTAACAATGATAAGAATGGACATCATATTTCAATTGAAATGAATATTCCATGATCAACCGGTAACTATGCATAAACATTTTTTTAATAGCGAAATCCTTTACAAATAGTGCCTAAGTCAAGAAGGTTCAACAACTTTTACCTAAGATAATATTGTAATGTAATCATCAAAGAATTATGCTAAAATTCCATAAGATTTCACACAACCATATCACATCACAACCACATCACGTCACAACCATATCGCATCAAAACCTGTTTTATGCAACAGTAGCATAATGCTCAAGACAACCATTTTAAGCATCAAACTATTGTGACATGACAAAATTACTTGTGACTTGACAAAATTACTTGTGACATGAGTCCATTTAGTCTTTATCTATACGTAATATTTATTTGTAAAAAGTTAAACTAATTTATTGAATTTTTGTGTTTAAGCTGATGTGTTCAGTTCAACTTATTCTTTTAGAAAAATAAAGTTAATTTTTTATTTTTTGTAAGATCAGTTTGATTTTAAAAATAAACTTTAATTTTAAGGTTTTGATTTTGATTTTAAGAAAAAAACATGAGAATTATGTAAATCTGTTGTTTTAGTAAAAACGGAGAAAAAGAAACTATTTACAATTAAACTAATTTTAATTAATGTAATATAAAAATTTAGGAAATAAAATTTGAATTTGAATTTTCAACCTTTCAACGCAATATGAGAACAAACTCTATTACTTAGTAAAGATGTTAGCAACTATAAAATATACAGCAACTATAAAATATACAGTAACTGATTTAGAAACACTCCATATTAGTTTAAGTGGCTTTATTTGTAGGTATAGTATGGGGTAAATAATGCCAAAAACGTTTAAGGTCATGATAAAACAGTATAAGAGGACCAAGGTCAGAGATTCAGGGACATAAAGAGTATTAGGGGTTTAGGGTTAAGATTGACCCTAAACCTCCTAGATAAGGTAAATAAGTTTTTTAATTATTTCCTAATTAAATAATGTTAGAATCAGTTTTTTGGCAATATTACTTTCAGTTTTTTAGGAACATTACTTTCAGTTTTTTGGTAAAATTTTTTTCAGTTTTTTGGTAGTACTACTTGAAGTTTTTTGGTATCATTACTTGCAGTTTTTTAGAAACATTACTTGCAGCCTTATGTTAACAATAATTGTTGTTATAAACTAGTAATGAACAAAAAAAAAGAACAAAAAAATAGAAAAAATTTACTTGGTCCACATGATTGAAGATTCGCGAATTTCTTCTGACCATATCTAAAATAAAAACAACAGAATATTTCATTTATTTGTTTGATACATACAATGACATATTAAAAATGTTTGTTTGATATATACAATAATATATCACATTAAAAAAGTGTTTAAAAAAAATAATAATAACAAAACCATTATGCTTAAAAAAACAAACATCAAAGTAAAAAGAATGTAGGAGAATCACAGAATCACATGAAAACTATATATAATAGGCATAACATGTACAAGCCTATGGCTAAGCCTATTTGCTTTTTATCCTAGCAGGTTTGTGGATAAAATAACAAGTTTTCTAGTTAGTTACTTGGACAGAGTAAAACCCTAAAATTAGATAATCTTTTGTTTAGACAAAAGCTATATCAATACTGGTACTATTGGTTATGACTTCAGATCAACAATCAATCAAAGATCGTTGAACTATGTCAGGACTGGATTTACCTATAGGATAACTAGACTGCAGCCTAGAACCCTACAATTTTGGGAGCCCCAAAATGGATTCAAAAAATGTTTAGTAGAGGTTTTAGGGAGTTATTAAAAAATGTTACATTCATGATTGTCATGATTGCTACACAAAAATTCCCTCTAAACATTTGTTAACATTTTGTAAGTTTCGTACAATCATTAACAATTGCAACACTAAATACCTTGAAAACTAATTCTGTACAAATGAATTCTAGACCAAATCTATATAAAAGCTTAGCGCTAACTAAAGTATTGAAGATACAATAGCAAACAATGAAAATTTTAATGCTATATATACTATATAATGGTTTTTCATATTTGATATAAAAATATTCTTGAGGGACCCCAAAATTGATTCAGCCTAAAGCCCCCGAGGGTATAAATCCAGCACTGAACTTTGTAGTGAGTTTGAAATGAACATTAAACAATATGAAATAGCAATTTGTAAATTAATGAACAAATAAGGTGATGCTTTCGGACAATCATATGTAATATTCCACAATAAAATAAGTCATAATGCAAAGTTATTTAAATGGCTTAATATATAAAGACAACTTTTAATCTGTCTCAAAAACCCAAAATAGTTATTATAAACTATTTATAAGATATCAAAAATTAGGAAACCCTCAGTGAGAGTTCATTACTATAGGAATGTTGACAGTGTTGCAATAATTATTTGAAGTAAAAAACTGAGTTTAATTGGAGTTAAAATTTACAAGCCACTGTGAGCCCCAATCTGTTAAATAAGTGAGAGATACCTGTTCTATGTGATCAAAGAAAGAAGACTTTTTGTCTAGACAGGAGTATAAAGTTGAGTCGTCAGCAAAAAGAGGTACTTTAGATGTTAGGTTGATGGGAAGATAATTAATGTTGATAAGAAACAGAACAGGACCAAGAATAGAACATTGAGGTACTCCAGAAGTTACTGGAAATAAAGAAGAGTGTTTGCCTTCAAGAATGACTTTAATAAAACAGTTAAAAATAAACGATTTGATGATCTCAAAAACGATCCTAGATGCAAACTACATCATATCGAGCAAGCTTATAGAGAAGTCCTGCATGCCAAACTTTATTGAAAGCTATATGGTAACAAGGTCCTTGCTTCACTGCCTCTATCTAATGTGCAATAGAATCTTTTAATCACAGAAGTTAGCAAGTCAGCTGTAGTATAAGAAGATTGAAGACCACATGGATTGTCTGACAGTAATTTATTTGACTCAAGATAGGATGTTAGAAATTTGTTGATCAAAGACCTTGCTAATAATAGATAAGATGATAGTAAGAGAAGTCAGAATGTTCTCCAGAGTTTTTCAAAATTGGAACCACAGATAACCATTTCCAGCAGGAAAACAAGATTCAGTCAAGCACTTATCCAATAACAATAAATTAACAAATAAAGACCTTGCTTATAACAGAAAGAAGACTGATCAAACAATAATTGAAGGGATCAGAATGTTCTCTGGAGTTTTGAAAAATTTGAAACATAGATGCCATTTTCTGGCAAGCAGGAAAACAAGACTCAGTCAAGCATTAAATAGTTTAAAGAGAACTAGTTCTGAAGAACAATTTTGTAAGACTATGACAGGAATGTTTTCTGAACCACAAGTCATAGAAGAGTTTAATTAGTGTATGAATTTTGCAGCAGAAGTTGGAGTGATTTGAATGTCTTATAATAAGTTAACCTGTTAAACTGGAATGGCAAGAAGAGTATAGCCATCAGATTCAAGAGTGGAATTAGAAGAAGTTCTACCTTACCTTTGGGAGTGACCAGTCCCATGAATGAGATGAAATGTTTGACTTACTTTTGTTAATGATACTTTTGACTTACTTTTGTTAATAATAAGATTTTCCAAAAGTTAGTCAATTCTGACTTCTGAGAAAAGATATAAGACTTAATAAATTGGGAATAATGGAGCTAGTATCAGACAGCACCTTTTTATATTGTTTTTTAGCAATAATAAGTAGGCCTTTGTTCTCAAGAGAGCTGTTCTTTGATTTAGAAACAACAAAAAGAAATAAAAGTTTTCATGCCTGTCTGGATCCAGAAGGTTAAATACAAGGCCCATTTATCAATGGAGAGAGAAAAAAACATCAGCTCAAAGACAGTAACAAAGAAAATCAAAAGAATCCCAGTTACCTTTTGGATAGTAGAAAGTAGTGTAATGACCTAAGTGTGATTCTGATCATTGCATGGTCAGAACCACCTAAGAGAGGAAAAGGAGAAACTGAACACAAGCTAGGATCAGAGACAAGACATAAATCAAGAAATGAAGATAAATGATTAGGGTTGTCACGAATACAAGTCACAAAGTTAACTTTTGAGCATGAAATTAAGAAATGCAGAAGTTTTTTATGTTGAATATTTTTGGTTACTTTGGGCATAGTTCAAGTTTAAGCACTTGACTCATTTGTAGATAGGGCACAGCATCCCAAGCAATGAACTATGCAGTTGTTTTAGTCCTGCTAACTAACCCAAAGTCATAACTTATGGTTCTTATTTGGCCTCTACAATTTACACCAAATGCACTAACACACAAAGGAACTTCACCCATGCGCAACATGGTACTGTTAATACTCTGATATTTTATAACTTTTGAAGGAACATGTTTTTCTGAGAGCTATCACAGAGTTTGGGAAACTTTACTACTAGCCGCCCTCAGAACCATTAAACTGAACTTTAGAGCTGTACCCTCATTAGGTGAAAATATGAAGAGTTGTATAGACACTATCAAGGAGGCAGAACCACAGATCTATGTGTAAAGTCATAAAGATCCAGCATTCATCATTCTAGGCAGGAAACAAAGTAACATAGGTTTACATCTATGCCAGCCTAATAGACAAGAAAGGGGTGCAAGGCTGGTCAATATAATTATTCTGCTTACCCCAAAAGTCTTTGTTTAGAAGATCTTCTACAAGACAGTAGCTGGATGCAGTTAACATCTGCCCAAGATGAGTATTTTTATCAAGAAACTAACTCTACCCTTTACTTAACAAAGAGCCCTAAATCAAGGAAATTTGAAGATGGAGTTTATTTCTCCTAGCCTTTGTCTAAAAAATCAAACCCTACAAGGCAGATGAGGCATGTAGTACTGGATTACATGATACCAGTAGAAGGATGATCACAATGATCCTAAACCTGACCTGACCTGGAGTAGTTAAAAGAAGTTACTTCCTCTAAGCATTACTTTAAAACAATTAATGAGATTTTATCTATTATAGAATACTAGAATTTAGGTTATGCATTTATTTAGAAATTTTTAAATATTATACTATATTATTATTAGAAAGTTATTTATTAAGAAATTAGGTTATGTATTAAGTTTAATAATTAAAGTCACTAGTTGGTAACTGATCTCATACTACATTAAAGATTAAACCAAAACACAAATATATAGTAACTTATGGGTGAGAAATCCCCACACCAGAGGTTTAGATAGAACTTTAGAAAAACATACATATAGGAGGAACTCATGGGTGAAAGAACAGTTGATAATAAATAATTTTTTGTTATAATTATTTATTATCAACTTTTGTCTTATTGTTTTTAATCAAAGTAAATTAAAGATTTTTAAAATAATTCAATGATTTGTATATTTTTATATAATATATTGTATTGTTTTATATAATATATTTTCAGTGTACTATTACAGCTCTTTACAATGTTCTAGTAGCATTTTTTAATGTTTGGTTTATGGCACAATTGTATTGGTTTATATAATTTACATTTACAAATGTAATTTGTATAAAATTAGAATAATTTAAATATAATTGTATGATAAATAACTTTAAATACATTTTAACAAATGATTTGTTGTGCTTTTCATATTAGTTGTTGTACTTTTCAATTAATTTGTTTACTTTTCAAACAATTTGCTGTTCTTTTTACCTATTTGTTAATTATTTGTTGATGATTTACATTTTTATTTGTATGCTGTGTTTTATATATAAACATAAATTGGGGCATTCCACGTCAAGTGGAACCACCCATCCAAAATCACTGACTCGGATTTTGATGAAAATCGACTCACATGTTGGGCAAATGGACAGAAGAAAATATGTAAACTTTTTTGAGTTAGGTCAATTATTTCCTTGAGATATGACCTTTTCACTTGACCTTGGTTATTTAAAATGTCATAACTTTTTTGCTATTGTACTTAGGAAGTTGATTTTGGTGGCAAACAGAAGCTCTTGCATAAACAAAAAACTTTGTGTCTATACAAAAAAGTGATAAGTTCAATAGAAAAAAAGCTATTGTTCATTTGACCTTTGACCCTGGTCGGCAGCGACCTTTGACCCTGGTGACCTTTGACCAGTGGTGACCATTGATCCTGGTTGGCGGCAAAGGTCAAAGGTCATAATTTTTTTTACACACATTGCTTTTTCTATTGTGGATGCCCCATAAAGAAATCTTTTTGGGATGTCCCATAAACAGCTTTGGGATTAATATTAAAGTATAAGTAGGTTCTAAAAATTTATCGGCCTCACAAATGCGGTATTTTGGGGTCATTTTCTGTAAGTAGCCTATTGTAGATATATATTAATTATTTACTTTTATTTTCTAGGTTGTAATATAATTAGCAGCCAACTGGCCATTTATTTAATTTAATTATTTTATTTTATTTAATTATTTATTTAATTTTTTTAATTTTTTTTTTTTTACTTTTATTTTATTTTTTTTTTATTTATTTATTTTTCATTTTATTATTTAACTAATTTAATTATTTAATTTAATTAAATTTATGTAATTTAATTAGCAGCCAACTGGCCAGGCCTAGGTCAAGGTAACCATTCAGCTGCTTCTCAAAAGCTTGATGCTACGATATCAAAACTAATAGCCACAGTCAGCATACTTCTCACCCACGTATCTGTTCTTGAAGCTGAAAATATTATTCAACAGTTTTCTTTTTCAACAGTTAAAGTCAGCATCTCCGAGCTTGAGCACAACTCTTAACTGGGTAAGCGCAGTCTAGCACGGTTCAGAAGCCAATAATGCAATTGTCACAGCAGTCAAGGAAAATGCCAAAATTGTAGAAACAAAATCAAAAAGAGCTATAGTTGCAGGTCTTCCAAAATCCTCTGACCTTAAAATTATCTCATCTTTCGTGCTTCTACATCAATGCAACCTCCCTCAATCAAATAAAACTCACCAAACTATCCTTACCTGCAGAAAACTCTTTTGACATTATTTTTATCACCGAGACATGGTTCAATGACCAATCAACTCCCTAATAACATCGACATAGTCAACTGGCACTTTCCCCTCATCAAAATTCCACCAAGAGTTTTATATTTTGTCAATTACTTTTACTTTTGTTGTAACAAATATATACTACTGTACTACTACTACTAATTTAATTACTAGTACTATATATACATACTAAGTCAGTATTAAATTATATGAGGCTTAAAGCTATATATATCTATATTAAAATAATCAATTCATTTCCATTGAATTAGTTGTCAAAAGACAACTTAGGAAAAAGTTTTTACCAACTTTTAAATTAAATTTAGATTAAAAATGGCATTTCAAGCGCAAGTAAAAGAGTTAAAGAAGAGACAACACTATTGTTATGATCCTTTCCAACACCATGAGAAAAAACAATATAAAACCTTAAGGGTAGTTACTAGTCGACAGGTAGCTATGTATCCCTCAAAACTTACGGCTGGAGCAAAACTATGTGATACTTGCCGAAAGAGGATCACTGGCTTACCTTCCCAAATAAGATTATGAAATGACGAAAATTCTGCAAATTGTAATACAGTCAGATTCTCAAGGCAGTTCCAGATCTCAAGAATTTTTATCTCCCTTGTCACTACAAGTGACAAGGGAGCTAAAAATTATCACTGCCAGAAAGAAGAATTTCAATTTTTAATAAATCCTTGTCGTTATTGGGTGAGTCACCCTTGGATAAATGTAAGTTACAAACTCTTAAAAGTTATATTCCGGAGAAAAGAAAAAGCTTAAATAACTTGTAAAAAGGAAGTTGGACCTTTTATCACCTAATTTAGATGCTATTGCCAATTAATACTTCAGAGGATAATGAATACAAAGCAACTAAAGAAAAAGTTTCCGCATGTGCTGATGACATTGTTAAAGTGCTCCAGGATAAGTATAAATCAACACAAAGTAAGAGTGAAAAGATCATGATTTTGACAATATTTGTTCCTCAATGGAGTAATCAAAAAGAAATGAGAGAATTCAATTGTTCGCATCAACTTGTATCTCAAGCAAAAGAAGTTTTAATAACCAAAGGTGATTTATCAACTCCTAACACAAAAAAAGGGAAATCACTACCTGTACATGTGAAAGATATGGTAAAAGAGTTTTATTATTCTGACACTGTTAGCTGTATAATGCCTGGATTTTCTATCTGTTATAGAAAATGGGGAAAGAAAACATATTCAGAAAAGATTAGCTTTAAGTAATTTGAAGGAAGTTTATCAATTATTTTCAGAAAAGTATCCAAATATCAGAATCAGGTTTTCGAAGTTTGCAGAGCTACGTCCAAAAGTGTCTTTGCAGGAGCAAGTGGTACTCACTGTGTGTGTATGTTCCATTCATCAAAATGTTAAGCTCATGATAGTCAGACCACAAACATGCTTTGACTAAAATCCAATGCAATCCTTTCTTGCTAGCATATTCTCTAGGCGAGTGTAAAAATTGCCCTGGAGTTGCTATGCTAAAAGAATGGCAGTTGCAATGCTTTGAAATTAAAGGAATTGAAGAAATTGAGTATAACAGTGGACTACAACAGATAGGTCCCAGCTTCAAACCTTTATACAGTCCACTGATGGTTTTATTGAAAGATTTTTAGGGAGCTTGAAAACACTTATTAAACATGATTTTATTGCTCAAGAACAGGCAAACTATTTAGACTGGAAAAAAAACAATTTATCCGATGGAGAATTTCTGGTATATTGGTGATTTTTCAGAAAATTTTGCATTTATCATACAAGATACAGCACAGGGATATCACTGGACAAATAGTCAAGCAACTTTGCATCCTTTTGTTTTTTATTATAAATATGAAGGAAATTTAAGTCATGGAAGTTATGTGCTGCTTTTGGAATGTAATACTCATGACACAATTGCAGTTCATCTTTTTCAGTGTTAACTAACTATTTTTTTTAAAGTGAAATTTGAAGTATTTAAAATAACATATTTTAGTGATGGCTGTGCAGCACAATGCACAAAACTGCAAGAATCTAATAAATCTGTGCTATCACAAAGAGACTTTGGTATTCCAGCTGAATGGTATTTCTTTGCCTCAAGTCATGGTAAGGGCCCTTGTGATGGAGTTGGAGGAACTGTTAAACATGAAGCGGCAAAAGCAAGCTTAAAACGCCCATACCATGACTAAATAATGACCACTTATCAATTATATACGTTTGTTAAAAAAAAATATCCATGGAATTTCCTTTAAATACCTCACAGCAAATGATTGGCAAATCGAATCCACAATATTGAAGGAAAGATTTTCAAATGCTAAAACAATTCCTGGTACCTACCTAAAAACACTGTATAATTATAAGGTATTTAAATATTAAATTTTTAGAACCTACTTATACTTTAATATTAATCCCAAAGCTGTTTATGGGAATCCCAAAAAGATTTCTTTATGGGACATCCACAATAGAAAAAGCAATGTGTAAAAAAGAAATTATGAACTTTGATCTTTGCCATCAACCAAGATCAAAGGGCAAATGACCAAATGACCAAAACTTTTTTTTCTATTGAACTTATCACTTTTTTGCAAAGACACAAAGTTGTTTGACTGTGCAAGAGCTTCAGCTTCAAAATCCGAGTTGGTGATGTCGGATTTGACCAAAAAGTGGTTCCACTTGATGTGGAATGCCCCAATTATCTTAAGATTACATTTGCATACGGAAACACAACTTTATATGGATTAGTATTATTATTTTTATTGAAACAAAACTTTAAAATTATTACATTAAGATAACAGCCTGTGGATTGTTAAACTTGATTTTATTATGCATACACATAAAAAGCACAGGGGAATAACTAAAGTAATAAAATTTTTGAAACAATAAAAAATAAAAAATCTTCATAACTTTATGTTTTTTAAGGAAATGTGTGTGTGTGTGTGTGTGTGTGTGTGTGTGTGTGTGTGTGTGTGTGTGTGTGTGTGTGTGTGTGTGTGTGTGTGTGTGTAAATTCGGACTTAGGGTAATTACAAAAAACTAAATTATCTATCAACAGCATACAAAAAGAAATAGAATCTTAAAAAAAAACATGTATTTTTTTTCTGAATATAAAAACTTACCCTTGCTGTCCAATCTCCTGCTGTTAAAAAATATTTTGGAAAAAATGGATTCCGCTAAATTAAAAAGCAAACATAAAATACTTTACAAATAAAATTATAATTAAATAATAAGTATAAATAAATCTATTTACAAATAAATGTAATTAAATATAAAATTACCTATTGTTGTTCTTTATTAATAAAATTTTATATCAACAAAACATTACATTTATAACAACAATATTACATAAGTTGTAGTAATACAGGTTGGGCGGAAACATAGAATCTGAAATATTATAGTCATGATTTTGATTGGTGTCTCGGTCAAAAATGGATCTTTTAAAGGATTTTAATTGAGGCACCATTTTGGTCAAGAACTTTTAAAATTTGGAAAATTCTGGAAATATCATTTTTGTACTGATGTACGAATTTTTTACTAATTTTTTTTCACAACAACATTTTTTATAAAAAAAGGCAAAAATTATTTTTACTTTACAAATCAGAAAAACATTAGTTTACAGTAGAGAACTTCAAAAAGACTGATGTTAAAAAATACCAGATGAATAAGTTTTTGAGCATAAACAGTTACTGTTAAATATTTATATTATATGCTGACTCACACAAAATAAGGTCTTTTGAAATGAGACCATGTCACTATTTGAAAGGGTAAGAGCCATATAACAATGTGACAGCGACATAAAAGGGTAAACTCTAGTTGACATAACACTTGATGAGAGTTCTGAAGAACACCTGTATAAAAACATTGTTATAAAAGCTGTAAAGTTAGACTTTCATGATGTTTAGAACATCTCATATTGGATTAAGTGGTTTGTCTAGATAGTGTGAGGATTAGAGGAAAGGTTCATTGAGATAAACTGAGATAAAATACAAGAATAAGTGACCTGAGAATCATGGGCATTACCTTAGATAATGTCCATTAAGAAGACATTAAAGAAGAGTGTTGTCCATGAAAGACAACTTTTGTGCTACGATTAAAATGAAATGATTTAATAATTTTAAACTTTATCATTCAAAGATAGTTTACAGAAAAGACCAGACAAAAGACCAGACCAAAATTGAAAGTGTTTGATATGTAAAAAAAAAAAGGTTCTCATCTTGTTGCTTCCATTCAATGTATAAAAAAATCTTTTCTGTTATTATGATTAACTAACCAGAAGTTAAACTAGAGGAATGGAATCTGCAATGATTACCAGAGAGTAATTGAACTTAAGATAACAAAAATTTGTTAATTTAAAACATAGAGATCTTGGTAATAATAGCAAAAGATTTAATCGAGAGATATTTGAATATAATCTCGAGTATTTGAATATAATCTCAAAATAATCTCGAGAGTTTTTAAAAATAAGAGCAACATTAAATACTTAGCTAAAAATGACAGACTGGACAAACCCTACCTTGACCAATTTCAAAATCCTACCCTGACTGGACAAATAGTGAGAGGGGTCGGAGCTACCAGATTTTTAAAAAAATATTTCAAAAAGTTTTTTGCTTTAAAATTTTCAAGTCTTAACATTATCTATACTTTCACCAAGACCAACATCAAAAAATTTTAAAACATCATATAAAAATTTAGGACTGAAAAAAAAAAAATTTTAGTGTAATCCTTGGCATATCTGAACATCTGAATTATAAAGTTATATTCACTTATCTTTCTAACAAACTGGTTTCACTCGTTTTCAACAAGGACTTAATGAAAACAAGTTTTTGTTGAAAATGAGTTTCAACAAAAACTAGCTTTCAACAAGTTATTCATTTTTCAAATTTATGGCAATCAAAAAAGTTATACTTTTTTGATCGCCATAAACCAATAACAAGGGCACATTATTTCAAATTAAAATCTGCTTCTGTTTATTTCCAAGATATGAAATAAACTGAATTAAAATGAAAATTATGGAATAAACTGGGATTGCAATTTATAAATTATGTATAATATAAATTATGCATAACTTAAAAAAATTCTGGATTTTTTTAAAAAACTCAAAAAAATTTTTTTTTTGCCTCTAACAGTTGCAGCATTAATAGTCAAATAACTTTTATATTTTAAAAGGAATTAATATATATAAATGTTTTTTTTTCACTAGTAGGGTTATGGTTAGGGTAGTAAAAAAAATTATTTTCTTCTCAACTTTTGCTGTAAAGTGTTGATTTTAATAATTCTATTGCTGGTGATACAGGTCTTAGAGGTAGTGCTAAAAGTTGATTTTTTTGCTCAGTACTATCAATAGTGATTTGTTGATTGATTAGTACTATCTGTAGTATTTTCTGGTTAATAATTATGTGATAAATTATTTTCCTTCCAGGGTTAATTTATAGACAGATAAACATCAAATTTTTTCCAACAAAGCATCAATTGTTGGGAATGAATTAACTTGTATTTGTATTTTTTGGGAGTTTCATTTTTGTCTTTTGTATACTTGCAGAAAATACCAAAAATGATGAAACAGCATTAAATTTTAAAATGGACTATACAATGATCAAGAAAAGGAATTGTTTATCTGGGATGTAGTAATTATAGTTTGATTTTTAAAAATGTTTTTTAAAGATACAAATTTGTTTGGATAGAGGAAAGTTTTCTTATCTCAAAGCAACAATCTATCTTTTACGCAGTTCAAAATTTTGAAAAAGAAATTTATGGGAAGGTTTTTGCTGTATTTTACATGTTTACTAGAAAATCCATATACAGACAAGACATACTTTAAAAAAATCACATTGTGGTGTTAAAATAAAATTATAAAAGCAAAGGTTTCATGTTGGAAACAAAGTCACCAAAAATATCAATCTTTCTGATATTCTAGGATACTAGTAATAAACATTCTTTCTTCATACTTTCTCAAGACCCAAAAACTTCTAAACAAGTTACTGTCTTTACTGAAAGATATGAATAAATACATCAGACTCTAAGGAATCGATTCTAGCAATAGGTAAATGTGTATATAAATTTCACTACCAATTTCTATTGTTAAAAAGTAAATGTGTATATACATCTCTCTATTTATAGCTAAAATTTTTATTTGAATTAACTTAAGCAAAATGTAATTGTGTATTACAGTTCTTAACAAACACACAACAATGGAAATTGCAAGATTGATATGATTTAGAAAGAAGTTGTATTTGTTCCTAAGTCATGAAAACTAATACAAGAGATTTCTGTACATAGAGAACTTGACCCCTACAATTGCTTATAAGGTTTACTGAAAATTAAAATGAACATTTTCAACCCAGAAAAGCAACAAATAGAAAACAGAAACAGAAATACTACAGTGGTAAATACATTTCTAACGTGAAGTACAAGAAAGTAACCAGAATTTGGAGAGACTAATTAGAATATTTAAGCTGAATATGTTAAATTCCCAGTTACAACAGACCTGAAGGTTATCAAATACTGGAAATTTCAGTAAGCTAAACATCAAGTATTTTATGTAATTCTGGAGGATTCATTTATAGAAATAGCAAAAACTGATTGCTTTTTATTGTTTGTTATTTGATATAAAAATAAGATTTGATTCACTACTTATAGCCTTTTTGCCACTAACACTAATTTTAAATGTAGGAATGTATGGGCACATGGAGAAAAGTAATCTTGCTAATACTGTGAAGGAGATAAAGAAGACACAAATGGACTGTTGAGGACTTTTCAAAGTTTGACTGATTTGTATCACAAATTTATTGACCATGTTTAAACTTATAAGCACATGAAAGTCTATAAAAATGCTGATAGGCTATGCATAATTGAGGAGTTGGGAGAAACTCTTGTTGTTGATATAATTCCACCTCATGAACTACATTTGTTTCACATTTCAACATGAATAACTGATGTTCTGTCAGCTGAGGAATCAACTAAAAAGTTCCTAGCTAGTAAAATTGTAAAAAGGCATGGTTACAATAAAGGAGGATTTGATAGACCAAACTGTCAAAAGTACTTTCTTGCTTGGATAAACTCATAATCAACTTCTTCTAATGATACTATGTATTGAGACTTTGATGAAATTTTCAAAGGCTATTGAATAAGTTATTAAATTTATTTTCATTTATATATTTACAAATATAATATATTGGTTAATATATAAATATATATATATATTTTTTTGGAATGAAGCTTCCAGAAGAAATAATCAAGAATGTCATAGAAATGTGAAACCTTCATCAATATCTGATGAAATACACAACTCACAAGATCTGTCTAGGTTGGAAATTTTACATCATACAGCCACACCTTATCAAGTTTCTAGAAACAAACTGTTCACAAAAATATAAACAAGACTATGAAAAGTTTTGCAGTTTTGGAGCTAAGTAAATACGACAGAGAAAAGCTTTGTAAAACAGTTGTAACCTATTTTAGTATGAGTATGGCTCTTTAAAGTTTTTTGCATTGATGTAAAAAAATGCAAGCAACCACAATTATATTAGGAGTTACTAGAAAAAAAATAGAGCTATAGAGCAAGGAAACGGTTGACAGAAGACTTGGAAAGTTGTAGGTTGTATTAGTCAGGAAAACATGAAGATGGGAGTTCTAAAGGGTTAAAGTGCGTGGAAAAAAACTAGATAAATAAAAGTTATTAGAGCATGCAGGGATAGATAAAGTAAACAAATGAGACTTTGCTAAATAATGAATTAAGTGAGAATGAGTTTTAGTTGATGGAACTAAGAATAAAAGATGATAGCTCATTTGAGCAGCAACCATGATAATATTTGTAGAAAAGAGAAAGATACTTACAACGATGGGAAAGAGACTCAAGCTTAGAAGATAGAGAGGGTCCAACAATGTTTACAATGCATGTTTTAGATCTTGAAGAGCATCACTAAAAAAACCAGCCCAAATTTGAAAAACAGTATTTCATACAGGGACAAAAAAAAGATTTGCAGAGATAAAGAATGGAATCAGGAGTAATATAATGACAAGCATAATAAAGAGAAGCAAACTTAGCAGATGCTAATTTATCAATCAATTGCATACATGGTTACCATGAAAGGTCAGCAGGAAACGATAATCCAAAAAGAGGTAAAGAAGAGGACTCAGTGAGAGGGTTGCTGTTCATTAATATTGGAATGTAAACAGTATTGCAATAGTTGTTTGCAGTAAATAAATGAGTTTTATTAGAATTAAAATTTTCAAGCCACTGCAAGCCCCAATCTGTTACAGAAGTGAGATCAGATTCAAGATCAGCCTCTTCTAAGCAATAGAAAAGAGAAGACAGGAGTAAAAAGTTGAGCAAAATAAGCAAAATGAGCTACTTTAGATGTAAGGTTGTCAGAAAGATCATTAATTTAGATAAGTAACAAAACAGGACCAAGGATAGAACATTGAGGTTACTGGAAGAACATTGAGGTTACATTGAGGTTACCCCAGAAGATACTGGAAATGAAGAAGAGTGTCGGCCTTCAAGGATGACTTTATTGAAGCAATTAAAAAGAAGCAATTTGATAATCGCAAAAACTTCCCCAGATACACCATATGAAGCAAGCTTTTGGAGAAGGCCAGAATGCCAAACCTTGTTGAAAGCTTTAGAAATATGTCAAGAGCAATAGCTCTAGCCTCATGATCTTTATCTAATGCACTATAAATTCTATCAGTTACAGCAGTTAGCAAGTCAGCTGTAAAGTGAAAGGATCAAAAACCCTATTAATTGAAGTTACAATACGGTTTTTTACGGTATGGATCTATTAAAATAACTTACTAGACAGTAAGTTATTTTGACTCAAGATGGGATGTGAGAAAAGGATGTTTAGAAATTACATCATATATAGTTAAGATTGGAGATTGTTTTAAATACTTTATAAAAATCACAACTTTA
This sequence comes from Hydra vulgaris, assembly GCF_038396675.1. NCBI lineage: Eukaryota > Metazoa > Cnidaria > Hydrozoa > Anthoathecata > Hydridae > Hydra > Hydra vulgaris. The sequence continues at coordinate 60,448,237 of NC_088932.1, read as the reverse complement.
AAACATTACATTGAAAACAAAATATTTAAAATTTAAGATTAATCTAGAACTATTTAAATTGCATCTATCTTGTTTATTTCAAGAGATATTTCAATTTTTATATAATTAGACTTCTTCTACATTTTAAAAACTTTTTTAAAAATGTAGAAGCTTTTTTTTTAAAATGAGCAAAAATCCAAGTAAGGAACAGTTTTTATTTTGTTCTTAATGAAATCCATTTCATTCCTAATGTATTGATGTCTTTTAACATATCTCAAATACCTTTTAGTTAAACTTAAAACACATAAATTAGAGCAGTGAATAAGATAAAAATAAAATAAATAAGATACAAACAAAACTAAAACATAAATAAAACAATTAAATGAAACTTTGAGTTTTTTGTAATTTTTTTAAAAACTGAAATTCTTAAAACATAACTACACTTCCAATCAAAGGCTGCTACATATATCCAAAATTGCTTTCACAATTTATTTGGCATAAACTGAAGTTTATTAATTTGATCACTCATTTCTGATGAATCTTTATTGATGAAATACTGTGTAAAATGAAAAAAATTTGATAATGATTTTCGACTCATTTATTTTCTAAAGTATATAAAGATTTTAATAAATATTAACGTTTATTATTTATGAATAACATTAATTTAAAGAATTTTGAACTTCAATAAACAAATATGAAAAAAAAAAATATCAAAAGCATTTTATTAAAACATGATATTATTGATAAAAATGATTTTAATAGTAACCTGCAAAAATTGAAACTTAAATACCTGCAGAGCATATCCAGTATGTTGATTATAAGAAGCCACTATATTGTCACCAGGATTTTTAGCTTTCTTATGACAAAGTAAAGCAGCACCTTGTTTAGTTCCTACCATAAATTTGGTTGGCATAGTAGGTTCATAGTCCAAAACAAGGCCACCCATTGGTTTATTTTCTTTTGAATTTTTAACCAAATAAAGCATTTCTGCAGGTTCAACCAGTTTACGAATATCCCATCAATAATTATATCCATCAATACTTGTGCTAAAACATTCAGTTCCTAAATCAAAGACAATGCCAAATTCAAGAAAATATTTAAAAATATCCAATGCACATCCAGTTAGCACATTAAAAAATTAGATATTTCTTTTTTTGAGCGCTTAAATCCTAAGTCACTGAACTTAACCTTAACTTAATAAAAAGGTTATGCTAATGGGTGACTTTAATATGGACTTACTAATCTACAATGAATCCTTTATTATTTCTGATTAACTTGATTCTTATTGTATCTGATTACAATGATGTTCTTACTTTTTTTTCTTAATACCAATTCAACCAATGCAAGTAACCTGTAATTCTAAAACAATTATTGATATCCTCTTTTACAATTTCCAAATTCCTGTACTTATTTATAGCAACCTAACAATATCAATTTCAAATCACAAGGCACAGTTTGTTGGCATTTCTAGTACTTCTATTAAAAGAAAAAAATTCATAACAACTAAATGATCATTTAAGGATTTCAATGGTAATGAATTTATTCAGCATATTTCTAAAATTGACTGAGAGTTTCATATTAAAAATGGTGATGTCAATGAATCTACGAACTTTTTTTTTAAAAAAATTAACACAGTCCTTGATCATTAAAAAAAATTTGAACTCAAATTCAAACCTTGGATCACTAATGGAGTTCTGTCACAAATTAAAGATAAGCTCTACAAAAAATATATATAATCTTAAAATTCTAGCACAGTAAGTCAACTATTCAATGAATTTAAGATGAATTACAGGAATAAGACTATTTAGGAACTTATTAGGAATTTCCAAAAAGTCATACATCTTCTTCTTTAACAAAAACCTCAACAATACAAAAAATACATGGAAAGGAATAAAAGAAATTATTAAAATCAAACCCAACACCAATTAAATTTTACATTCTCAAATCTAATGGTAACACTATCTCAGACAGTATGGCTGTTGCTAACATTTTTAACAACAACTATGAAACAATGCAACAGCCAAAAGTAAAATGATTAAAATACTCTACAAAATGATAAAAGTTTAGATGCAAATAGTATCCCCACATACCGTCTTAAACTTATTTCTCATATTATTTCCTCTGATGTTAAGCCTCTCTTGACCATACTGAATAATTCTTTTAATAAAGGTCTTTTCTAGATTTTTATAAGATAGCCAAAGTCATTCCTATTCATAAAAAGAGTTCTCTAATAGACCACTCAAATAATTGACTAATTTCTCATCAACTTAACATTAACAAAGTATTTGAAAACACCATGCACAAAAGACTCTATAGCTTTCTTCATGTCAAAATCAATTCAAAATCAATGTCTCAACAAACATCTCTACAATCATTTCAAAATCAATGTCTCTACAAACATCAGTATGGATTTCATAGCAAACACTTCACAACTCATGCACTTACTAAAATAACTGAAACAATAAGAAAAGCTCTTGACAATAAACTTTTTGCTTGTGAAGTGTTTCTTGACTTAAAGAAACCTTTTGAATCCGTTGATCATTGTATCCTCCTAAGTAAATTGGAACACTATGGTGTTCAAGGTATTGCTCTTTATTGGTTTTCATTATATCTTCTTAATAGATCGCAATTTGCCTCCATCACTGATGCCAAATCTTTGTCAATAAAATACTCCACAGGTGTATCTCAAGATCATTCTGTATTAGGACCATTGCTTTTTTTATTTTTATAAATGATCTTAACATCTTTCTAAAATCTTCAACAGCATACCATTATGCTGACAACACCAACTTACTCATAACAAATCATTAAAAAAAATTAACAAAAATATTAACCATGATCTTCTTCAACAGCTGCGCTATAACTAACTAAGTTTTAATACCAACAAAACTAAACTCATCTTTTTCAAATCAAATCAATCTTAAATATATAAAATCTAAACTTTAGTTTGAGTAGTCAAAAAATCTTTCCCACAGTTTGATTAAAATATCTTAGAATTAAAATTGACTCAAATCTTTTTCCTCTCATCTTAAAAACTTAGCAGCAAAATCGTGCAGATAAAATGGGATGCCAAAATTCTTCACTATGTTAATTATGAAACTTTACTCAAGATACCATGCAATTTTTGGATAACATCTAAAATATGCTTGTCAGGTTTGGGGACAAAGCTAACCTTGGACTTTTTTAAGATTATCTAATCTACAAAACAAGGCTTTAAAAATAATATACTTTTAATAATATCATTTTAATTCTGACGTCCTCTACTTTTTTTCAAAAATCTTTTGATAGAAAGTAAATGATCTTTGAGTAACTTTAAATTATCTACCTTAAATTGTTGTTTGGTAAAATACAGTGACAATTCACAAACCAATACAAAGTATCGTTAAATAACTCACCTCTTCATCTTTGATCACTTAACTCTATATCACTATTTTAAAACTGCCTTTTTGGCTATTTGTTAGAAAAATACTGTTGTTATTCAAAATATATTGAAAAATACTGATGCTATTGTTATTAGTATGATTATTATATGTGAAGTTCATATTATTTACATTTTAATAATATTTTTATTATTGTCATTACTACGTATTAATAATAATATTGTTTAATATTTATCCGTCAATATTACTATTATTATTGTTATTACTATTATTCTTGTTGTTATTGTTGTTGTTATAATTACTAATATAATCATTATTATTTTCATTACTATATTTAATTGTATTATTGTTATTATTATAATTCTCTTCGTTAAAGTTACATTAATATTATATGATTGCTATTATTATTTAATTGGTGTGTACATTAGATTAGTACATGTACTATTGGTAAATAAAGTTACATTAATATTATATGATTGCTGTTATTATTTAATTGGTGTGTACATAAGATTAGTACTCGTACTATTGGTAAATAAACATGAAATGTAAAGACTTTTATTTCATAATATATTTTTATTGTTTTTTGTTATTATTATATTCATATAAAAATAAATAGTTTGATTGGATTGTAATGCAATGGGTCAATTTTTTTTTTATGTGTTAAGATATTGGAAAAAACATGAATAATTTTTTCTATTAAAAAGTCTTTCGTAGATGCAGTGTTTAAAAAATGTTTACTAAAAAATAGTTTTACTAAAAACTCATCAAATTGGCACTTTTTTTCCTTATTGTAGCCTATGGTAACTCAATCATTAAAAAAGAATTAGACATAATATAGACTTAAAAATAAAACATAAAATTTGGTGTTACTTTTCTTACGGGCATATAAACAGGATAGATATAAGAAATAGTGTCTATCACTAGGAATTCACAAAAAAAATTCAAAAAAATATTGCTATTTTTTATCGCACATAATGCAACTAATATAAAATGAAATGAATTTTAAAAATGGTCAGCAAAAGTTGTGGGTGTGGGGTATATTTCCCTCATATTGCTCAAAAAAACAAAAATGAGTATTAATTTTTATGTGTTATAATCTTGGTCGTATAATTAATTGGTATAGAAATAACCAAGATATAAGTCTTCTTAATTATTTGCTTTTTAAATGTGTTATATTTATCTATAATCATTTTGGCATCCTAAATATCTCAATAAATAAATAAAACACTTCTTTGAAATGATCTAAAACATATATAAAAAGATGTTCTATACTACAACTAGTCAATCAAAAAAAAATTCTTTTTTTAAAACCATGCTTTATGCAAGCAGAATTCTATTGGCCTAGAAATTCTTTTTTTGTTATCTTTTGTAGAAGGAAAAATTACTGTTACGTTTTTAAATTTTTTTTTTATTAATTCAGTGTTCTTATGGGGAAATACAAATTAAATTTTTGTTAACTTAATTAACTTTTTTTGGTCAAATTTTTCCATTTCCTTGTATTGTCATCGAAAATGATTAAGTGTGCAAAATTTGAGCAAAATTGGTTGAGAAAAAAGCTTTCAAAAATTGATTTCAAATTTTGTGGCACACAAACATATATATATAGAAAGTAACCTTATATAAAGCATGGAAAAATATTTTAAACAAAAACAATATCAATTCCATTACAATAATAATCTACATGAGTTCAAATAGTATTAAAATGTATAAGAGCTGCCTTTGCTAAGAGATAAAAATATGGAATTTTATTGCAGGAAAGATCAGTTATAAGACATGTAAACAAATATTTATTAAAATTAAAAGTATTTCAGCCTATTCTACAATACTATTGTTCTATGAAAAATATGCAGTTGATAAACTTGTAATAAATTGAAACATTACAAAAGACATTAGAATATTTAAAAAATTATTTTCAAGTACTTTACCAATAAGATTTGTTGATGTATTATAAATTGTATAAATATGTATGAGATAAATTGTTTGTTAAGATATTTGGATAGGACAGAATCAAATTCTAAAACATCTGCAACAAATTGTGAGAATATAGGTGCATGTTAAAATATCACGAACATTTTAAATTTTATTTTGAAACTGTGATTTTTTTAAAATATGGTATAACTGTTGAATTAAAACTAATTAATAATTGCCACAACCTGTGCCATTATTATGCCTTTTAGCTATAGAAAGTCAAACAATACCAGACATTTGTAACAGTTGCAATGCAAACCCAAAAAATACCTAAAAATCTGACGTCAATTTTAAAAAAAAAAACTTAGATATTACCAGGGTTTCTGTAGCAGCTATTAGATATGATGTATCTAATCAAGCAGCTATAAGGTATGATGTATCTAATCAAGTAGCTATCAGGTATGATGTATCTAATCAAGCTGCTATCAGGTATGATGTATCTAATCAAACAACTATCAGGTATGATGTATCTAATAGATACTAGATATTATTATAGATACTAGATACTATTAGATAACTCATGCTTTTGCAAAAGATACTTTACTTTTTTTTTTTTTTAAACATCTTTGCTTCCAACAAGGCTGCAAGCAACCATTAATTAAAGTTGGAGGTTACTTGAAGAGAAAAGATGAAGATTGTAGAGCAAGATAACGAATGACAGACGACTTAAAGGACAGCAAATTATTTGAATCAGCAAATTCAAAAGAATTGATGTTTGAGCAAAAAGACTAGAAAATAAGAGTTTTTGGAGCACTTAGGAACAGTCAAAGAAAAAGGATGAGACTTAATTGAATGACAAGTAACGCAAGAATGAATTTTAGTAGATGGCACAAGAGACGCTAGCTCTTTAGAGCAGTGCCCATTATAGTAAGTAACATTACGACGATGTGATAATGGTTGGAGGTTGGCTGCAAGAGCAGATCCAACTATGTTTACAATGCGTTTTTGCACCTTGTCTAAAAGAGAAAGGGCATCATTAGAAGATCTGCCCCAGATATGGCAACAGTGTTCCATACAAGGCAAGATTTGAGATTTATAGAGATAGAGAATAGAATCCGAAGTAATAAAGTGTTGAGCTTGATAAAGAGATGCAACCTTAGCAGATGCTAATTTTGCAACAAATTTGATATATGGTTTCCAAAAAAGATCAGAAGTAAGGGTTAATCCTAGAAAACTTTTTATAGAAAAGTTTTGATATTTTTGTGATTACAACAAAATACAAACAAAGTAAAACCAAAATAATTAAAAACATTCGAGGTAAGGCTGAAAAAGCATCAATAAAAGATAATATTTAATAAATCTTCTTTGATTGCAGAAAAGATTTAATCTAAAATTTAACGGATTTAGTAAATGAGAGGGTAAGACAATAAAAAATACATTAGTTGCAATAAAAAAAAATCAAAATCCATGAGAAATAGCTGATAATCTTTGCTAATGAACTTTGGATATTGGAGACTCTTTAGTTGCAATTGGTACTCAACTAATTTAAACACTGGTTGATAAGGAGTAGTTATCCATAACATTAAAAACTGGGTTTAAAAATTGGGTTAAAAATTAATTTGGACAACTCTATCTGATTGATATTTTATAATTTAGCTTGATGAAAAAAATTTTCCAAAATTTAACTTTTTTGGTACTATTGGAAAACAAATAGGTAAGGTTACAAGCTTTTAAGTCAAGATAGTGAATTTCCTGTGAATGCCATAATTGAACTTGATTCTGAAGTTTTAAAATTCCTTTGATAGCATAGCGAATTTCCTGTGATTACCATGATTGAACTTGATTGTTTAAAATGTTTTACCTTAAATAACCTTGGAAAATAAGTTTAGAGTTGATTAAACTTATCAAAACAAATTATTTATTGAGATATTAACAAAAAAAAATTCATTTTTAATGCCATTTTATTTTTTTCCAAAGAAAGTTCAAGATTGTGAAATTTTCTTTTGAAAGAAATCTGGTCTGATTAAAGCGTTCAATTTGGATGGATGGATAAAAATAATTATTTTTATTGGCATATTCGGTATTATTGTTAAAGTTAAATTATATTTTATTATTTTTTTTTTTTATGTAAAGTATAAAAAAACTTTTTCTTTTTTTAAAAAAGAAACTTCAATGATAACTTGCTAACTTAGTATTATTATTAGAATTTATTTTAAACTATGAAAAGTTTTTAAAATGTTCCATTGGTTGAACGGAGGATCTTATAAATTTAAAAACCAAAAATAACATTTTGAGGATTAAGTGGAAAATATGCAAATAGATTTGTTGGTGAAAACTAAATACTGTTTTTTTTTTTTTTTAGATAAAAGTAGTATTTGAGAACAGCCAGATCAAAGTTTAGTCGTCAAAAATGACATTTGAGAACCAAAAGGATTCATAAGCTGAAATGCAGCGAAAAGATATTATTACAATTGCCAATTAAAAGAGGAAAAAACTAAGCTTGTGCGTAAATTAAATTGTATACAAAAACCGTGTATTGAATTTAAAATTGTATATAAAAAAAATTAAATTGTATACATACCACTCATTAAACAAAGCAGATATTTTTATTTAATAAAGATTTAGCTGAATAGTAAGCCTAATATTAGGATAAACAGAAACATGACTAAAAAATTTTTTGTTAACATCTCAATAAATAATTTGTTTTGCCAGCTCTAAACTTATTACTTTATAAAAGTTGTTTTGGTAAACTCTAAACTTATTTTCTAAAGTTTATGCAAGATATGAACAACTTGTCTTTGCACTTGGAGATCCTTTTAAGAATAGCAACACATAATTTTTATGTCATAAAATAGACATAAAAATTATGTTCAATTTTTATGTCTATTTTATGAGTAATTCCATGTCAAATGACTCATAAATTTTCAAAAATGTCACCCTATATTTCAAATATTGCTGATTTTTATATAGTTGAGAGTGATTAGTAAAATAAGATTTCTTTGAAAATTTTAGTCACTGGCTCCAAGAAGATCCTAAAATATGACCATTTTACTTTTAACAGATGATGGCCAGGTCCCTCTTGTCCCCCTCAGGATTGCAACTTTAATTTAGAGGTTACAAGTCACATAGCTTTAAAACATTTAATTTTTTTATTTAAAAATTTGTACCTGGCTATTTTCAGGGGTGGCAAGTCCAATGAAATGATCAGAAACGTAAAAAATTATTTTTAAGTAACTGTATTTATCAATTTAAACAAATTTAAAAAATTTTTTATATACCTAATTTTGATGCTCAAGAAACCTATGTAGCCTTAATGACATCAAAAAAAAAATTATTACACATCATTCTATGTTCATTGATATTTCAAAAAATAAAAAGATTTTTATCTGCAAATATATGGATTCTCATATATGGATAACGGGACAAGGTCCCCACTTTTGTAGCAGAATATTTAATTGATTTTTCACTACCTTCCAGACTACCTGGAGCTCTGAAAATTTTAGCATTTCTTTAGTGCCAATAAACGTGCATGTTAAAGTTGTTTTCAGGGCACAAGACTACTGGAAAGGTGGGGGGGGGGACTGGGTAAAGGGCCCACTTTTTTATAGCGGAATCTTGTGATAGATTTTTCACTACTTTCCAGACAAACTGGAGCTCTGAAACTTTCAGTATTTGAGTAGTCCTGATAAATGTGTGTTAAAATTGTTTCCAGGGCAGATGACCAGAGGTTTCATAAAGCCGGGGCATTAGGGGAAGGGGGTTGGTCCATAAGGCCAGAGTACTGGAAAAGTGGTGTACTAATGCCCCACTTTTCTCCAAACATTATTTTTTTTTTGCATTTTTAACAAAGTAAAGATAACTTTGAAAATATTGTCTTCAAACATTTTTTTAATATTTGTTCCATTCGGTTTTAGATCTTTCTGTATTCAATGATCTTTCTTTAATTATTTAAAAAAAGTACATATGTTTATAAGATTTTTGGTTTGCAAGTATATGGATTAAAAACAGTTATCCATCTAAAATAATGATTTTAACAGAGTTTTACATTGTTTAATTTAAAACTTTTTGAACTAAAAAGAAAACACCCAGAATAATATTGATCTGTCAGACAACAACATTTGAAGAATACAAATTGATGATATCAGAGGTAATAAACAAATTAACACCTTATTCCTACATTACAAAATGTCAAGCAAGATACCTAAGGTAACAAAAGGAAAAGTTGACAAAGACTGCTGTAATGTCTAAGTTGATTTTGCAGAAAACACGTTTGTGATTCAAAATGAATCCAAAGTTACCATTGGTGCCAAAGTCAATAAATGTTAACCAATTTATTATTTATTATTATGTTGCCCTCTATTTATTAAACAAAAATGACCAGCTTAAAGAAAAATGGCTTTGCTTTATGCCAGAAGATAATGAGCATGACATTTGATAATGAACAGAAGACATTTGATAATGAACAAAAGACAGAAGATAATGAGCATAACATGACAGTTGCTTTTCTGTATGAAGGTCAAATACAAATAGTTAATTATTTACAAGAAAATCATCCTAATATTTTCAAAGATTCTTTATTTTTCAGATGGTTCAGATGGTACAGTATAAAAACCACAAAAACCTTTACAATATCTATCTCCATAAAGATGATTTTGACATTGATGCAGAGTGGACATTTTTTTGCTACAAGTCATGATAAGTCACCATGTGATGGTATTGGTGGCACTGTAAAACGATTAACTGCAAATGCAAGTCTATTAAACCTGATAAATGACCAGATATTGAATTGTATTAAAATGTTTGAGTGCTGTGCAAAAAATATTAAAAGAATTATTTTTTTGAAGATTAAAAAAGTAAGACAGAATTGCGCAACACTTTGAAAAAACGTTTTCAGATAAGTAGAACAATCCCTGAAACTAGAAGCTACCAACAATTTAGCCCAGAATCTATAGATACTATAAGCTTTAAATGAGCAAGTGAAGATTTTATTATAACAGGCATGTTTTCTTTTTTCTAATATTCAAAGTATATAACCTATTCACCAAATCAACATCAATACATCGAAGTTTGGTGAGTTTGTTCTGTGTAAATATGATACGTTTCACTGGATTGGAACGATGAATGTGGTAACATTTATGCACTCGCACGGTCCTTTTTGAAAAACTTTGGCCATTTAGAGCAGATGAGTGTTAGTTTCCCATTACCAACATAATTTGTATCATTGATGCACCTGTAACAACAACTGGACGTATGTATACTTTGATTGTTGATGCTTCTAAGCAAATCTTAACGCAATCTTGAGACTTTGCAATTTTGTAAATAATTAAATAAATCTTAAGACTTTGCAATTTTGTAAATAATTAAATAAAACAGAACAAGTACAAACCAAAAAAAATTTTGAAGACAATATTTTCAAAGTTGTCTTTACTTCAAAAGTATTTTGAGAAAAAAGGTGGGGCATGGCCATAGTGCCTTGGGCCATGGACCCTCTTGTCTTCTGCCCTGGAAACAATTTTAACATGGTTTCATCAGGACGGAAGGTAGTGAAAAATCTATTACAAAATTCCACTACAAAAAATGGGGTCCTCCCCCCTCCTTCCTTAATGTCTTAAGGACCTAAAAATAATTTTAAAATGCACATTTATTCTTTTTTTTTACAGAAATGCTAAAATTTACAGAAATGCTAAAATTTTCAGAGCTCTAGCTAGTTTGGAATATAGTGAAAACCAATTGCAATATTCTGCTACAAAAAAGTGGGGACGATGCCCCGTTATCCATATATGGAAATCCATATGCAGATCAAAATCTATATATTTTTTGAAAGATCAATGAGCATAATGAAGTATAAGATAAGTATAAAGATAGAAAGAGAAACAATATATGTATGTGTAACAATTTTTTTTTAATATCATCAAGGCCACATGGGTTTTTTGAGCATTAAAAACAGGGTATATATAAAAGTGCCTGAATTTAAATTGAATTAAAATTATTAAAATTTATTTAACCTAACTAATAGTACTACTTGCTAAACGAATAGCACTATTCAATAAACAAATAGCACTATTTAGTAAAGAACTGTTTGCTTAACAAATAGTACTATTTGTTAAATTTTGTTAAAATTTGTTAAAGATCATTAACAAATAATACTATTCACTAAACTATGGTACCAAAGTTGAATAACTATTCACTATTGACTATACCTTTAATGAAAACACTATTCACCAGTGCTTACTCCCATATCCAATATTGGAAAATATGACCCACCATAATGCACCTATATTTTAACAAAGAAAAATATTTTTGTTATAAATTAAAAAAATTAAACAAAGTTGACTTTTCAGTTTCAGGGAAAACAAAATAATGTTATTTCATTACCTTGATCATTGATTTTAACAAATAACATAACACATGCCATAATGCTTAAATTATTAGAAATGCAAAATAAGTTAATACATTTAGTTAAATAGAAGTACACTCATAAGTAAAAATATACCAGTTTTAGATTGAACAAACTTAACATCAAAAATTGGATTTTGGTGACTTCAAGCAATAGCAGGGCGTTAGCCAGGAAAATATTTTATACCGCGTTTTTGCGATATTGGGAATTTTTATCATTATTGTTCCCCAAAATATTCGGAATTTTTATAGAAATTTTCCTTTTACCTCTAAAAGAAAAAAGATCATTAAATTTTGAGAATTTTAAACCCATTGGGAATTCCGCGCTATACGAGGCGCCATTGGGCTAGCTAACACCCTGAATAGGTGTAACTTAAAAAGGTGTAGAACCTTTATAATTAGATAACCTATATAATTAGATATATAAATATATATTTAAGTATATAAAGATGTATATAAAAATACACATGTAAAATACAAATATATACACATACATATATACATACGCACAAAACTTAAAATTTGAGCAACCAAATAAGATAAAAGCTCTTGTGACTTGTGACTAACTCATTTCAGAGTTCTTACTGTTCCAGAGGTTTTGTATCTCTTCTTCATTTTTGAGTGTCTTGACTAATTACTTATTAAGTAATTATTCAAGACACTTTTCAAGTGTCTTGAACAAATACTTACCTTGCCCATTATATAACTCACTGAATTTTTTTGCTTGTTTTATTTAACTCATATTTTGATAGTTTAAATGCCCTTTTTACTGAAATGTCAAACAGATTATTTAAAATCTAATTTGACAACATCTACTATTACAATAACTGTGGAAATGATGTATGGAAATAATGGAGATGATCTTTGGTTTTTCTTAAGCAACATAGCTTAATCATAAAATTATTATACATATTGGGTTCAATTTACTAGTTAAAATTGCATTTTAAAAACAAGTTTCTGAAATAAATTAAAATATTCATTTTTACTTTATACAAAGTTCGCCTTTTTAGCTCTTATGCTTGCAAAATAGTTAATTAATGCTGAATAGTTGAGTCTGCAAAATTGTTAATTAATGCTGAATGGTTGATTTAAGAAGCAATATCATTTTCGATGAAAATTTTTGTAAATCCAACAAGTCTGTAATAGCTTTCATTTTTGATGCGGTAGTGGTGTAGTGGTAAAGCGTTCGCTTCATAAGCAAGAGGTTCCAAGTTTGATTCCCACCACACCTCTGGTAGTACCACGCTCAACTTGTTTCTGAATCAGTTTAACATTTAATTGAGGGGGGGGGGGAATGGGTAGTTGTCCATCACCCTCCACAGAATGAAATTTGTTATTTAGTACATCGGCAAATAAAATTGGATCATTAAAAATACAACTATTATTTTTGATAGCTTTTATAAAATTTTTTACAGCTTTTTGATTATTAATATAACGATAAAGGAGTTGAGGATTTTTTTTGGGTCTTGTGAACAAGATTTATTTCATATTATTTTCTGGCTTTCAAAATTTCATAGTTAACTTGTGTGCAGCATTCTTTGTATAATAATTTTAATTTTTTTGTCACTCCAGTTTAAAGCACAATTTATAGCAGTATAAAAAATACAAATAGAATTATAAAAGGCTACTATGTTGTATCGATGATTAAAAGTGAATTTCTCAAAGAAAAAAGTTCTGAAAATTGTAATTCCAAACAAAAAATTGATTTTCCTATGAATAGAAGATGTTTATCAGAAAATATTATTTATAAATGCATTGTTTCCTCAAAAAAAAACTGATAAAAAATTTATTGGCATAACTGAGAGCAAATGGAAAGAATGTAACACCATCCACAAACAATCTTTTAAACATAAAAAGTACTCAAAGGAGACAATGCTATCAAAATATATATCGCAATTTAAAGAAAAAAATATTAGTTTCAAATTAAACTGGTGTATTCTAAAAATCGCACATGCCTATAGTAATATTTCCATAAAATGTATGCTATGTTTGCAAGAAAAACTTGAAATTATTACCTATTTGGATCAAGAAAATTTTCTAAACAAAAAATCTGAATTAATTTCTAAATGCAGAAGGGTCAAATCATTATATTTCAACCAATTTAAAGAAAACTTTGTGGGGCACCATCTCTGATTTTCCTGATTTTTACATATTGTTATGTGCATCATGTAGATAGATTAAATTTTAAATTTCAGACTTCCAAGTACAACGGTTCGGAAATTATAGCCTTACAAACATGACACAGTGGCCCCCCTCTATTCACAAATGGTCAAAACAGACTACTTTAGAGCTGTATAACTTTTTTCTCACTTTCAACAAGTGTCTCATTTTTTCTAGAACTATTTTCTGGATAGTTCTCTCTTTAAAAAAGTGGTTTTTATTAACTTGTGTTAAATTAGAAAAAAATTATGACCTCCTCAACTTTGGAAAAAATTATAAAATTGCTAAAATATGCCAAAATGAAACTAACTGTAGCATTATTCTGTTCATCCACAAGTCTTTACAGATAGCTTTTCTGATTAGCTACTGCTGTCTGCAATAAACGGGCAAAATATAGGCAGCTTGTTGCAGTTTAGAACTTAAATATATCTAAAAGCAAAATGTCCACTCGCCTAAAAAGTCCAATTTTCAGCCATTTTGAGATGCTTGTAAATTTTTCTAACACTTTGTTTTGATCTAAGATTAACAGCATATAAGACCATTAGACCTAACTATCTGAAAATGCAAACATTATAAACTTGTCAAATCCACACCAAAAATGCCAGCATTTTTAAATTCCCTATTTTTCAATCATCAACGGTTGTATGTGTTACTAGAAACCAGTGCCCCTCTAATCTGCCAACTGGCCTATGTAAAGGGTGCAACTAATTATAAGTCATTTCTTAATAAAAAGAAAGATATGGTTGGTTGTCCTCTCCTTGATCTGGTCTTTATAGTAGATAGGGGCACATATAAAGGGGGCAGCAACTTTTTAGAGACCATTATGGTTCAAATAAAGGTCTCTAAATTATTTTAGATATTTAGGTACTTAATACCTAAATATCTAAATTAATTTCAAAATGAACCGATTATTTCTTTAAATTCTATTTTATTAAAGGTAATCAGTGGTGTTTATGTGGTCTGGACCCCTCCTCCCCCCACTCACTAAGGTGAGGGTGATGGGGGAGGGGGTTTGGGATGGCACTAATTTAGGTCTAATGGTCTTATATGCTGTTAATCTTAGATCAAAACAAAGTGTTAGAAAAATTTACAAGCATCTCAAAATGGCTGAAAATTGGACTTTTTAGGCGAGTGGACATTTTGCTTTTAGATATATTTAAGTTCTAAACTGCAACAAGCTGCCTATATTTTGCCCGTTTATTGCAGACAGCAGTAGCTAATCAGAAAAGCTATCTGTAAAGACTTGTGGATGAACAGAATAATGCTACAGTTAGTTTCATTTTGGCATATTTTAGCAATTTTATAATTTTTTCCAAAGTTGAGGAGGTCATAATTTTTTTCTAATTTAACACATGTTAATAAAAACCACTTTTTTAAAGAGAGAACTATCCAGAAAATAGTTCTAGAAAAAATGAGACACTTGTTGAAAGTGAGAAAAAAGTTATACAGCTCTAAAGTAGTCTGTTTTGACCATTTGTGAATCGAGGGGGGCCACTGTGTCATGTTTGTAAGGCTATAATTTCCGAACCGTTGTACTTGGAAGTCTGAAATTTAAAATTTAATCTACCTACATGATGCACATAACAATATGTAAAAATCAGGAAAATCAAAGATGGTGAGCCACAGGCCATTGGTTGAAATATAATGATTTGACCCAGAAATGAAAACAAGTCCCTTTTAAAAAAATAAAAAAACAAATGATTTAACTAAAATTATCTAATTCTAAAGAATTATTTTCACAATTAATTAAAAAAAAATAATGTAGCGAAGTAAAATTCAGGTTGCATAATTCCTACAGTTATTATATAATAATTTAAAACAATTTCCAGCTCCCTGTAAATTAATTTTTTGACAGGATGAACCTACAGAAAAAGAGACAGAATATTAGATAAGTGTTTATACTAATTTGTTATTACTCTGTTCTTCATCATTATCTTTAAAATATACTAACTTAATTTGAATATAAATGTATATAATATATACATGTATATATATAATATATATACATTTATATATATATATATATATATAATAATAATAATAATAATAATTAGAGATTAAAGTGCCATTATTTACAACAATCACAATAGTGATGAAGTAATTCAGAAGCACTAAAACAAGTTGGCTATGAGTTTGAAAAAGCGTTTATAAAAAGTTCATATTTTAGTCTTTTTTTAAATGTTTCTAAAGAGGTTGAGTTTCGTGTGTTCATAGATAGACCATTCCAAATTCGAGGTGCAGTCATACAAAAAGAATTTGAGCCCAGAGAAGTTTTTTGTTGACGACGTGTAAGTTGACAACTGTCTAATGATCTAGTTTTTTGTTTTGAAGTTCGGACTTCTAGGAGTTCAAATAAATATGCAGGAGATTTATATAATAAAATTTTATATGTGATAACTGATATCTTATAGATTATTCTTTGATTTATTGGTAACCAATGAAGAGATTTCAGCAATATTTCTAAATTTAAATGAATAGGAGAATGGAAAACGATTCGAGATAACCTATTTTGAATTCGTTGGAGTTTTTTAATATTTTTTTGATAAGTACCAGATAAAAGACTGTTACAATAGTCAAGCTGAGTGTTAACAATGCCACATGCAATTGTATTTGCAGCTTCTTTAGTCAGACATGGACGAATGTAGCGAAGTGCACGAATATGGTAATTGCAGGATTTAATAGTGTTGTTTATGTGCTTGTCCATAGAGAGCGATGAATCTAGGGTGACGCCAAGGATTTTTACTGAATTTATCGTTGTTAGTGTTGTTCCAGAAATAACAATTTTTGAATCATTTTTATGCTTGGTAATTTGTTTTCTAGATCCAAATAAAACAGCTTCTGTTTTATTTGGGTTGAGCAGAAGTCCATTTTCTAGAAACCACTTCGTTACTGCATCAGCACACACATTGATTTCATTAATGCTATCTATGCCTGGGTTGATGACAGTATAAAGTTGGGTATCATCAGCATATTGATGATGATTGGTACCAAGTTTAGCTATAATACGATACATAGGTGAAACAAACATGGAAAATAGAAATGGGCCTAATACACTACCCTGTGGTACTCCTGTTGAACTTGCTATTAGTCTAGATTTTGTTGAACCAATAGAAACAAAAGATTTTCGAGAGTGCAAGTATGTTGTCAGCCATTTTAGTGCAATATCTGTGACACCAAATTCATCTTTAATACGGGAAATCAGCAGGCTGTGATCAACTGTATCAAATGCTGAAGATATGTCAAGAGATAGGAGAATAGTGTTCAAAGCATCATCAATGTTTAGCAGGATGTCATTGCATATCTTTAATAGTGCTGTTTCGGTTGAGTGATTTGATCTAAAATCAGATTGTAAAGGATTAAAGTTAATAGATGAAGTTACGTGTGGAAGAAGACGAGATAATGCAAGCTTTTCAAGAATTTTGGAAATTGTATTGAGATTTGATATTGGGCGTAGATTTGATAAGTCAAATTCTGCTAGTCCTGATTTTTTGGGAATTGGTGTTATTTGAGCAACTTTATATGAGGCTGGGAAAATTCCAGATTTGAATGAGAGGTTAGCAAGGTGAGCTATAATTGGACTGAATATATATATATATATATATATATATATATATATATATATATATATATATATATATATATATATATATATATATATATATATATATATATATATATATATATATATATATATATATATATATATATATATATATATATATATATATATATATAATCATGATTGTGAATTTTTAATAAAGCGGAGACTACGGAGTTCATAATATTTTGATACTAATACAAATAATAACAATAATTTCATAGGTCTGCGTTTTATCAAGAAAGTCTAATTTTGAATCATCTTAAATAACGCTAACCGTTGAATTTATTAGCATAAGTATATAAGAAGCCGTGATCACTGTGCTCTCCTGAGACCGCCAGGGTGAATTTTGGTTTCCTCTATTTTTTTTGTTTAGTTTTTAATATTGGGTTTAATTATTGTGTTCCAAAAGACGCTTGTATTGCTTCCATACTTGATTGTTATAGTGGTCAGCACTTTCTCCTGCCTGCTCAGTATATACACCAAGCCCAAACTGACTATGGTGAAAAAAAGGAACAAGATGACATACTAAAATATGAACTTTTCAGCTAATATTTAATTGGTTCTTAAACTTTTCCAGAAGATGAAGCTGCAGATTTTCGAAAGCTTTTTTAAAATCTAAAACTGATTCAGCAATAGATACTCTAATAAACATACTAAAACCTTTTGTTTTAATAATTGAAAATTTTTTGAAAAAAGACAGCTAACTACATGTTAAGGAAGTATCATGATTAATAGTATAGAGGCTGCACTTAGAAGGTTAACTTCTTAATTATCTAGTTTATCTAAAAGTCTCTGTGAATGGTTACCATCCAAACCAGCTTTGTGGTAACCTCGAAAGATTATAAAATTCGACTTTAGCCACGAATCAAAATCAGTCCACAGTGTAATTAATCATTCAGTCGCTCATTCAAATTTATTGACTGGCTCAAGGTCCAATATAATAAATGTACAATGGGTAAAGTAAAGTGGATTAGAATAAAACAAAGACTAACGCACTTGAATATAAACAAAACCCAAGGAAAAAAATAAATAAATAAAGATAAGAAATTAAGGTGTTATAAATATAATTCAGTTCTCAATTTAAACATCAGTGGAGACTGCAAGAACCTATCTGAGTTAACAAAAGCTTTTATGACGAGGTTCTCACTGTTCTGCAGTAGTAACAATGAGGAGTATTGTTGCTTGCGAATAACAACATAAAGTGAATGGGCATCTTGTTTCACAAATAATTCACAAGCACTGTCCCATCATAGATTGTTTAAAGTGCACTATTATATGCATCCCATAAAAGATGGAATGAGTCTTTCCTCCAAAGATACCACAATTGACATCCATAGATTGGGCTGCAAAAGGCATTTAATAACATGATCTTTGTTTGTATTTGTGTAAAGCTGTACTTTCTACGGATGAGGTTAACTTTAGCATACATAGAGCGCACGTGTTTTAAAATATCTTTGTCATCCTGCATACCATTTGAGATCAAATGACCCAGGAATTTATACTGACTAGTGTATGTGAGAACCTTGCCAAATAATGTGAAACAAGGGCTATTTATATGGGGTTTATAAATTTTAAAAAACATTATTTGAGACTTAATATTGTTATAAACAATATCATGTTTCACAGCATAACTGGAGCGTAAGTCAAGTAAGATCTGGAGACCTTTGGCTGAGGGTGCACACACAGGGCAATATCATCAGCATAAAGAAGATGATTAACAAGAGAATGTATCAAGCCACTGCCTACAGTAGTTTTATTGAGTAAAATACAAAGATTGTTAATATATAGAATATTAATAGAAGAGGAAACAGTACAACCTTGAGTAAAATTTTAAGATTATTTGAGCCATGTGATAGATAAAAATTTAAAATCTTGTAAAATAAAAATTTGCATAAAAGTGCTATGGGTTTTCTTAAATCCAAAATGGTTGGGAGTCCCAGTGAAACTTTCATAAACGCGTGAGACAAAAATATATTCTAAAATTTTGGAGAAAATTGCCACCAAAGCAATTGGACGATAATCAGCAGAATCGGAGATGTTACCATTCTTATCTTCAACAACAGGAGAAATAACAGAGTGGGAAGCGCCAATTGGCATGTATTCATGGCAAAGCATGGAGGAAAAGCACAATGACAAAATATAAAAGTAATTTGGTCTAGCATAGAGACAATGCTCCAACTGGAGTCCAAAATGGTCAACTGCTTCTCCACAGGACATATGATTTATGATAGATTGGACTTCATCAGGAGTGACAAGATAGGCATCATCTTTAAGAAGATTACAGTGTTTAACTATAAAGTTGTCATTTATATTGCTTATTGGCTTGACTGAGTTGAACAGGGTGGAATTGTTATTATACTTTATGTGGCATACATTATCTGGATCTGAGGCAGAGTCAATAGAAGGTGGAAGACTACATTTATCGAAGCGAATACAAGTCACGGTAGACCAGAAAACTGGTATAGTTCTTATTTGCTAAACTGTTCGCCAGCTATTCTGCTTTTATAGTGTTTTAATATTTTTACAAACATAGAAGTAATATCAATATGAATGTGTAACTCTGGTGGAGGAATGAGATGATCTACTAAAATTTCAAGAGGTTCATCACGATACACAACTCTAGAAGAAATACAGCTTTTAAACTCCATTATAAGTTTTTTTTGCATCCACCTTCACCTTCATGGACAGCTAAATAATTTTAATAAAACTGTATTAGTTATGGGAAAAAGTCAATCAAATGCAACAAACATTATTTTGGAACTAAAAATTTAAAATCTATTCTTGAGGAAAGAATGAACAGTAATTTTGAGCCACAAGGAGCAAAGGAGTTGCAAAGAAAGTTTAGAGCCCAGGATGTTAATACATTTATGGCAGAGGCAAATTTTATAAACAATCTCTTATATAAACAATTTTTATAAACAATCTCTTATATTGAACTGTGAGAAAATAGTTTTGGTGGGGCTGAGATATTTGCATGGATTGGACTTGATCATTGAAGTGGGAGTATATTAAACAATCGGCTGAAGCTATAAACAATATTTATGGTTCAGATGATCAACAAAAAATTAAATATTGACAGTCTTTTTGATGAGATGTTAAGTACAAAAACATTTTTTGCATCAAAAAGGAAAGAATGAAGTTCATTGAATGTCCAAATCACTTAAGTTGACAAATGGATTCAATTATTCAAGCATTTTCAACAAAAATGAATTGAGTTACCTAATCTGGTAAATGTTATAGAAAACATTTTGTGTTTGAGAAGAACATCTGCACCTGTAGAGCGTATTTTTTAAAACATAAAAATATTTGGTCA
Source organism: Hydra vulgaris (assembly GCF_038396675.1). NCBI lineage: Eukaryota > Metazoa > Cnidaria > Hydrozoa > Anthoathecata > Hydridae > Hydra > Hydra vulgaris. The sequence goes on along the minus strand of NC_088932.1, from coordinate 60,427,500 downwards.
GATGACCGAAGCCTTTTAGAGGAGTCCACGGTATGTTCATAACTGTACTGCAAGTTGAACTTTGGCATTACATGCTTACTTTTTTATGAGAAAATTAAAATAAATTATAACTTGCTAGGAAAAGTACATTTTACTGAAAAGTATAACTCATATAATAACAGTGAATAGTTTTTTTCTCGTATTTATTTTGTTAGACTAAACAAATAATAAAAAAAAATTTTAGTGTTGTTTCTTTGCTTTAGATTCCTTCAGCAGCTGAACAATGGACCAATTAAGCTCTTCCTTTGTATATACTTTCATGAAACCTAGTTACAGGGTGCCATGTTTTTTGAAGCACAAATATAACATTTCTGTCTTCTTCCTCACTCTCTGGTCGTTTATTTTAGCATTTTTCAACACCTCCCAATCTCTGCCCCCACAAACATACACCGATACCTCTTTGTAAACACCCCTCCCCAATTTTTTCCTTCTCCCATTTGAATTTTGAAGTTTAAAATAAAAATTTATATATATATATATATATATATATATATATATATATATATATATATATATATATATATATATATATATATATATATATATATATATATATATATATATATATATAACGCTTAATTAACGTAAACACAACGCCAGATTTCGTGTTTTATAATGGGTAATTACCGTTATATGATTGCAAATGATGGGAGTAATTTTTCAGTAATTCTCTCTTCACATAAAAAGGTTTTAAGCAAATATTTAATTTCATCACTTGGAAGCGAATTTTTGCAATTTTAAAAACAAACACAACTATTAATAGTTTAAAATTGCTGAAAATTTAACTCTTTTTATAAAGGTTTTCTTATGGTAATATGTTTGTTCAAGTTTGTTGTGGCAATTTAACATTGCATAAAATACTTATCAAATCAACTTTACAAGTAAACTGCAGCTAGAAAAACACTTTACTCATGAGAAAACAGTACATGAGCACAAAAATACGAATTTTTTAAACAACTGAAGTGACATTTTTTTTTTTAAATTTAATTTTGTTATTTAGATGCCCCAAGAAGACCCAACGGTCTTGTCACAGAGCACCGCGGAAGTGCATTTAACTATGAAATTCACGCCTCTTTCCTTACCGTGACGCAAATATATGTCCAAAGTTCGTTTCAAACCTTGATCTCCTGCTTCTAAAGCAAGTGCTCTAACCACTGCGCCACGGCCGCATTGACTTTAAGAAATTTTTGGTTGATCTTCCAGAGATCTTTAAAGAAATAAATATTTAGGCGATTTTCCAACCAGTGATAAGAAAGAGAAAAAATATATTCTTCACTTTAGGTTCAGAAGATAAACCCCTTGGTAATCCCAAAGAGAAGTTCAGAGTTAATTTCGTTTTTGAAATAGTAGACAATGCAATTAGCGCAGTAAATGAGCAATTCGCGCAATTGACTGAAATCACTAAATCATTTGGTTTTCTTTATAGTATAAATGTCCTCAAGATGAAGAGTTCAAAAGAACTAATGATTTTTTGTATTAATTTGGTAAGAGCATTTTAATCAAACGCAACATTATCTTTGAAAACCCCCATATTTTGAAAAAGACAATGACGCAACTGCTTCTCGCTTAAAGAAAGACTTGAAGAACTTGATAAAAATTTTGATAGAAAAAAAAACAGCCTTGCGACTTAAAATAAAAGTTCTTTTAAAAGAGTTTTCAAAAATAAAGTCCAGGAAGGTATTGTTGGATTGAAAGAAAGAACTAAAAAATTCCAGTAAAGTAAAATAAATAAACAAAATGTAAAACAAAATAGAAATTCTTTACACCACCCCTTGGATATCTGTCGCCCAAGACAAACTATCTCTTTTGCCCGCCCCCCAACCCCCTCCTATTCGGCGGCCGTACGAAAGAGGCGGGGTTCCAAAAACTTGCTACTCAAATAAATGACAATCAAATAAAACTTTGATTTAATCCTACTAGTATTGTAATTTTAATAGTATTGCAAATGAAACTTTTTAAACTTTGTATATATTTTTTTTTAACTTAGTTAAAAAAATTAAGTTTTTAGACATGTTTTTCCAAGCTTTGTTGCATCAAAACTAAGTTTTACAAAAAATAAAAAATAAAAATAAATTTTTATTAAAAATCAAAAGTTTGAAAAACGCATTAGTAGTAGGAAATATTTATTTATAGAAAGAAATTTAACCACAAAAAATCAGTTGAAATAACAATATCGGACAAAATTAAGTACTGTTATATGTATTCTCTAGAGTAACAACAATTAATTTATGTTTTACATAACTTTTTTTTCATGTCTTCTAAGATCCATATATAAAATTTGGTTTCATATAATTATGCTTTGTAAATATATAAAATTGTTATAGTATCACATTTAACTTTATTTTAAAACTTTATAATGTTTTATAATGTTTTAATTGAATCATTAAATAAATAAATGATATTAATATAAATGGATGGTTAAGCGCCAAACCAGCCTATACAACAAAGTTGAAAAAAATTAGCTTATATTAAGAAATGATTTATGTAGTGTTTCTTTGCAAACACCAAAATACTATGATTAAAGTTTTTAAGTCCACTGAACTGCAATTACTTTTAATTTTTTCGTGCTTTTTAGCGGCTTTTGTTAAAGACATAAACTTTGCGTCAAATTATCTCATTTCAGCATATTCGTTTTATTGGCTGGTTTGGTGCAAAGTCATCCAATTGAGATATTAAAATTAGCTTGCATACTAATAGCTTTTCATTAATAATAGGTGTTCAACGCAATAAACTAATTCACGAAATTCATCGTTATTTTTCACGAGATGCAAAAAAGCTCCCCTTGGTACTATATGGAATGTCGGAAAGACAAAAACTACCAGAAAATACAGTGAAATTTATTCTAGCTTCTTTAAAAACATTGTCTGGATAGACACAGCATGTGGAAAGTTACAAACTTTAATAAGAAACCTTTGTTAAATATTAGGATTGGCTGTTTATGATTCGAAAGGTGATTTTAACATAGAAGTATTTGTTGAAAAAGTTCACAACTATTACATAAATGGAAAAACTTTGTATATTTTTGATAACATCGACGATGAAAGTGTTAAAAGTTTGAAAATGTACATTTCAAGGAAACCGAACTCATTTACATTAATTACCTCCCAATAGAGAGGGTGGTCAAATAATGTAAATAATATGTTTGCTGATGTTTTTTCTTATGAAGATGCATTCGTTTATTTAAAGAATTTTATTAAAGAATACACCGATGAAAACTTAAATAACTTACTTAAAGAGCTTAGTTATCACCCGTTTGCTATAACCAAGGAGGTATAATAGCTTAGCTGGATGCAAACAAAGCCGGAAATGAATTAAAATTGCATTAAAATTATTTTTTGCTTGCCTGTTCAGCTATAGGTTAGTTACGTTCTTTAAAAATGTTATTTCGGCCAGGAACTTATTAAATTCCTCCAGGATTTTATTTTGTGTAGGAGTAGTTTTATCGGATTTTATTTTGTGTTGGAGTATTTTTGTCGGATTTAAAAGCAAATATAGAAATATAAAATTTATTTTTGAAAATCCAAAAAAAATACTACCAAATTCTTATTTGGACATTTATTAGTTAAATTCTAATCTAGAAATTTATTATTAGTCATTCAAAAGCACAACAAAAAAATAACAATAAACTAACTCTAAATATTGTTTACGAATTTCTTAAACTTCGATCTTTCGTTTATAACGTTTTGAAACAATTTCATTGGATAATTTTTGTTAAACGTGGAATGTGATTTGTTAACTTTAATTATGATAATTACGCAGTGTTTAATAGAAAACTATTTTACTACAAAGACTGTTCCTTAAAAATGACGTATTTTAACTTCGTTCTCACTCCAGTCTTTGATAATTCCTTGCTAAAACGCAGGCAATAGAATATATAAATAAACATAAAATTTCGATAAAAAAATATATTGATCTATATAAACTGAAACCTATAGAAATATTAGACTCTGATAACCTTATTCCAATAGAATTACTAAACTGTTTATTTTATTGCGATGGTCAAAATATAAGAGAAGAATTTATAATCCAAATGTTAAATCAAATGAAAATAAGCGATGAACTTTTAATAAATAAAACCGTTGGTTTAATAATTAATTATTCGTTACTAAATTGTTTCGGTGATAACAAATATTCAATGCACGAACTGACACAGCTGACGTGTAGATGTTTTCAAAATAGAATTTCAACTACAAATACGTATCTTAGTTTAATTGAAAATTATTTTAGATTTGAATTGAATGAAGTAAAAGATCACCTAGATTACGGAAACTATTTTGTTTTCCATTTTATCTGTATGTTTCGCACTAACGGAATAAAAATTTCAAAAACATTCCATAATATGACGGAATCTATATATGAATTATTAGTATGTAAAGGCTTATTTGAAGAAGCAATCGAAATATTAAAAGCTATTCAAAGTATTAATACATAAATTTATGGTGAAAATAACGAACTCACGCTTGCTACAAAAAGTAATATCGCAAACTGTTTTTACCGTATGGAAAAATATAGCGAAGCGTTAGACATTTTGTATTCTTTTGATAAAATACGAACTGAAATTTTAGGTATCAGCCATCCAGATACAATGAGAACAAAACATAATACCGCAAACTGTTTGAAAAATATGGGAAAATATAAGAAAGCTTTAGAAATTTATTATTCTGTTGATAAAATACGAACTGAAAGTTTAGGTATCAACCATCCAGATACAATGAGAACAAAAAATAATATTGCAATCTGTTTGAACGCTATGGGAAAATACAACGAAGCTTTAGAAATTTATTATTCTGTTGATAAAATACAAACTGAAATTTTAGGTATCAACAATCCAGATACTATGAGAACAAAATATAATATCGCAAGCTGTTTGAACGCCTGGGAAAATATAACGAAACTTTAGAAATTTATTATTCTGTTGATAAAATACAAACTGAAATTTTAGATATCAACCATCCAGGTACAACGTCAACAAAAAATAATATAAGAAGCTGTTTGAAAAACTTGAAAAACGAGTTGTTTAATTAGTTAAATATAGTTTAATTTTATATTTCTATATCTAAGCTTTACTATTTTGTTAATAAAAAAAAATGTTTATTCCTATTTTTAAAAGGAAGCACCGTTAAAAATGTTTCAAATTCTACTATATAATTTATTATTTTTATAATTTATTAGAATTTCAGTTGCGCATTTTCAAGTAAAATTGAGATAAGTTTGTTATCTTATTAATAGTAAATATATGTTCATATTCTATGAGTTGTATGTTATATAGATTATAAATGAAGTTTAAAACTTTTTTATGGTTTAAACTTATTTTACTTTTTGCATTTTAAATATCTATTTTGTTTAATTTATGTTTTGCTGGGGCAATATATATATATATATATATATATATATATATATATATATATATATATATATATATATATATATATATATATATATATATATATATATATCTTAGGGTGATTCAAAAAACACCCTAATATATATATATATATTAGTTTAACTAATATATATTAGGGTGATTCAAAAAACACATTTTTTTTGAAATTGTCTGCTGCCATCATGATGGGTCTTAAAAAAAGTGAAATGTTTTAAAATTTCAAAAATAATAAAAAAAATTTATGGAAAGACAAATTAAAAAAATTTATATGAAAAAACTATGAAAATATGTACTTTTTTATTATTTTTGTTAAAAAATGATAGTTTTCAAGCCATAAAAATTAAATTAGTAATCTTTATATAAATGAATTATTATTTTTTAATTTTTATAAAATTTCACTTCTTTTGAGACCCAATATAATATGCTTTTGAAGAACTTTTTTTTTCAAAATATTAGGGATCCGTCTGATGTTTAAGGGTCTTGAGCGACCCCTAAAACTTTTTTTTACTCAAAATTTTTTTAAATTTAGTATTAATTTATTACATAGAACATATTTAGGGTGTGGCAGCAGACAATTTCAAAAAAGTTGTTATTTGAATCACCCTAATAAATATATATATATATATATATATATATATATATATATATATATATATATATATATATATATATATATATATATATATATATTAATTTTTAATGTTTCATACATATTAACTTAAAAGGGAAAAGTTATTAACTAAAGTTATTGATTCTAATCTAAACCAATGGGTTTTTTTTAATCTAATTTAACTATGCTGAATTAAATTATGTTTATATAAATCTGGTGGGAATAAGGGAAACAAACCTTTGATCAATCTTTTATTTAAAATAATACAGCAAGATTTGAGAAATGTTATACCGTCTAACAGGGGCTAAAGTACTTTTAAGTAAATAAATTTGTTTAAGATTCTTATTTAAAACATGTTTCTAAATTTAACTGAACCTAAAAGCATATAACTAAAAGTGAATGTGACAAATTTTTAAATGCGTCCTTTTTTTTAATAATCAAATTTGAAAATCGTTATTTGTAGTTTGAAACAAAGTAAGTGGCAAAATTTAACAAAATTTAACTGAAAAAAAAAAAAAAAAAAAAAAAAACGTGAAGTCTCAGTTATAGTTTAATTGCAACCAAACTTAATCGTCAAATTGAAGTCTCTACACCTTTTTAAGATGTAATTGAGAACATGAAAGTTGTATTAAAGAAATCGTAATATGTAATTGAGAAATACAACAATGAAATGACATCATATATTGAAATAAGAAGAAGAAATATGAAAATTTAATTTTTTGCTTTTTTTCAAAGTGTTATTCAATAAAATCCTTTTAAAAGCAGAACATTATTTTAACACTTACTTTACACAAGCATAAAAATACTAGGCCGCACTTGGCCGCATATGTGATCTACTTTAAATTACACTCTCATATATATAGATAAAAATTTACAACCGAATTTTCTGTGCACACTTGAGCGCAGTAGTTGCTTGGCTTTTTGTTGTAAATGATACCCAATTGTTGATTTTGCTTTAAAAAGCTGAAGAAGACGCCTAAAGAACAATGATAATCATTTAAATCTTGTTTGAATAGCACTTTTAATGTTATTGTGAAAAGTTATCAAGCAATTTATGAAGAAAGATGGTAAAAATAACATTAAAAAATATTAGCATTCACCGCGAACGGACGTGTTTTTTTTTTACTTACTGGTTATCAAAAAAAAAAATTTCAAAATGGCAACTAAAAATTTTACATCTGCACAATTAAAAGATATTTTGGAAATTCATAAAAATACTATTATGAAGATGTTAAATGATAGAATTGAAAAACTTGAAAACAAATTAAACTCAGTAATTGACGAGAACAAGGAACTAAAAAAGGAATTACGCGAACTTAATAAAGCTGTTGAATTTGTGAGTAATAATTATGATAAAGTAGTTGCTGATCATCAAACATCAAAAACATCATTGATAAATGAATATGCAAATACTAACATAATTAATAAATTGGCAGAACTTGAAGACAGAAGTCGACGCAACAACTTAAGATTCTGTGGGATTAAAGAAATTGAAAATGAAAGTTGGGAAGACAGTGAAAATAAAGTAAGGGAGTTTTTAAATAATAAACTTCAGCTACACGGAAACTTTGAAATTAAAAGGGCGCATCGAGTTGGCAAAAAATTACCTGAAAACAATAGAAAATAGATCGGTTGTAGTAAGATTTCTTAACTACAAAGACAAAGCCACGATATTAAGAAAATATACGACAATGAAATTAACTCAAAAGGTTTATATAAATGGAGATTATAGTGATCATACGCTGGAATTGCGGATAAAACTCCAGAATGAGGCGAAAGATTTTAGGGCAAAGGGTAAGTACGCTAAAGTTGTATATAATAAATTAATCACACGGGATTTATAAAAGAAATTTTTTGATCTCATTTCGAATATGAAAAAACAAAAATTAAATGGATTCTAACAAAACCTTAAATTTTGAGTCTAGTTTTTATAATTTTAATAACTAATGATTTCTTATTAGACGAGGAATCTGATCCTGATCTTAATTATTTTACTGATTCTGATGCTTTGCAAAATAAATGCAACTACTTTTATACCCATGAAATTAAAGGATTTCTTGATCAAAATAATATTAACACAATTCACATTAATATTCGAAGTTTAAAAAAATTTTTTGAAATCTTTAGTAATTTTATTGAAGAAATTAGTAATCTTATTAATATAATCTGCTTAACAGAAACATAGTGCAGTTCGGATGACGTAAATACTTTTACCAATTTTGAACTGCCGGATCTTAATGTAATTTTTGAATCTTTTAAAGAACAATTATCTCTAATTGATTGGAGCATTATTAGCACTTCTGATGATACAAACTTAGTTTATAACTCCTTTTTTAAAACTTTCGATGATATTAACGACACTAATTTCCCTGAAGCTAATTTAAATCTCAAAGCTAAAAGTATTAAATTGCCTTGGATTACAAAGAGTTTGCGGAAAGGCTTAAAAATTAAACATAAATTATACATTAATTACTTAAAATGTAAAACAAATGATAATAAAATTATATATAAAAATTACGCTAAACTTTTTGTAAGCCTCAAGGAAAAACAAAAATAAAAGAATAAATGTTATTTAAATTTACTGGATAAATTAAAATTAGATTTTAAACGCACTTAGTTTATAACAAGAGAAATTACTGGCAGCAAAAATATACATCTCACTCTTTGCCAAACACGGTTTAACATAATAATGAATTTTTATATGATAAAAAACAAATTACGGAAGAGTTTAATAAATATTTTGTGTCTGTAGGACCAAACCTTGCAAAAAACATTCCTATAGCAAACAGTTTAATGAATGATCTATGTTTACCTCTAAACTTTTACTTGAACTCTTTTGAATTATCTTTTGAAGAGTTTGAAATTGCATTTAAATTAATAAAATATAACAAAGCAGTAGGCCCTGATGGTATTAACGGCAACATTATTATAAGTTCATTTGATGTTTTAAAAGATATACTCTTTAAGATTTTTTCGATATCAATTAAACAGGGAATTTTTCCACAAGCTTCAAAATTAGCAAAAGTCATACCAATATTAAAAGGTGGTGACGTTGAGAATATAAGTAACTATCGTCCAACTTCACTACTTTCTGTATTCTCTAAAGTTTTAGAAAGAATTTTGTACAATAAAATTTATAATCATCTTACTATAAACAATTTATTATACAGCAATCAATATGGATTCCAAAAAAACAATTCCACTGAATAAATTTACAAGAAATATATCTGACTCATTTGAAAATTCTCAATTTACTTTAGGTGTTTTCAATGACTTGGCAAAAGCTTTTGATACTATTGATCACAAAATTCTTTTTAAAAAGTTGGAGTGGTACGGAATTACTGGAAATATATTAATTTGACTAAAAAGTTGCCTAAATAATGGGAAGCAATTTGTTTATGCGGATTTACATATCATCTAATTTGTTAAATATTTCATATGGAGTTCCTTAAGTATCCATATTAGGACTCCTCCTATTTCTAATATTTATTAATGATCTACCAAAAGCTTCTAACCTACTGACAATTGAGTTTGCTGATGGTTCGAACTTATTTCTTTATCATAAAAACATTTTTACACTTTTTAGCAACATGAACATTGAACTAGCCAAAATTTTCGAATGGTTTAGGTTAAACAAACTATCATTAAATATTGATAAAACTAAATGGATTCTTTTTCATCCTTATCGTAAAAAGCACCAGCTGCCTAGCAACTTACCCTTTCTTTCTATCGATAGCATTATTATTAAAAGATTTCTAGTGACAAGACTTTTAGGTGTATATATCGATGAAAACCTTAATTGGAAAAAGCCACATTGCTAATTTATGCAATATTTTTTCAAAGAGTATAGGCATTTTATAAAAAATAAGAAACGTTCTAGACAAACATACCTTAATTTAATTATATTATTTGCTAATTCATTGCCATATTAATTATGCAAACATTGCTTGGGGTAACAATTATAAAAGTAAACTTAAACCTTTCTTGGCAACTGAAGCATGTAAGACGCCTTATAAATTTCAAGGACCGTTTTGCTCACGCTAAGCCACTTTTTTATGATATGAAAGCACTCAATATATACGAGTTAAATGTTTTTAATATTCTTTGTTTTATATATAAATGCAAGACCCACCTATCACCCGTTTCCTTTCATAACTTGTATTTACAAAGACATAGAAATAAATATATTTTAAGGAACGATAATTTAATTCGACAACCATTTTCTCAAACTAATTTTGGAAAAATTTTTATTTCATTTCGTGGACCATTTTTATGGAATAGTATAGTTCTAAATACTTCTAAACATTTTTCTCAAGAATGTAATTTTGATCCTTTTAAACAAAATCGTAAAAATTTCATTTTTCCAACTGAAAATATACACACGTCCCGGGAATCATGAGAAACTGTCACGGAAGACTCCGAAAAAATCCTTTGGAGGGAATGATCCTCACACATTACTGTTCTCAAAAATGCAAAAAATGAAATCTTTTGTGACCGTCCGAGAAAAAAAATCAATTTGAATTTTTTCATTTATTCCTTAAAATCATGAATTGACAACTTTGACTCTTTTTGCATTTTTACAGCATATCTAAACAAATTTTACTCAAGCACTCTTTAGATATGGATACTGAGATGAATTTGACCAAAAACATCTTTACTAAGAAAAAATAAGTAAAATACAAATATATTAATATAAATCCTTTTTAAAGTTTTATATTTATTCTAACAAGCCGTAAATGATACCATTTCCTGATATGTAATTTTTTATTAGACATAATTTGTTAGTTCTCCTAATATGTCTAAAGGACCAATCTTTAAATATTTGCATTGTGCTAATTTTTATTCAAAATTTTTTTTTCTGAATTCCGGGAAATAGCGCTGACAAAATAAAGTGTGCAATACCTACATATCTGTGCATGAGAATTTATCTGCTTCGGATCCCATTTTAAAGGTAAATTTTCCATCAAAATCTAATGATGACTAGGTGTTTCTTGACCAATAACGCATTTTCTTTTTAGTTTTTAAATACATTTTAAATGTCAACTTTTGCTAGTCACCAATGACAGCCCTAATCATATGCATAAAAGTAATAATTTTCTTTAGGTCTGCTTTACGATCATGCCTAATTCAGTCAAGTCTCATGATGAATGCAGAAAAACAGTTTGTTTTCTCTGCATGAGAAAGTGTGTCAGAGAGATGACAGGCCACTTGATACAAGTTGTGCTAGAAACCCTTCCAGAGGCATTTGTAACACATGTAGGCTTGCATTAGGGAAAAAAGCAAGGGGAGAGTCTGTCACCATTTCTCCTATCTTTGACTTCTCCTCTATCAGGATGAGACCAGTTACAAGAGAGAAAGCATGTGACTTTCTTATCTGTAAATAGGGCGGATGAAGTTCCTTGAAAAGCATCCTCTGGACAACCCACCGTCTTCAACTTCAGCACAGCCTCAAATAACACAGCGGAGGTGCTCAGACTGCCTTTTAATCAGAGGAAAAGGCGTGCCACACAACTGCAGCAATGCCTCCTTTAGTGAAAATATGACAGCACTTGCACTTGAAAACCCTAAGGTTGGAGAGCAAATTGCAGCATTTGTAGTTGCTGCCAAGGAAGTCTCTCCACATGGGACTGTGAAACTGACTCAAGCCTCTGCTGGGCGCCCTTTGCGAGTGAAGAAAGGTAAAACTTATTGTTCTTAATAGGTACTGCTACATTATTTTCGTGGTTTAAATACTTAAGAGATTTTTGTAAATTAGTAATGAGAATTCCTCAGTGATCCTAGGTCCATCCTGTGCCAAAAATCTTTTCCATGAAGCTGATGTTTTGAGCGCTCGAGACTTAGTGCAACTTCAAGCCAACACCGGGCTGTCAAATCAATTTGTAAAGAAGCTAGTGTCCACACTTAACCACTTCTCCCAGGCTCGAGTCTTGGAGCCAAACATTCACGCAAAGTTTGCTGAGCTTGGCAAGAGCTTTGCAGAATACTTTACCCAATCTACAATTGAGATCACCACTAACAAAACAGAAAAAAGAAGGCAAATTGTTGTTCACTGCATCAAACTAGTAGACCTTCTTGATCAGCTGCTGCTCCAAAGGAAAATTTACTTAGAACATATCGTGAAGCTTGGCATTGCTGGTGGAGAAGGCTTTCTCAAGATCAGCCTCGGAGTTCAAGAAGCTGAACAACCTGAAGACTTACAATCTCCCCCTCGAAAAAAGACTCTGGCTTCACAAGTGGCAAAAGACACAAGCGTCAAGCGCCAGGTTCTGGTTGCCATTGCTGAAGATGTTCCTGAAAACTACACCAACATTCAGAAGATCCTTGAATTAATCCATCCTGATGGAGTTGACTTTCTCCTCTCCTGCGACTTAAAACTGGCCAACATTGTATGTAGCATTCAGTCCCATTCCTGCTCACATCCCTGCACTTGGTGTAATGTTGAAGCAAAAAAAACTCTCTCAAAAAGAGAACCTTCGGACGTTTGGGTCACTGCGACAGTGTTTTGATGCCTTTCAGGTAAAAATTACATTCCTTCTTTACGTGGAAAATTTATAACAGTCTTAATTTTTGACTATTTCAGTTACCAATTCAAACAACAATAACTGTTTCTTGATACCAGATCAAACCTTTATTCTTTAATGAATGTCAATTTAATAGAAAAATTGGAAAAATAAAATTGTTCTTGTGTTTCAGGCACATGGGCAAGATCCAAAACAAGCACAACTATTCAAGAATGTCATTCACTTGCCACTCTTTGTAAACCAGACAGCTCTTTGGTCCTCACCTTCATAGCACCCATGGAGCTCCACCTCCTCCGTGGTGTGGTCAATCACCTCTTCAAGAAGCTTGGCCAAAGGCTGATGATTGGCCAAGATCACTACGCATCAAGAACCAGCCTTTCTATGGTGGCCAGTTTGCTGGCAATGAATGTCGTAAGCTTCTGAGGAATATAGATGTGCTGAGGCAATTGGCTGAGCAGGTACTTTTTAAGTTTTACAACTTACCTTATGCTGAGCTCTACAGAAGTACATGGTATAGTGTTTTGTTTCTGTTTTTCTTTACTAAATTTAAGCATTTCTTTATACAGGATTGTGCCTTCAATATTTTTGGCATCATCGACACTCTTCAAAAGTTTGATGCTGTAGTGTCCTCCTGCTTTGGCAGCACCCTTGATCTTCACTTCGCTTCAAAGAATTAGGCCTTCAGAGCATCATACCTTTCTCTCCAAGGGGTCAAAGTCACCCCAAAAGTTCACGCAGTGTTCTTCCATGTGAAAGACTTCATTTTGTTGAAAAAAGAATCACTTGGAAAATACAGTGAGCAAGCAACTGAGGCACTGCATCACAGCTTCAAATATCATTGGGAAAGATACAAAAGGCCCATCAACCATCCAGAGTATGCAAAGTGGCTCAAAACATGCATGGTTAACTTCAACAGCAAGAGTGTCTAAAGTCATCAAGAGTTTATAATCTGTTTGGCTTGATTTAGGAATCCTTTTTAAAGATTATTTTGTACACATTCATCTTAGTGTCCATATTTAAAGAGTGCTTGAGTAGAATTTGTTTAGATATGCTGTAAAAATGCAAAAAGAGTCAGAGTTGTCATTGCATGATTTTAAGGAATAAATGAAAAAATTCAAACTGATTTTTTTTTCTCGGACAGTCACAAAAGATTTCATTTTTTGCATTTTTGAGAACAGTAATGTGTGAGGATCATTCCCTCCAAAGGATTTTTTCGGAGTCTTCCGTGACAGATTCTCATGATTTCTGGGACGTGTCTATACTATTCTACTTTTAAATTTTTAAATTTTTGAAAGTCCCTCATCTATATTAGTATATGTATATATTTAATATTTGTTCTTTTTTATTTATTTATTTTTTTTTATCCACAAGCAATTATTTAACATGTTTTAGTTTTCAAGTTTTTTGTAATAAAAAAAAATTAAACAAAAATAAATAAATAACAAGAAAAAAACATTGAAAAAAATAATAATAATAATGATAATAAAAAGAAAAAAAAAAATACAAAAATATCAAAATATATATATATAAAAACAAGAAAATAAAAAATGAATGTATGCGTAGCTGCCAATATATGTATGTTGGCTACGTTTGGAGGCGAACCATCCTTTGGTAGTGGTTTGGCGTTTTTGTCTTCAGTAGCGTAAACGTTAATTTATATATTTGGCAGCGGCTTGATGTTTTTTTGTTGTCAGAAGCGTTAACGGAAATTTGGTATTTTTGTTTAATACACAGCGATAAACATCGTATGGTTATCTAGGTTCCTTTTGCACAACTTTTTGAACAATCTGGAAATGCATTATATTCAGTTTGGAAATGAAATTATATTGATTATATTCAGTGATATGTAGTGAATTATAAATATGGAAAAAATTAAGATTCAGTGAATATTTTCGACAAATTAGATTCAGTGCGCACAAGTGATTTCATCTACTAAATTATGGGCATTATTGTTTGCATGAGTCAGCTGTTCGAAAGACATAGTAATTTGATTGATGCAAGCCGTAAACACCATAACAAAAGGAAATAAAAAATAATTGAAAATTTTGAGTATCCGCGTTCTTTATATTTATTTTTATTATTTATTTCTTAACGATATCTTGACTTGTTAACTTTTATTATTGTAATAAAGTTTTTTTTTTTTTAAATTGTAATAAATATTGTTGTAAAGAACAAAAAACAAAAAAACAAAAAATAAATAAATAAGAATTTGGAGGCTGGTAACAAATAAGCCCCAAAATTATATCTCGCCTGACCCCAAACGCGAGGGCAACAAGTTGATAAAATATTTTTTGTTTTATATCATTAAATTTATTTAAGTTTTTAAGTATTACCTCTCAGTGCTTATTAATATGACCATTTCAAGTTTGAACACCCCTCAATTTGAGGGGGTTTCAAAGTTTATATTGTCATAATTTTTGAACGCTGAGAGATAGTAATAGTTCTCAACTAGACTTATATTCATCAATATATTTTAAGTTTCATATACTATGAAACTTAAAATATATTGATGAAAATAAGTCTAGTTGAGAATAGTACAAAAAATATTTTATCAACTTGTTGCCCTCACGTTTGGGGTGGGGTATGAATTTTTGGCACATATTTGTTCCCAGCCTCCAATTGTTGCAAATTTTTGCGAAGCATCATTATTTAACATAAATATAACCATATAAATGTTTGGAGTTTGCATTGAAAAGCATGTTGAACCCTACAAAAAGTAAAATAAAAACTGATCTAATAAATTGATTAGCGGATGAAAAAGTTTTAAATGTGTCAATGAGCCTTGATGAGTGTTCGATCTTTCATCGCATATTTAAGAACGACAACTCATTTCATTTCAAAAAACTGGTAACGATAAGCTTTTGTTTGTCATGCTCCAAGCTTAAAGAACATCCTACATCAGCAATTTTCATTGAAAGATTTAAAAAACAGCTAAAGACTGGGACAATATTTCATAAAATTTTATTTAATTAAAAGACAATGCTGCTAATGTCAAAGTTATATTTATTAACCATTCCATTTAACTAGTTTTTTAAAAAAAAAACTTTTTGTAATGGTTTCAGTCTTTTGTCATTTGGTCAATGGGAACCCCTGGTTGTTAAATGCCAAAATCTTTGCATTATGCATCCCACTCAAACGGGTTTTATACTCTACAAACAGCAAGTAGTTCAGAAGGACAACAAATATAGACATGGGTTAAAAGATGACGTTGCAACAAGGTGGACCTTAATATTTTATATTCTGCTAAGAGTTGTGCTTCTTAAACCTGCAACTGCTACCACAATCTTTGTGTTGCCACCCTCTGGCATTGAATTTTTACGGGAAGACTGGAATGTTTATGAAAAGGTAGTCAAAAGTTTGCTTATTTTTCAAGAAACCACTAAACTTTTTCCTGGAAGTGATTCTAGCATCAGTGCTTGCATCCCTATTGTAAAAACTATAAAAACTAACTAGAAACTATTAGTGAAAATGATGAAATGTTTACAATAAAGCGAGAAATAACATTTGTAATGGTAAGTTGTTTGCGGAGCATGGAACAAGTTAACCACTATTTCGTTGCAACTTTACTTAACACAAGGTTCAAGCTTTTTTTTTTTCGTTACTTTGATGCATGTAATGCTGAAAAAAATTATCTTAACACGATTGGATTGTTTGCTGGCACCTCTCAATGAATTCAAACAAGTTTCCAAAGAATCAAATATTTCGGGCTTGATGAAAAACAACATTGCCCAATCCCAATCAGCAATAGTCCGAAGGCTAAAATATAGACTGATCAAAGATGTGCTGAATGATTTTCTGTATTCTCAATTATCCTCTGACTGGTTAATCTTCTGAAAGAATTAAGAAAACAGTTTTAGCTGTGACATCAGAAATGATGTCAAGCTGGCCCTTGCTAAAATAACCAAGAGATTTCTCACCTCTCCACCAATACTAACTGATGTGTAAAGGTTATTTTCAATATCCGGAAATATACTAAACATTGAAAAAAATAGACTATTACTTGATAACTTCAAAAAAATCTGTTTTGCTGAGAAAATCAGTAGTTATCTTTTGATATTGATTTATACTGTCAACTTATGCATTAAAACTCGACTTTGTGAAATATGTATAATCTGTGTTAATATAATTAACGCCTAAATAAACAGCAAATTAAAATTGCGTTTCTCGATAACACTTTCTGATGAAATTAATTTTGTTAAGCCAAAATTTCGGTATTGGTTTTAGAAAAATGTTTGCTAAAATGTCGGCTTTGGTTTCGGTATTGAATTGGTTTACTCAAGTTTCGGCTTATATTGGTTTCGGGGTTTTCCCTGTTTCGGTCAATCATAACAAAGTATTGCAAAGTTTTTTTTGATTGGAGCTGTAAAGCTTTCTTTCCTCAACTAATAATAAAATCGAAGGGTAAAAAAATGTTCAGGTGCAATTTAAAAATAAATAGTTATAATCATAAACATCAAAAATAATACTTTATTTTGTGGTATTTAATAAATAAAAGAACCGCACAGTAGTTAAAGCTTTTCTATAACTTCTTATTTGTAAAATAATCAATTTTGCTTTGGCAATTTTAATCCTACAATAATTTTTGAATGAATTGTTTAAATTTTATAATTCCAATTAAGAAATACTCGCTTAGAGTGTTTTAATCAAGGAAACCGGTTGCCGTTTGATAGTAACAAAGTAGTGTCTTCACAAAACCGAATTTATTTCTAATAACAGTGCTACCAATTAAGTCAAATTATGGTTTAAATTATAGTAGTGTTGTCTGCTTATATTAATCAAATAAATCTTTTCACAGGTAACCAGCCGGCACATTGCGCGTCAAATAACACCACTTGTTCTCAACACGTGTTTAAAGGGGAAGTACCCCAAAAATGTTAAAACTCATGTTCAAACAGTAAAATTAATTTTAAACAATATATAATGTCAAAATTTTATATTTTATAATGTAAATTTTTGAAAATTGTGCTTTGTTATCATGGTAACCAAAAAAATATTGAAAAAATAACTAAAAAACTGTTAATGCCCCGTTTAACTTATCCGAAGAACTACATATATTCAAACTGTTATACTACAATTCCCTTTAACTAATACTTTGAAATGTGATCTGAACCTAAAATTTTATGAAAAATATGACAGTTAGTTCTTCAGAGGGCAAATATATTGTCGTTTAATGAATTTCGGTCAAAATTAGGCAAGTGAAATAGGCGTAGAACGCGTTCTGTCAAGTATTTCATAAAAGTGGAGGTTCAAATCACAAAAGGTATAAAATAGGACAATTACTGAAAATTTCATCATTAAACACCTTGCGGTTCCAAAGTTACCACAGCCGGGGCATTTAAAAACCTTGTTTTGAGAGACGCAAAAACAAAACAAAAAAATTTAAAATTTCGCAAAAAATATAAATTAGAAATAAGTTATGTTTAAAATAAAGTTTCAGAATGACCTAGGGGTCCACTGACTTCCTTCAAAGTTTTCATATTTGTCCTTTGATGCTTTTGACAACCCTCGTGGAACCTTTCGCTGCTTCTTGGATGACTCTAGATTTTTATACCCAGCTAAACAAATACGTTTTCGATTTTGATTATCGCACAAGCTTGATGTTTATTTCCCAGGTGTCATGTTTAACTGTTTATAAATTAAAAGAGAACTTTTTCTCCCTATATTAAAGTTTGCTACTGCATCGTATGTTCCAAATTTTAACTGTGTTAGGCTGACATACTTTGTTTTTAGGATTTGATCCCAAATCACCAAATCATTGTATTTAGACTTTCGTTTTGATTTTGTGTCTGCCTATGCAAACATTTACGTAATAAAGACTCCTCACTTAAATCTGCAATTATTGGTTTTAAATGTTTTATAATTGATAGTGAAAGTCCTGCAGCTGGTTTGTACGTTGATTTGCCAGTTGCTTTATCTTTCTGATATCTGCACCAACTGTTTTCACCAATTGGACAGTGAGTGTGCCAGTTATTTTCCTTTGATGAGGCAACATGAAAAAGTGTAGCATGAATGGATTTTTTTATGCCTTGTAGATTGTTTTTATTACTTCTTACCGCAATTCCATAATAATTCTGAAGCTTATCGATAAGACTGTTTGTTAACTTTCCACGGCCACAGAGGTTTTTCATGTTTTTTTTTTAATGTTCTTAGACGTATCCCAACTCGTTTCTGAACATGCACTACACATTCTAACTTTTTAACTTCAACACCAGGATAAGTAAATTTTATAGCTGGATAGCTTTTACCGTCACCATCTCAATAAAATATAATATACTGCAGTCCGTATTCTTTGACAGATCTACTAAATATGCGTTTGGTACCTGTCACTTCCATGCTTTCTGCTGAGCCAACACAATTTACGTTGCAACTATGAGATTTGAACCAATTTATGTTGCTCTCAATACAAAGATTAATATCATGAGTGCGGTTACAAACTTTAGATGTATAGATTTCTTTTCTATATCCACAAACACAGCAACATATTAAATTCGAAGCATATCTTTTTTTTTCGCAAAGTTTTCTTTCAATACCAAGCTATTACTGTGAACAACATAAAGATACAAATATAGTGTTTAAAATTTCAACATCAATTATTTTATATACATTTATTTTTTCATCATTTTTATTTGGAATAACATTTTTAATATATTCAATCTTGTTGGCTGATCTTGAAGAACTAGTATCAACCTCTGAATATTTTTTTGAGTTTGTCATTGATGTTGGTGATGATAAAGTGTGTTGGTTACCACAAAAAACTCTTTTCTTTCCAGTAACTCTAGTTCCTTGCTTGACTCTATCTTTTCTTCCCATAATTAAGACTAATTTTTATTAAAATTTGATAAAATATGTTCTTATTACACTTAACAACTCATAACACACTGTTGTAAAAAATGACCAAAAACTACTTTGAGCTGACCCGAGAAAACCGCTTTGACAGGGTGAAACTACAATGTTTCCTCACTCCAAAAATGTAAAATTTGAAATCTAACTATTTCGTCCGAGAAAATAATTTTGATTTTTAGTTTTTAGTACTTTGCACAATAGGGCGAAATGACAGCTTTTCAAATTTTGCATTTTTACAGCATTCAAAAACTCTTCAAAATAAGCATTTATTACTCCGAAACATAACTGTCTAAAATTCACTTGAATAATAGTTTATTCTGACACTACTGATATAGTTTTTCATTAACAAGATGGAAATAAACACTTTCTTAAATAATTCTTTTAGTTATTCTAAGCCAAAACACAAAAACAACCTCTTGATTCTAAACACATAAAGAGCAAATGGTACATAAAATAAATTCTTCTCAACATTTGATTCTTCACAAATGCTTGCTGTTGTAGTCCACAACACATGAAAGAAGCCTCTTTGCATACTCAGGATGATTGCGGTCTCTTTTGTATCTCTGCCAATGTGAGCTGAAATTATGATGCATTGATTCTGTTGCCTGCTCACTAAAGATCCCCAAAGAAGCCCTTTTGATCTCAATGAATTGCTTCACATGGAAGAAAACAGCATGAACTTTTGGAGTCACACTGATGTTCATGATTGCCAAATATGAGTCTCTGAAGCGATCAATTTTTTCAGAAAAGTCATCCTCCATAACCATACCAAAACATGCTGTCACCACAGACTTAAATTTTCGAAGGGCATCAATGATTCCAAAGACTTGAAAAGCAGACTCAGTCTCTGCAATTCTTTGAAGGAGGTCAAGATTGCTGAGAAACTTGTGACAGGCATTCCCTGCAAACTGCCCACCATGGTATGGTTCTTGTTGAATGTGGAGAGCTGAGGGCCACTTGACAACATTGGGCCAAACTTCTGTCATGGCTTTGTACATGTGATTGACCACACCAAGGAGAAGATGGAGTTCCATTGGTGGTATGAGCTCCAAGATGAGTTTGTTTTCAGAACCAGATAGCAAAGGCTCATGCACTACATTGCCAAAAGATCTTGCCTATTTGATATCACCACCAGACTTAGCAAACTCTTGATAACAGGCAACAAGTGAGCCTAGTGTCCTCAAAGATCCTGATTGAGAAAGATGCTTTGATTCTGTGTTGCACCAAGAGCAAGGGTGAGTACTTGCATGGCTCTGAAGGCCACAAAGGATGTTGGCAAGTTTCATGTCGCATGAGACAACAAAGTTGAATTTGTCTAACTTAATTAAAGACAAGATCTGCCTCACATTTTCAAAGTTTTCTGGTAGTCCTTCTGATAAAGCCACAAGCATTTGACGCTTTACACTACTGTCTTTGGCAGTCCTCTGAGTTAAAAGTTTTTTCCGTGGTGGTGACCTTGAATCACAGTGAAAATCCAACTCCATGATGCCAAGAGAAACTTTCAGAAATCCTCCACCTCCATCAATTCCCAACTTGACAATATGATTCTGGAAAACTCTTCGAGAAAGCAGGACTTCATTCAAAAGCTCGGCAAGATCCTTGCAATGCACAACCACAAAGTCAGTGAAGTTACTCTCTGATAAAACTTGGATGCTGGTTTGAGTAAAAAACTCAGACAACTGTTTGCCAATGGCTTCAAACTTAGCAAGAAAACTAGTCTCCACAATCTTGGTGTCACTGACTCTGTTGATGGTTGATGCCAATTTCTTCATGCCAAGGTTGGACAGTCCTGTGTTTAGCTGAACTTGTACAAGATCTTCAGTTTTGATGATGGGTTCAGGAAAAAGAGCTCTTGCACTTGAGCTTCCTAAAAATGAAATTATATTAACACTTTTTGTAATTTTAAGTTTTAAAATTAAAGGTATTCCCTCTGAACCTGCCATCTTTATATGTATATGTAAAAGTATCACCTGTTTTAACTCTAAGTGGTGGGCCGCCTTTAGGATGCGATATTTTGACAGTACCACCAGGTGTGGAAGGTTTAGTATAGATGACTTGAGTAGCTATTTGCTCTGCAGCGAGTAGATCAGCTGTAGCTAGCTGCTTGAGATTTTCTCTAAAAGTGAATGGAGTGCACTGATGTGGCAGACCTCTTCCAATAAAGAAAAATAAATCATTCGAAGAGTTTGGATAAG
Source organism: Hydra vulgaris (assembly GCF_038396675.1). Lineage (NCBI taxonomy): Eukaryota > Metazoa > Cnidaria > Hydrozoa > Anthoathecata > Hydridae > Hydra > Hydra vulgaris. Next base: position 60,405,909 of record NC_088932.1, on the reverse strand, counting down.
AACATAGTAACGAATTGGAGAAAGCATCTTAAAGATGTTACTTGATACACCAAAAGAAGACAGCTTATGGAGAAGACTAGCATGCCAAACTTTATCAAAAGCTTTTGAAATGTCAAGAGCAATAGCCTTAGCCTCTCCACATCTATCTAATGAAAGGATAAAACATATCAGTTACAACAGTCAACAAATCAGCAGTAGGACGGGATAGTCGAAATCCGTAATAATGATCAGAAAGTAAGTTATTAGGTTCCCGATGAGAGGTTAAGTGTTTGTTAATTAAAGACTCAAAAACTTTGCTTTTGACTAAAAAACCTTGGTCTATTAGTTATGATAGTCGCTCTCCAGAATATTTAAAAATAGGAATAACAGATGCCACTTCCAGCAGGCTGGAAAATAATACTCTGATAAGCTCTTGTTAAATAGTTTTGAAAGTATAGACGACAGCTCTTGAGAATACTTCTGCAAGACTATAACAGTGATGTTTTCCCACCACAAGTTGTAGAAGAGTCTAAGGAGGAAATCACTTCAGGTACAGAAGCTGGAAAGATACGAAGGTCAGGCATTGGATTAACCTTTATTACACCGTTGTCATATTTGGGTCGATTTTTCTAATAATACTCTTTCTTTTCTAGACAATTTCCAAAAACGTATATGGACCTAAATGTAGTTGGACCTGCTACATCTGCCAAGGTTTAGTCTCTTTCCAATCGTCGTAAAATTGCATCTCTTTCTCTTTTCTACAGATACTATCATGGTCGTTTCTCAAAGGAGCTATCATCTCTAGTTTTATCAGCCAAAACTTATTCTCTCTAGACTCGTTTTAGTAAAGTCTCATTTTTTACTGTATCTATCACTTTTCAAGTCTTCTGTCAACCCTTTTCTTTCTCTTTAACTCTTTTTTTTTTTTAAGTAATAGTGGCTGCTTGCTAGTTTTGTTGAGAGTGAAAGTGAATAAAAAACTTATATGTTTTAAATTCTTTAACAAATGATTAATGATATAAACACTTAAAAACTTACTTTAGGAATCAAAATACTTTCTACTCTGTGTCATAATCGCTTTTGGATTTTGAAGGGGTAATTAAACAGTCAATAATTACAAAAAGTAATCCTGCTAGCAATACATTGAATTGAAAATTTGCTTAAATGCATTAGATATTAAAGCTAGTTTTTAATTATAACGTGTAAAATCAACAAAAACACATTTATTTACTCCAAAGACGCCAACTACCAACACCATAATTGCTTACTGCAATAACACTCTAAAATTATATAATGGAGCTTAATGAATTGTTTGACCAATAATTTAATTGTGCAAAAATAATACTTAAAACATTTATAAAAGTATTAATATATTCAATATGTATTCAATTACACTCGCAGCAGAAACACAGTTAAAAATAAAAACTGATTAAAAAAATAGTTCAAGTTTTGCTGAGTAGATGAGATTATAATAAAGCATTGGATTTGGTTTCATTCTGTTTATTTTAAGCAAATTTAGAGCGTTTTACAATAAACCTTCAATTTTATCCAAGTCTTGATTGGCGTGAGCTGTTAATACTTCATCTTCTATATCCATAGCTTGTGCTTCAAAGTAAAATAAAAGAGTTCATTAAAAAAAAAAAAAAAGAATAGACGAACCCAGACACGTTTTGGGAATGTCAGAGTCCAATGAGTACACAAAAAAGCACCGAAAAAAGGTTTGCTACTTTTTCTTTTAACAATAATATTTTAAAAAATTCTGTTTTAAATGCAGTACATAGTACATAATTAGTTTTCTATTTTGTTTTGCGATTTAAAAAATATTATTTTTTAAATCGCAAAACAAAATAGAAAACTAATTATGTAGCTATTTAAAAAATATTATTTTGTTACTAACGCAATGTTAGTTTGGTTACTTACCGAGCGTTAGTTTAGTTACTAACCGAGCGTTTCCAGTGGGCACAAGAACGTTTTGCAAACGTTTTTAATAGTCCCGTAAAAACGTTTTGTAATGGGTTTTTGAACGTCCATATGAAGCGGTAAACGGTCGTTTTTCTAAAAACATTTTATATTGATTTTTGTTAAGTCTAAATAAAACGTTTTATTGCTTTTAACGTTGTTCCCAAAAATCTTTTTTTACGTGTAAGTTATTTAAGTAAATGATTTATGTTATACGGAAAAAAAAACTTTTTTACAAATGAAAACTTAGGTCTAACAGCCTCGATCCGGATAAATAAATAAAATTTTTAACATATTGCACTTATTTACAAATTTAGCACACAAAAACATAATAAAATAATTTTCAAGTTATTTTATTAGAGCTCTTTTCAAACGCTCGCCAATTAACTTATAGTCCAAATCGTAATTTGCTGTATGAGACACTAATGCTCCTAAAAAGAAAAATACCATATAAATCTTTCATGCATTGCATGTAAAAAAAAGCAACAAAATGTAAACAATAATAAGAAAACAGAAATGTAAAATTTCACAAAGTATATAAAAGTAACAATATAAACGACATGCACGTGACCACATTTATTTAAAAATTACTTATAATTACTCTACACAATAAAGTTTTAAATGACTTATTTCCATAAGTTCCAGTTTTCTTAAGTAATGTTATAACACATTTTGACATAATTTTATCCAAAACATGATTAGCAGAAGCTGAAAATGAGCTGAAAAATTCATTGAATAAATTTAGTTTGATCGCATATTACTTTATTTAGGAAATTTTTATACATAAATGTAAACAAGAATATAATAACAAATAAAACTTTACTTTATTATTTAAAATTATTTCACCTTCATCAAATCTTGTTATATCATTTATTTTATCATAAAAAAAAAAAAATCTTCAAACGCAGCCTTATTTCCAGGACATCCACTGCAGATAAAGAATTTTTGATTTCAGATAAAAACATTGAAAACCTATTATATTAAAAAAAAAAAAATTAGAACAGAATAAATATCAATGAAAAACTGTTGCGGAAAACCAAAAATTGAATTATATACCATAACATCTTTTGACAAATGAAAAGACAACATTTTTAAACATACTTGTTCCACTAAAAGGTTTAAAATTTGATGGCAGTTCATCATAACAATAAACTGCAGCGATGCTTCTCTGGAAGTCTTATTTAACTTGTTAAAAAAATGTTTTGTGTATTACTTATTAACTTGTTAAAAATACATACACACTTTTAAACAAAAATTTAAAATAAGAACAGATGAACTTACATATTAGAAATTTTTGCAGTGTAATATCAGGACTTGCTTCTCTAATGCGCAAACAATTGTGATATATTGCACTTATCGTTCTAAAATTGGTATTCAAAAAGAAATACAAAAGATTGCACACTCCAATCTTTTATATAGACTTACATTGAAGTATTTAGTTAAGAATATCAAATATAACACCAGTTTTGAAAAAATTTCAAAAACAACCTCATTCTTGAAGTTTAGAACTTGAAGACTCTGAATCACTTTATCTCTTTAGTTCTTTAGTCAAGATTTTGGTTTGTCAATATTTATGATTTCTACTCTTTATAAGTTCAAATTAATGTTTTTGTACTTTTTTACTTAACGTACAGTCGCTTTCTTAATTTTTATTATAATCGATGATTGTTACTACTGAATAAAGTCTTTCAGTTAAGCTAAAAAAAATCATTGCTCAATATTATGTATACAAAGTTATTTCTACCAGAAGTTCTACTTGCATAATAAATGTAGAGCAAATGCTAGCTGGAGTAAAAATAATCTAGATAGAAATAGCTTTATACATTTATAAAAAGATTTATTTATTAAATGATTCTAACCTAAACTTAATTTGTTTTAGATTATGATCATTTCAATGTAACTATACTTGCATCTTTGTTTCTCATAATTGAGAATGGTAGTTTAACTTTTTTTTGGTATATATAAAAAGTAATTTTACATACATAAACAAAAAAGGAATTATAAACAAAATATATACATCTCTATATATATATATATATATATATATATATATATATATATATATATATATATATATATATATATATATATATATATATATATATATATTTAAAATATAATATATATATATATATAAATTTTAGAATTTGAAAAACCAAACCGTCTAGATTTGAAGCAAATATATTTAAACTTACCACTCTTTCCTTGGCCTCAAAGCACACGTTTGGATAAAAAAGGACCCAAAAATGACCAGAAACAAATTACTTTAAGAGTCTTGAGGGCAAGGTTAGCATAAATATTTATAATAATTTTTTTTTCAGGGTTTAGATAAGTATCTGTATTTATGATTAAAAAAGTATGGTTTTTTTCTTTCTTTTCAAAAAATCACTTACACTTTAAATCTGCTAAAAAGCGTTTATTACGTGGTGCGGCGTTGTTTTTATAACCGATTCAACAATTAAATTCAATCTTTGTTATTTAGATTCATAATATAGTTTGCAGGTGAATATATTCAAAATAAGAATTGAATTACTCATTTTACGTATGTTTATTTTTTATAATATTTTAATTAGAATAAAATAAAATACTCCTTAAGTTATGACTACAATTCTTTAATTTGTCTTCAAAAACCACACTTCACACTTTTTTTACTTTTTTGCAAAATTTAGAGATTTTATTGCGAAAAATGTTCCTTATGTGCAGTATCAATGATATTCTGAAAAAATCAAACAAGTGATCTTACATCATTAGTAAATACGTGGTTTTCAAGTGGTCTTTAAAGTTAAATCATTAACACTTAAGAAATAAAAAGATTTTTTCAAATTTACCGAAAATATTAATTTTGTAACATATGTGGCTTTTGCTTATCACAATTCAATATTACTTATCAAAAAAAAAATTTTTTATTATTTAAAAAGATTTTGTAGAAGTTTCTTCTATAGTTTATCTAATTAATCTTTTTTTTTGTTCGTGTTTTGTTTCTTCGATAAGGAGGAAAGACTATCAGAAAATCTTTTTTTGGCAAGACTGGTGGAGCTTTTTCCAGAAATCCTGAAAGCAGGGCAAACTCTGTCAACTGATATCAATCTGTTCTGCTTTTCCTTTTCGTTATTGTAACAATGGACATATTGCTAAATCATGCTGACGGCTCTTTCCGAATGGTCATTGACAACAATAAAGCTATTGGCATAACTTTCAAAAAAAATTTAAAGAAAACTGTGTATGCCAGTATTGCGGTGGAAGTGAAAGGCAGCCTTTCATTCTTTCTTCGGTTAAACTACCAAAACTAAATACAAGGTAAGAAAACTCATCTACCAAAGGAGCTAAGCTTGTTGGATCTTTCTCAGTACTAGCATTTCATTTCTGTTGTTTTTCTTTTCTTTATTTTCATTTTTAAAGTGTTCAGTCTTTGGCATTTTATATGAAAGAATTGCAGCTGCAATTTTTTGTTTTTCATATGAAGGCATATCCTTATCCAATAGAGCTAGTGGAATCATGGTTGCCAAGTACCAAGTGTGCTTGTAAAGCGAATCAAGCACAGCATCAACTGCATTTGGATTAAATTGAAGCATCTGATGGATAGCTTTAATATCTAAGTTGGGGGCCTTTGACACATTACTCGATACTAAATACCACATGGCATAAAAACAGACCATAAACTCCGCGATAAGCTTGATTTCTTTTTTGAGATCTTTTTTTTTTGAACGTAGTCAAGTTGAGAAAACAAGTTGTATTTTTAGATAGTAAATTGCTTTACCAAGAAAACGGGCATCATGAATAGCTCCAGTTTTCCTAATTTTATAAACAGAAGGTGATAAATAGTCACAACTAATTTACCCAGCTCTCTTCTGTCTTCACGCTTATCTTCTCCTGCTATTCCCTTTCTTTCTATATACGCTTTGCAAAAACTCATAGAATTTTCAGCAGCCTTTTCACATATACTACCAATCACCTCCTTCTTGTTAAACTTGCACAGATCACTTGGGGCATAACTAAAATTAAGATGTTCAAGTAGGCTCTAAAATATTTGAAGCAATAAGTTTTCTGGTCCTTTAGTCAACTCAATTGTTGTATGTTTCCAAAAATGCACCGTTCTTAATTCTGTTATGTGATGCCTGCATGCTAATTTTAAAAGATATTTATTTAAATTGTTAGATCTTTATAATTGAACCATTTTTGATCCCGGTATTGCTTGCAGTTGTATCAAAACAAAGATCTCTTACTTTTGTTTCAAGTTTATGTTCCTTTAGTAGGTTCATAATACTTGTATATTGATCCTCACCAGAAGAGGAAGTTAAAGGAGGAGCACCTAGTGGGTGCATCTCAATCTCAATGTTCACAAGAACTGCCAGCCTGTCAATTTTAAACTTTTTTCCTGCATTAATTTCTTAAAGAGTTTTTCCATTAAAATGTATAACACATGGATAAGGAAATGCTTCAATTGTATTTTTGACATCCCCTTTTGCTAAGGTTAACATAATTTTATTTGCTAATTTCATTTTTCAAAAGGCTGTTAACTTAATGCAATGTATACCTGTAAGTTAAACACCAGCTTTAGTTAAAATGGTACTTGTCACATTTTGCAAAACATTTGGCGAAACATCACTTAACGTAGCATTTAGGGCAACGTTCCTGGCATACGCATCTATTGGAATTTCTGCAGTTACTGTACAGTTAGATTGAGATGGGTCTTTTTGATAATAGTTTTAGATCATTCTCTATCTTAAATATATAGTATATATTAAATTGCTCAAGTTTCTTACAAATTTGAAATTACCAGTAACTTCTGGTTTGCTGCTTCAATAATAAACAATTTCTTTTTTTTTTTTTTTTAACTTAAATTTGTTTTCAAACTCGCACTTTTCGTTTCCTTTATACATATTTATTGCATGCTTAGTATTTATCATTATCATTAATCTAAATAACCATGAATATATTTGTAAATATTATAAAAACCTGAAAAATACTTAATATATTATTTAAATATTTGCTATATTTTATATAGTTTTATTTCACTTGTTAAATGTTATATTACAACACATTATATCTTAATTTGTGTTTCATATTGTTATTTATAAAATTACACATATTGTAGTTATAAGTTAAGAAAATATTCTTTTGTTTGGTAATGGTACACATACATAAAATGAGTAATTCTATTCTTACTTTGAATATATTTACTTGCAAACTATATTATGAATCTAAATAACAAAGATTAAATTTAATTGTTGAATAGGTTATAAAAACAACGCCACACCACGTAATAAACGTTTTTCGCCGAATTAAAATGTAGGGGAGGATGGGTAGGAGTGAGCCACTTATTTTAAAATCGATTATATCAAAAAAACCAAAAGTGGAAAAAGTATAGGATAAGGAGCCTAAGGTAGCCTAAATGTATTAGGTTTCTGATAGTAATACATGAAATATCAAAATATCTTCAGATTTTTAATAACTTGAACAATAACGCAGGCGAGTTTCTGGTTCACTCATACCCATGAATGGGTAGGAGTGAATCAAGCAAATGGTAGGAATGAGCCATTATCTTTGATAACTAGAAAACTAAAATTAGATATTTTCTTTAACTAATTTATTGAGAATTAAGTAAGTAATAAATACTTTATAATTAAACATAACATAATTAAGTAATAATGTAACATAAATAACAATAAATTCTGCCATGAAAAATGATTATTTCCAAATATTAAGATATAATAAAAGTATCTGTATGAAATGAAAGTAGTATATTAGGATATAGTATATTGGCAATAAAAATAATATTTAGCAAATACTGATATAGTCAAACACAACCTCAAATTTGTAATGGCAATGCTGGCCGAGGTAGCAATAATTTAACATCCATCTTAGGGATAATCGCAATATCTGGTGAGTTAGGCAACTTAAAGATATCACCTTTTTTCCGAAGGAAACTAATTGTAACTTCTTATTTTACAGAGTTTATTCATAATACATTTCCAACATAAAACATTTTTTTTTGCTGTTCCAAATTTAACCAATACAAAGTCTTCTTTAGAATATATATCACAACCACCCAAATCATCTTCTAGGATTATTAAACCTTTCTCATTTGCGATTGTCAAATGTTCCAATACAGAATCGTCTTTTTTAAGTAATTTTTTGTTAATATTCTGTAAATTTGCTTTTAATTCTTTTGTAAGTTTGACTAACTTTTTATTGCAGAGCCTTTCCTCGATCCGATCTCTCTCAGGAGTGTCTGTGGCAATCATAGAGCAACTCTTCTTCCTTTCCTTTCTTTTACTTTTTTTTCTCCAGATTTAGGAAAACCTCTGAATTATTTAGGGCTGATAAAAGAATCTGATGATGTAGACAGATCATCCATTGTATCATTGGTAACGTTGGTAACTAGTTTGATTGTATCGATAGTTAGCGGAGATGTCATTATTATTATATCTATAGTAGTGGAGGTAGTGGGGTCTGCATTTGATGAAACATAAGAGTTAAAAAAATTATCAGAAGTAATGCTTACGTGATTTTTCATGCAAGTATTGTTGACATCAAAAATTATTTTTGTCACAGAGCTGCACATAAAATTGATATCTGTAAACACGTTCCTGTCATAAGGAAATATACCTGTCTTTTAAGAAGCAGCTACGATGTAAGAAGGTGTTATGGCTTTCAGAAAAGCAGGCCATACAGATGAAGCCACTTGGTAAATTGTAAATTCCAGGATTGGGGAGCATCCATAAACCAATTGCTGCATTATATGCAGTTTTAAATGGCCCCATAACTCCCAAATCAAGTGGTTGTAACTTGTGCGTGGAATGAGGCGGTAATGCCAAAATGGTCACTCCATGCTCCTTTGCTAAATTTAACACTGCTATAGATAAGTGCGCTTCGAAATCGTCATATATTATTAATGATGGATTTTCTTTCGTACTAGACGAGAACCTGATAAAGTGATTCATAACATCTAAAAAAAGTTCACAGTTCATCCAGCCTGTTTTACATGCGAGTCCAAGAGATCCAGAAGGAGCTCCTGACAACATATGCTCCTCGAAATGCACTCTTGGAAAAATAATTACTGGTGGAAGATATTGTCTAGAAGCACTGATTATTATACAAGTTGTGACAAGGGTTCCTCTTTCAGCACTTGTGACTTTGTAGACACTCTTTACACCTTTCTTTGCAAGAACCTAAATATTTAGATGTTTATGTAAGAAATAAATATGTCATGAAAAATATACTTATTATTGAAGATTAAAATACCTTTTGTGGGTTCTGCACGGTAATAGTTCCAGTTTCATCAAGGTTAAAAATCCGAGTTCCATTTGCAAATGCTGGTGATCTAGCAAAAAGTTCTTTTAATTTATCAAAAAACATATTTACATTATGGGCATTAAATGATGTTGCCCTAGAGAGACAACATCCTTCAGGTGTTCTAAGAAACAAATCTGGATGTCGCTTTCTAAAATTATTCATCCAATCAATACCTGCCATTGAGTCTTTGTGCCACCTCTGTGGAATACTAATTTTATTGGTTGTCATTTTCAAAAAAATTTTCTAATTTTTACTAATTTTAATGGTTGCCATTTCAAAAGCTATATATCGACATTCTTTAATTGGAATATATTCCTTTAATTCTAATTCCTGCTTGTCTGTAAATATTCTTTTAACATAATAATTCGGGTAAGTCTTGTATTTTCATCAAGCAAAAAATTTTTCCAGTAACGACGAAGCGTTGGGTAGGGTATTTTGGAAGTTATTGCAGTTTCTCTAATACTTTATCCTTGAATTAAATGTAATGCATCTTTCATATCTTTACTGAAAGTTTTTGCTTTCGAAGTGGTTCTTGTATAGACTCGAGGCATTATAACATAAGGTAAAAATAAATGTAATGTTGCACACGAGTTTTCTAATGATTTACTAAGATATAAAACGTAAGTATGTTTTTACGCTGAAGTCAAAACTTTTTTAACGTGAAGTATTAGTGACCCGCGGTTCAATCCTACCGGTGAAGGAATGGCTCATTCCTCCCCAAGCTGTGCAACTAGATTAAAGCATTAAATGTGCTATAAGTACGTGGTTTATGCATGTAAAATACTTTGTTCTAAAAACTGCATTGCTTATTAATAAATTTTCAACCACTATCTAATGTCTCGAAACAGCCGGTATTCTCATTAAAGAAGTTTCAAAAAATACAAAAAATTTACTTTTGCACAAAAGAGAGTGGATGACAACGTTAACGGAGACACCCTCACTAAGAAGCGGTAAAATTGGATTGTGTAACAACATTTTGTATGTAAGTACTTGGTGAAAATTTTGAGTCTTTTTTATTTCCCGTTTTAGCTGTTGGATCAACAACTTTTTTTTCCAAACGTGTGATTTGAGGGCAAGGAAAGAGTGGTTCAATGGTGCTGAAATTTTTTGTGAGTAAGTTTAAGCATATTTGCTTCAAATCTAGGCCGTTTGGTTTTTCAAATTCTAAAAATTTTTTTCTCTTAACACCCCTAATATCAGAGGCGTAGAAAGAATTTTTTGGTGTTCCAGATAGGTAACTTCCAGACATGGAGCAAACTCCAAACATTTATATGTTTATACTTATGTCAAATAATGAGTGTTTGCAAAAAATTGCGATGATTGGAGGCTGGGAACAAAAATGCCCCAAAATTTTCGCCCCCCTGCCGCAAACGTGAGAGCAACAAGTTGATGAAGTATTTTTTGTACTATTCTTAACTAGACTTATATTCATCGATAAATTTTAGATTTCATTTAAAAATATTTTAGCGTTCAAAAATTATGACCATATAAAGTTTAAACCCCCCTCAATTTGAGGGGTTTGCAAATTTTATATAGTAATAATTTTTAAACGCTAATAAATAATACTATGAAACTTAAAATTTATCGATGAATATAAGTCTAGTTAAGAATAGTACAAAAATACTTCATCAACTTGTTGCTCTCACGTTTGGGGCAGGGGGGGCAAAAATTTTGGGGCTTTTTTGTTCCCAGCCTCCAATCATCGCAATTTTTTGCAAACCCTCATTATTTGACATAAGTATAAACATATAAATGTTTGGAGTTTGCTCCATGTCTGGAAGTTACCTATCTCGAACACCAAAAAATTCTTTCTACGCCTCTGCCTAATATATATATATATATATATGTATATATACATATATATATATATATGTATATATACATATATATATATATACTCTTCCTGATGATCCAGCAATGGTGAAACTTCAAGTAGAAGAAAAAGTAAGATAAGTGTTTTTTACTATTATATATGTATATATGAGTATATATATATATATATATATATATATATATATATATATATATATATATATATATATATATATATATATATATATATATATATATATATATATATATATGTTCATATATATATATATATAATAAATAAATAAATATATATATATATATATATATATATATATATATATATATATATGTATATATATATATATGTATATATATATATATATATATATATATATATGTATATATATATATATATATATGTATATATATATATATATATATATATATATGTATATATATATATATATATATATATATATATATATATATATATATATATATATATATATATATATATATGTATATATATTTATTTATTTATTTATTTATATACACACAAACATTTATATAATTTTTCAAAAAGTTTGCATATATGTGAACTAAATGTTTAAAAAAAAACTGTTTCTTGGATTTTAGCGCTCAAAGAAACTCAATTTTTGAAACAAACTTTATGTATAACTATTAGGGTGTTTCATATTTTATCAATTTTTGAAATTAAACTTGCGAATCGATTTATAAATTGGCCATTTATATGAAAATAAGTTTAAACAAAAAAAAGTATGTTTGTACAATTTTTAGGGTCCCCGCCAGTTCGATTTTGGGCAAAAATGTTGGGTGTTTTAAACGCCTGGCGGGGACCTTAAAATTTATCCTATAAAATTTTTTATTCTTTTTAAATAATATATGTTGGATTGGATATTAATTACATAAAAGGAGCATGTTGAAAAAATTAAGATACGCCTCCGAGTTATTAATATTTACAAAAACCTATTTTATAACTCGGTGGCGTATTTTATAACTCGGAGGAGTATTTTATATATTTTATATTTGTTAAACGCAAGATGCAGTTTATTGAAATTCCTTCTAATGAAGGACTTTCAAAAATTATACACCAGTATTTTATAAAGAGAAGAATAAAAAATTTGTAGAGGTAGAGACTCAGAGTATGAACGTTAATAGAATCAAAAGGTGGAGAACGGACGGTAAGTAAAAGCAAGTTTAGCAAATTTTAACTTTTCAATTTATTGTGTTAATGGTTTTTATGAGAGGTCAGTAGCGAATAATAATCTAAGAAGAGTTTTGTTAGAGTAACAATTCATAAGGCACTACAAGTCCCAATCTGGTACAGAATTGAGATTAGATTCGAGACCGGCTGCTTATTCTAATGGGTTAAAAAGAGTAGTCTTTTTGTAAAGACCGGATTTAAATTAAGTTTTCAGGAAAGAGAACCACTTTAGGATTAAGATTTTCATGAAGAACATTTATGGCCTGTAAAAAACGCTATTTACCCCAAAATTTGCACACAAAAATTTATCGATGAAACTGAAATAAAAAAATATTTTGTTACAAAATTTTTAGGAGTGGTTTTCAACAAGAACATTACATGGAAACCATATTTTGATTATATTCAAATTGTGGTTTAAATGATATGTTCAAAAACATCTAAAGTTAATGGAGTGATTAATAATTCCAGATTTTATCTAAACAAAAAAATCTTAACCTAAATTTATCACTCGTTTATTCACAGCCATATAGGTTATGCAAATATAGGATGGTGAAGCACTGAAAAAACTAAAGTACTAAATGCCTCTACTGCCGTTAAAAGCAGGCGATTCGCTTGATTTATTTTGCGGATCGTTTTACTCTTTCCAAACCATTTTTAATGGAGACGAAAATACTTAGTATTTACGAACTCATTATTTATAACGTTTTATGCTTTATATATATGTGTAAAAACAAGTTAACTTTACCAATCTTTAAAGGTTTTTTTTCTCTAAACCCAGTTAATAAATATACACTTGGAAATAACAGTTTTTTTTATGAAAAGTTTGCAGATCAAAGTTCAACAGATTTTGCACCATATTTCATGAACCACATCTCAGAAATAAAATTGTTAAATCTAATTTTGATATATCTAATCCTTTTTTGATATTTTAATTGTAAATCTTTTATTGCATTTTTCTCATTCTCATTATAAATAGATGTCTGTGTTAAATGTATTTACTTTCAGGGCTGTCCCGAGGAGGAGGCGTAGGGGGGTGTCTAGCCCCTCTACAAATTTCTTTAGTTCTTTAGTCGGCATATTTGGACACTGGAGTCTGCAAAATTGTCGGTCAACGAGAACAAAAATGTCGGCCTACGAGGACCCTTTTTTTTTTTCAGATAAGTTAGTCGAAAGTTTTTTTTTTGGCTTAAGTCGGCAAAAAACAGATACGTCACCTCACCCCCTCACCCGCCCCTAAAACCCACCCCTCTCTTCGGGATGGCCCTGTTTACTGTATTTAATTTTTGTATGTAAATATATATTTAATTTATATGATATTTGCACGTTTATAGGTTCTAACAATAAGATCCTACTTTTTAATTACATATAACATTTGGTATCCTCTTAAGATTTATATTTTTAATTCGAAAAATGAATTATTGCAATTTTTATTCTTGTTTATGTTCTCATGTAAAAAAGTTTTAAACTGGTAAAAGATTCTGATGATAAGATTCTGAAATAAGATTTATGATCTTATTTCAGAAGCCTTGTTTATTTGTTTTTATAAATGATGACAAATGTAAACAAGCCAAAAAATAAAAATAAAAACTCATTTATACTTAAAGCATCGTAAAGCTCAACTTTCTATGGTTAGGACAAAGCGATTGATAATTTATGAAAAAAATTTACAAAATTTTGCTTACTAAATTTATGTTATAAAAAATTTACATTGGTTAAAAAAATGGCGAAGACCGGGTGCTGTGTTCAATATATTTGATGAACAATAGGTGTTAGATCCAAAAAATTGCCAACACCGGGAAGTTATATATATTTACCTTACATATGCAAAACTTTATTAAAAATTTTCTCTAATTTATCATAAATACGAAACAAGACACTCATTAAGTAATTACTACATTCCATTTTAAATTGAATATCTATACGTATATATCGATTTGTAAATTGTATATATAGATTTGTAATCTTTTATATTTACGTTACACAATACGTCATTTTTATATTTAAATAATATTACGGTACGTTTAAATAACGATTTTTAGATTTTAAACTTTAAGCGATTTAATTTATTAACTTTACAACTTTTTTTTCAAACTTTTTAACTTTTAAGTTTTTTTATTTCTTTTTAAACTTTTTAGATTCACTCTTTTGTATAAAATTAGAACTTGTCAAATTAAATATTTCTCTATTTCACTAAGGGGCTTGATGATAAGACATTTTGTCTTCTACTTGCCCAAGTCAGATTGTATTTATATATATTTATTAAATCTAAAGGATAACATAGTAAAATGTGTGTTAATTGACAAAATAAAACTAACTACTACTTCTGTTTAAAAAACTAATAAAATGTCATAAGTTTTATAGTTTGATAGTTTAATAAATTTAAAACTATTAAAATGTCATTATATCATAAATAAAGTAACTTAAAGCTTCTAGCAATTTCTATGATTACTTCGACGCAAAACGATAAAATATTTACCATATCGTCACCGTCATCTGCCATAATTTAAGATACCGTTTCGTAATCAAGCAAACTTCTCACGCTGTTTCAACTTTGCTTGCTTTTTAAATGCCATCACATCAGCTTCCTATGCCATTTCAACAGCGTTATCTGCTGTTTTAATATCAATTTGCGATGATGTTAAATACTATTTATTTCATAAACAGTTTGGCGGTATTAAACCTTTTTTAATTTAGGTTTTTTTTTACCTAAGTTATCACAAATGTTGACATAATATATATTTATATGTTACGTTTTTGTGAAAGATGTTTTAAGTAGTGAACGATAATAAAACTAAATTTGCCCTTATCTTGCTCTAACGATTGATTTTGTTATATGTAAATAAAAATATGTATACTCTAAACATATATTTTATAACCATAAATATTTTCCTTAAATACTTACTCTATGAATAAAAATGTTTTTTATCAACAAAAAAAGAATAAAAACATCATAAAATTAACAAGTATTTAACTTACTAAAAAAACGTTTTAAATTTTATTAAAGAATTAAAATAAAGTTATTTAAAGTGGAAAGCGTACTAACTAATAACAATAAAGTCCCTAGCCCAGTTTTATATTAAATCACAAACGCAGCAGCCAGTCAGGTTTTTTTTTGTTCAAGACGCTTATTTAGTGTATTTAAACCACAAAGGATTTTGCAGAAGTTTTTTCTCACTATATTATTCTTTATTTTTGACTTCACGCGATTCAAAGCATATAATGTAATCACTAGTTGGGTAATTAAAAAAAAAACAATATGTATAAACAATTTGTATTATATTTTTTTAGATTAAGTCAATAAAAAATTCAAAGCCCCAATATAGTAAACCATTTTCACGTGAGTAGGTGAGATGACTTACATAACTTTTAATTGAAATGTCATGTTTCATATGATGAGTTTTTTACATTTAATAGTAAAAATGTTCATTATTATTTAATGAAAAATCAAACATACTTTGTATTTTCGACAAATAAAAACATCTAAATAAACAAAGGTTTGTTTTCAGTTATTAGATAATTCATATAGTTTCATTTTTCAAAGTTGAGAACGTTTATTTCAAATAATTTCAAATGTTGAGAATTTTATGTATATATATATAGAAATTTTATGAACATAAGATGTATAATATATATTATATAAATACAATAATATGTATAATATTGATACATAATATATAATATATTATATATTAAATGAAGATATAAAGTGTTTTTTCACTCGTTACTGTTCGTGAAGATTAAAAACGGAGGAACTATCATTTTTCTTAATACTATTTAATGTTCAGATTTTATATATATATACAATTTCAATTATTTATAAGTTGTTTTTTTTTTTATCTAATTTTAAAATACTCATTAATACTTTATTATAACCTTTTAGAATAACGACTGTACAAATTTAAATGGAACCAAATCAAGGAGATAATATTAGCTTATTTAAAGGTAATTTTTATATAAATACCCATTTTTAAGTTCTTTCTTTCAATGATACTTAGTGATAGTAGTTTTAGTAGTAGCAGCAGTAGTAGTAGTAGTAGTAGTAGTAGTAGTAGTAGTAGTAGTAGTAGTAGTAGTAGTAGTAGTAGTAGTAGTAGTAGTAGTAGTAGTAGTAGTAGTAGTAGTAGTAGTAGTAGTAGTAGTAGTAGTAGTAGTAGTAGTAGTAGTAGTAGTAGTAGTAGTAGTAGTAGTAGTAGTAGTAGTAGTAGTAGTAGTAGTAGTAGTAGTAGTAGTAGTAGTAGTAGTAGTTGTTGCAGTAGTAGTAGTAGTTGTTGTAAGCAACCTGCAGAAGAATCTTCGGTATATTTGAGTAGATCTGACATTTATAAAACTTTACAAATCACTTAAAAAAAATTAGTAGTAATATTAATACAAACATTTATGTGGATATATCAGTAAATGTAGCATTATTTTGGAGCTTAGAAATTCATTTTTAATCAAATTTAAATTTTAAAAAACTCTTAAAAGCGTGCAGCTGTCTACCGACTTTATTTTAGGGATCAATTTTATTTTACATGGAAGATATTAATTATATTAACTTTTTTAGATTTAAACTCTTGACATTAATAAAACCAAATGGATCTATATCCATTTGGTCTCTTAAATATGCTATTTACCCCAAAATTCAGCCAAATTTTTTATTGATGAAATTGAAATAAAAAGAAATGTTGTAACGAAGCATTTAGGAGTGGTTTCACGACAAGAACAATAAATGGAAACCATACATTGACAATATTTGCTCAAAAAAATTTAATTATAACGGAGTCTTATGCAAATCCATATCATATCTTAATAAAAAATCCTAAAATCTAATTATTAGCAGTTATATAAACTATCAAGGTATATTTTTGAAAACCACCAAAAAAAGTAACAAAAACTTAACGTAAATTTACTTTTACCGCCGTCAGAAACATGCAAAAAGCTTGATTAATTTTACAGATTGATTTACTCCAAACAATTATTTATGGAGATAGTACAAAAACAAGAAAAAAAACAACAAAATGTTTTTATAAACATTTATTAAATTTAAAAATAATCAATTTTTATTGTAAAAAACTTTATGGCTGTATTTACGTAATTTGAGGTTTAGAAAATAAAATAGCTGGGTTTAGTTCAAAAAATAAATCTGATCCAAGCCCCAGATATGATTTACTTTTTAATCACAAAAAAGCACAGATAAAAACAATTTCTTAACTGTGTTTGCTCGTGGACATCCTTATCATTGTAAACAAGGAAATCGTCATGTAAACCTCAGAGAACTTGTGTTGGCAGACCCAATAGTTCCCGAGTAGATTTCATCAACTGTGGTTTCAGGCAAAGATGCATCACCTTGAGAAACAGTTTTAACTTATAATGTAATTTTTAGGATCATCAGCTTCCCAGTAACTTTTTTTTGGTCCTTTGAGTGTTCAAAATATGATTTCAATCCAAGAGAACATGGGGCTTTCAAATACCGGAATGAGGAAAATCGGATCTGCTCTCAACCAGATTAGCCTAGTAAGGCTAGTTGAAACCAACTTTCAGCAAAAGGCATTAAGAGACTATTTCACCATAAGAACTTGCTGCTAGCTCAGAAGATAGCCAGTTGGTGTGGAAAAATCTTACTTTTTCCACATCAATTGCTCTCTCAGCGCCTTGGTTATTGCTTTCAAAGCTCGTTGTTTTTCTTTCTCTTTCATTTGATTATGTTTGGAAAATCAAAGATTTCAAATCCAGTTTTTCTGTCACTCCAAAGGATTATGCTGTTTTTTATCATGTTCAACAATTTATCAAGGTGAAAAAAATTAGCCTGGGACTGTATAGTTAAAAGCCACAAAAGCTTTATATTGTTGTTTCAAAAGTAATTGGAAAAGATACAAAAGAGATGCTTCTCTTCCCAATTACTCTCATCAGTTCTTAAACTGTTTTGTTGTATATATATATATAAATGTATAATAGTAAAAATGTATGAACCAACTGCGCGGAACTGCAGCAAGATGCAAAAAAGTCAAAAAAGAATATTCTGACAAACGTTGGGTTGTTAGAATGCTTTATTGAGAAGTGCTTTTTTTTTTGCCAAAATGTTTGTTAATAAGAAAAAAGAATAATAAAATAATTCAGAAATCAATTCTGTGTATTTCTATTTAACATTTAGACTTTTCT